>NC_045559.1:5432273-5737708 GCF_009819795.1 Aythya fuligula
TTAAACTTACAACAATGGAAAAGAGATCTCATCAGACTTACCAAGCTTTCAAAGACTTGGATATGAGCCTGCAGATTTTAAAATATTTACTACCCTGTAGATGTTGCATAATATCTTCCTTGATCATTAATGGAAAGAAAAGTATTTCCTTGTCGTCTTCATGTGATACACCAACTTGTTTCATTCCAAAATTAATATTGATATATATAAGAAGTACTAGTACTTTCCATACAGTATTATTAACAGTTTTTCAACATTCATCTAGTAATTAGCCCAAATCAGTTATCTACTTTTGTTGCTAACATATTACAGCAAGCAAGCAAGCAAATAAACAAAAAGAAAATCTGTCCTGTTTGACATGTGTTAAACATTTTCTTTTTCAGAAAAGTGATATTCTTATTGTTTTCCATGTTTGAAAACATAAAATAGTAAAAGGATTTTTTTTTTAATGTACTGTATATTCTGCCATGCATTATTTCAAGTGGGATTCATTTGACCTCTCTGCATTTGTCCGAAATTGAGAATTCAAACCAAAGTTAGTTATTCAATGTTCTTTTATTACTTAAATGGAGAGAAATAGACAACTTTGTTGGATGTGATGAATCAGAGCTATGAGAAGAGCTTTTATCTTTCTTATACAATTATTCACCGAACATAACTTGGGATTTTCAAGTTTGGAGCAATAATTAAAAATACATATATATCTTCCTAACATCCTCCCCAAGTCAAGCTCTACTGGTATTTTATGTGTATATAAATATATTTCTCCCTCAGAACTTTACAGACATTTAAAACATGATTCTGGAAGATTCACTGAGCTTCCAGGACTGGTATTCCTCAGTGGAGCTCAAGATATGAAGGTAGGATCACACGAAGTATCTGCAGGAAAAAAAAAAAAAAAAATATTTTTGATTTGAAATTTTTACTAGAAAAGAATCTTTCACACTTCTTGCTGATGGCAACAAAAGAACTGAAAACCTAAACTGTTTGTAAGCAGAGATCCCTTCTCTTGTCTAGGAAAAAGTAGTATATGCTGGAGCCACAGAGGAAGCTTCAATCTTTTTACTGAAGTTTGAAGGAGTTCAAGAAAGTCTTCAGAAGGAGGTTATCTAGACTTCTGCTTATTTTAGCTAGAAGACTTCTCTGAAAACTTTCCCATATTCTCCTTTCTCAGTCTTCCTTTTTTTTCATTTTTCACCTCCTTCAATAGAAAAGAAATAAGAAGTTCTTTACAAATCTCAGTCTACACAGGCACTGGACTGGCTGAATGGTTTCTAATCCTGTAATTTTGTACACGCAGAGTGCCTCATGCAGTGGAGCTTTTACTGCTTTGTAAGTGGTTCCATTTTAACTCTCTTACTCCTCCAGTTTAAGGTTACACTGTACTTGAAAACACCATCTTAATTATACTTCAATAGCAACTTCATAGTTTTTTTGTTCCTCTTTCAAGTGTTTGAAATGAGTGCATAACTACTCCCTGAGGTTATCTCTATTAGCCTACTACAGAACTGCTCGTCTTCGTTTCAGGTGTAGAGTTTTGAAGGAGACGGCAGCTTTCAGCAGGCATTAGTCACACCGAGTCCACTGAATACAAGGACTTATGTGAGACTTAAGTAGTGCCAGAAGACTAGGGCCAGGTCACTTCTTCCAAATGTGTCGTGCTCACATGAGCGATCCCATTTACTCCTGAACTGAAAGATACCCAATTTGAGGATAGCCAAGTGAAATCCTGAAAGTATCCTGATAATAGTTAGCGTGAAATGTACATTTTAACACAGACTCTGCAAATAACTGCTCCACTTCCCACAATTTGAGGATGATTTCAGATGAATTGGATAGCACTTACTGCTTCTACATGGTTTCATGGAACAGGATAGAAGCAAAGTTCAACACCCAAGGTCAAGCTGCCACACCTGAAATATAAAATTGCCAAAGGTTCATAAGGGCAAGAATCTTTTCAACTTTCAAATTATTAACAAGCTAACAGTTTAAGAGTGAATGCAAGCATACACCCACCAAATTATTCTCAGGGGATAAAGAGAGACTACTGTTGTTTTTAATCAAGGACAAATTTCATAATCCACAGTCAAATGTTCCTTTAAAGTAGTGATTACAAGCTCTTGAAACTTAGTTCTTTATTCCTGAGTTCATGGCCCCTGAAAGAAAATATAATCCACACCTAGTTCAGATTCCTCATGGAGGTCACCTATGTTCCTACATTTATCATTATATATGTTTGTATCTTTTTATGGTAGCACTTCAAGGCTACAACAGAAGTTATTGCACTTGGCTTTCTGTGAGCCCAAAAGATCTTGCAATCTAAATAAGAAAATTATATATCCATCTTCAGTGACTATTTTGACCTTTCTCAGTTTGCCAGCCTCCCAGACACCTTTATGGCAATGACTCCCCTGCTGTGCTAATTGTCTCTAATTGTGCTGTTACAGTTATCTTGCTAGGCTCACTTTTTGTCATAGAATGTCCTAATACGGACATTAGTGACGTAAGAAATCTTGTTCCCAGACTACTGTCAGTTGCTTGCTAAGACAAGGAAATTTGGTAAAAGTTCTGTAGATAACCTTGGTACTGGAAGGGCAGGTTAGCTAGAATAGTTTGGGTACCTTAAAAGAAACATAAATCTATTTAAAAGCAAAAGGAATTGAATGGATCTTCATATGTCAATAGAGTTTTCCAAGCATGTACTACAGTTTACAAAACAGGTGTACCTCATTTCATTAGTAAAAAATGTGAAGAGCTTCTTTATAAAAACAGCAATATTTCTTATGTTTTGTTCTTTCACAACAGGTAAGAAAAGAATTAGAACAGTCTCATCCAAGCTACGTGAGGACCAATGTTATTTGACAAATGTGGTCTGGTTAAGACTGCAAATAGCAATGGAAAAAGTTGACCACCTGTGTTATTCAAAGCATTCAGGTTATTCAGGATAAAAACAAACTACAAAATAACCAGGGATAAATGAAGATTGAAAATGTAATTTATTGTCAAAAAAAAAAAAAAAAAAAAAAAGGAAAGAAATGCACTTGAGAAATATCAGCCTTAACTTTACATATACAATGATGAACTGATCTGTATCTGCCAGAAATTAGATCATGAGGTTATAATCAATGCTTTGTTAAAACAAACAAAGAAACAAACAAAATCTGCTCAGTGTTTAGGAGTGGTTAAAAAAAAAAAAAGTTTATTTTGGCAATAATTCAGAAAAGAATAGAAGTCTATGAGGAAAACTTTTTTAGAAATAGAAGTGAAAGGGAAAGGAAGGGAAGGGAAGGGAAGGGAAGGGAAGGGAAGGGAAGGGAAGGGAAGGGAAGGGAAGGGAAGGGAAGGGAAGGGAAGGGAAGGGAAGGGAAGGGAAGGGAAGGGAAGGGAAGGGAAGGGAAGGGAAGGGAAGGGAAGGGAAGGGAAGGGAAGGGAAGGGAAGGGAAGGGAAGGGAAGGGAAAAGGCAATATTTTCTTTATCTGTCTGTCCATATCCTTCCATGCTGTATTTCACTCTGTTACAAGGTTCATTTCCTTCAGGAGATGGGTGATTATCTGGGCTCAGTTGTGTCTCAAATTGGATGATTCTAGTGCCAGTTTTCTCTCTCCTTCTTGATCACCAGAAAAAAAAGTAACTACTCTGTCTGCAAAGATAGCTATTCCTTCTGTTTCAGTGTACCTAAGGAGTAAGCACACATCCATCCCGGATTTTTGCTGGTAATGTTCGTATCTCTGGTGTTTGCCTGTCCAGGGCTGTACAGGACTTCTCTAGTCCATTCCTAGCTTAGGCTGAACAAGGAAGCACGTGTTCTGGCTACCCAACTGAAACTAGAGAACTATCCAGGACTGTGAATTGTGCCTGTCATAATGAGATCTACTGCATTTTTGCCAGTTTTGCTATTTGCCACCTTCACAATTTCCAGCAGACCCAATACTAGGCACAAGAGGTATAAGCGAGCTCAGCAGTTCTGATGTCTGACATATCAGCATTTGACCTGAGACCTTCAGAGCTAAAAGCCTGAACAACTGTCTTACACTAATGAATCATACTCACTACAGACAAGCACAGAGGAAAACTGTAGCGCTCACTCCTCAAAGAGGTTATGTGAAGTTCTCATCTGTCGTGACACCTCTGCTAAAAGGAAGCCAACATACTTTTCAAAAGAAAGAAAATATTAAAACCCTCTTTCTCAAACTTCTTCTCCACGTGGCATCAGTGCAACCCACGTGTGATCTCTCTTGTACAGCCTCAGTAAGTCCTGGCTTGCTTCAAGGAGCAAACATAAAGAAACTAATGAGATAAAGCACAGGTGAAGTAGCCAACTAATTTCAATAGGTTGACTACTATTTGTGTACATCTTTACTTGAAAAGCATCAGATGCCTTTATCATAGAATCATAGAATCATAGAATATCCTGAGTTAGAAGGGACCCATAAGGATCATCAAGTCCAACTCCTGGCACCACACGGGTTTACCCAAAAGTTTAGACCATGTGACTAAGTGCACAGTCCAATCACTTTTTAAATTCAGACAGGCTTGGTGCAGTGACTACTTCACTGGGAAGCCTGTTCCAGTGTGCAACCATCCTCTCAGTGAAGAACCTCTTCCTGATGTCAAGCCTAAACTTCCCCTGCCTCAGATTAACACCATTCCCATGGGTTCTATCACCAGTGTTTACAGAGAATAAGTCACCTGCCTCTCCACTCCCCCTCACGAGGAAGTTGTAGACTGTGATAAGGTCCCCCCTCAGCCTCCTCTTCTCCAGGCTGAACAGGCCTAGTGACCTCAGCCGCTCTTCATATGTCTTCCCCTCTAGGCCCTTCACCATCTTCATTGCCCTCCTCTGGACACTCTCCAACAGTTTAATGTCCTTTTTGTACTGTGCTGCCCAGAACTGCACACAGTACTCGAGGTGAGGCCGCATCAGCACAGAGTGGAGCAGGACAATCACCTCCCTTGACCAATTAGCGATGCCATGCTTGATGCACCCCAGGATACGGTTGGCCCTCCTGGCTACCAGGACACACTGCTGGCTCATATTCAACTTGCTGTCAACCACAACCCCCAGATTCCGCTCTTCTAGGCTGCTCTCCAGCATCTCATCACCCAGTCTGTATGTAAAGCCAGGGCTGCTCCTTTGGTGAGGAGAACTGCAGTCCCCAGGAATGAACACCCAGGGATAAATATTAAAACATACGATAAACATTCCCAGCATTTTATCATACTGTGCAACCCCAAAAGTATCAAGAAATAATTCATTTTTACACAGTACTAATAAACAATTTTATAATTGTGTGAAAATACAAATTTTTATATCAAATCCTCTTTTGGTGAAATTCTTAAAAGCATTACAAGCAACAGCAAAATACCTTTTTTCCATTTATTCCCCTCATGCATGGACAAATACATAAACCTGGTCCTTTATAACAACACTTTTTTTATGTATTTGAAGAAAATGCATTGCCTACTTTTTCACCATTCGGAGAGCAGATGACAACTTCCTACATTTTCTCATGTCACGTAAGCAGCATGTATCAGTGTCAGGCAGAAGGTGTTCCTTGACTGGAAAATCTCCAGTAATCACAGGGAGAAAGCCAGAGAGTTAATCAGCAAGGCAGCAATGACAGAATGTTTCTTTATTTCTCACAGCTCTGAGGTCATTGCCTTGCTCCATGCCTACCCACTGAAAAGATGTAGTCAGTCTGACCTCCTGAGGTTTGAAAGCTTACTTTTACAGCCATGATAGGTTATCCTGTATCTGTCAAATCTTGAATCTGTCAAATATCTATTCATTACAGAAACATCACTAATGGCATATTATATTGAAAAATATCAGATTTAGTAAAGTATTGTTTTCACTCCTGGAATACTGTGTTGCCTGTCTGCCTTAACATTTTCTCGTAGAGTTTTCAAGAAGAGAACTTGCCAAAAAGTGTTTAAGGTATTAGATCTTGCTGATAAATAATCTCAAACTGTCAGAAGAGTGATAAAGACCCTGGGATAAAACTGTGTGTAATCAGCAGCCTGGTTTGAAACTTCAGAAAGTAGGAAAGGATTTACTGGGTCTGGACACTGAGCAGACCCTTTCCTTGGAGACACTTTTGTTTCCCATACCTATTCTCTTACTGAGCACAGAACATCACTCAGTGAGTTTCTAGACTCATCAAACTTCAACCCGTGCTTCTATGTTTTAAAAACGCCAACTGTTGCCTTCTCTCAGGAGACAATGTTTTTACAGAGCTGATAGAAATGCAAAACTGGTACTGTTTTGGGCGTATTAGTCTGAAGCTCAGCAGTCGAGCAGGAGTTAATTTTACATTAAGAGTGAAGAGAAATGAAAAAAATATAGAAATATGATGCAGGTTTATATGGGGTCATGGGAAGAAAAATACTTCGCATTTAAATATCAGATCAGTTCAGATAAAAACAAACACTCAAATGCCATTTTTTAGGACTGCTTTTCTTCTAACATTTTCCTATTTTTCTGTGTTGTTGTTTTCCATTAAGATCAAACTGTCATTCCTAATTGAAAATATGGAGTTGCACAGGGGTAAAATAAGGCAGGATTTTGACTTTAAGAATTGGCCACATAAGCGATGTCTTTTATGAATAACAGAAGAATTATCAGGTCAAATTTTGACGCTTGGCAAAACATTTTTATCTGGGAATCATTTGTTAAAAATCTCTGTTGTCTCTAGCAATCCTTTCTAAGCTTAACTGAACAACTTTGATCATTTTAGCACAGTGCCCCATATTTAGCTCCAGCGTAGCTCTGTAGATGACAACTATTTAAACAGAGTACAGGGACAGTATCTCACAAGGCATGACTAGAGGAATGAGATCTGAGAAACTGGACCATGGTCCTGAGACGAGACATCTGCATTGTTTCCTCCTGTTTCCACTCTTTCACAGCTGCAAGTGACATATGGCATCAACAGACATGGAAAAGAACATAAGACAATGTTTTAGGTATTATAAGAATAAGCTTATCTTTTCTTGCCTTTCCCTACCATGTCAAACCACATTCTCTCCTGCTGTATTAATCTACATCACCCCTGGTATAATCCAGACACACGTCTTGCCCTCTTTACCTGTTCTTTGCACCTATATCCCTATTCTGAAGATACACAAATGTAAGTATGTACATTGAGATGCTTACATGTTACCTAGAGTATTTAAGGATGCTATAGTCAATGGACAATTGAATACTGTCAGTGAAGTTTACTGATCTGTACATTTGATACATACAGGGTATTTGCACATACAGGGTGATAGTATTTTTCCTTGAGATTATTGTTTTTGAAGGACTGCTAGGTGTACTGAGACTCCACTCACTGACATATACCAAACTCTTGATGTCATTCAGTATGAACTAAAGAGTTCAAAACATTAGCTTGGCCTTGAAAAATATGACATAGAGCTTAAGGGAGAGCCATGTCCTTCTGGACCAGCAGCCGGGAAGGCACCAGGATAGTCTTGGGCATTTCACATATTGCCATATACCCATGCGTGAGTAATCAAATCAGGCCATAAACCTCCTCTTGCTACAAAAGAGCTTAAACTTACAGCTGTCATGTAGATGCTTGCATATAGAAAATGTATGCTCATAATGCAAGGGTTTGAGGGTTCTACTTGGTTGTTCTTTCAGTGAAGAAAATTGAAGTCCCCCATGAGAACAAAGACTAATGATTGTGAGACTTCTCCCAACTGCCTATAGAATATTTAACCTGCTCTTCATCTTGTTTGAGTAGTCTACAGCAGAGTCCCACCATGACTTCTGTCATGTTGACCTACCTCCTGGTTCTTACCCATAAACATTCAACCCTATCATCACCATCATTAAAGTCAAGACAATCAAAACACACCCTAACACACAGGGCTACCCCACTGATTCTCTTTCCTAGCCTATCTCTTCTGAAGAATTTATGGACATCCATTGCAGCACTCCAGCTGGGCGAGTCAACCCACCATGTTTCTGTGATGAGCAACTGTGCCATAGTTTTCCCGCTGCACAACAGCTTCCAGCTCTTTCTGTTTGTTGCCCATACTGCACATGCACTGATGTAGATGAACTTCAGTTGGCTAGTGATCCTGTCACCTTCTGAGTAGGAGAAGCCCTAATTCCTACATGACCCTTCTCAGGCATGGCACTTCTGTGATTTCTAACAATATCCCTTGTGTCTTTGCTGTCACATGGCTCTCCAACCCCTACTTCCACCGGGATGTCAGACTGAAGGCCCTTGTTAGCACACTGTCCCACAGCCATTGGTGCACTGACCCATGTTTTATCTTTAGAAATCCTGGTTTCATCCCTTTTCCCTTTAAAATGTAATTTAAAGCTCTTTCAATAAACTCTGCTAACTCCTGTGCAAAAATCCTTTTCCCCCTTTGCGACTGTTTTCCCCTGTCTGTTGCCAGTGGCACTGGTGTCACGCTAAATGTCCCATGATCAATAAATCCAAACTCCTACCAGTGACAACTGGCTCAGGTGGCATATATTGATCTGCTGGCTCTTCCTGTTTTCTCTCCTCATCATTCCCTGCAAATGGAGGTACAGAGGAGGACACTACTTGTGCTCCTGATCTGTTAACTAGTTGTCCCAAGGCTCTGAAGTCTCTCTTAATTGCCCTTGGACTTCTTGTTGGAACTCCATCACTGCCTACCCAGAAAATCAATAATGGATAATAATCCGAGGGCCACGCTAGGACAGGAAGCTTTATCTTCAAGCCACCTAATGCCATTTCAGATTTCCTATGATATCCCATCTGACATCCATCTGCTCTTCCAGAAAGGTATGGTTCTCCCATGGGTCTTGCATTACACCTTCCAGGCCTGCACAGATGTTCTGGATACCTCAGGGCATTTTGAATGACGGTAAAAGACTGGTTTTAGGCAACTAAATCAAATCCTAAGTGAAAGCTGTATGTGTCCCTACCTGAACCATCTGTCTAGACTTACCTTATTGTCAACATAATCACTGGAATTCAAGGTACAATCCATTTGAACAAAAGAAGGTGTTTAAATTAGAATATGATTAATAGCTCCTTCCTCTTCTCCCTCACAGTTTCCTTTGGTCATTTACACCTAGTGGAAGAAGAAGTAAAAGTACAAGCCTATGGTCTTGATTAGCTACTGATATGATCAAATGGCATTTTCATACATTTAGTCCAAATGGAAATGATTACGTAAGACAAAAAAAAAAAAAAAAAAAAAAAAAAAAGGCCAAAGGAAAATTGGGTCCTCTCTTCCTTTCACCCAGGTATAGTTAGTGATTATGTCTGAGTCTAGAGAGTCTAGATAATAAGATTTACATATGTGAATGGAAATAAAATCTGGTAGAGAATGCTCTGATGGATTTATGTTTCTGTTTGTTGTGGTCAATAGGCCATTAATCTCTGACTATAAACACTATATCAGTTTATTTAACTCTGCAAATGCCAGGTAGACCTATTCAAATCAGTAAAACCAAACTAATCTTTAATTGTTTATGTCCCACCAAAACCTGCAGAACCTCTCTTTCACATTTTTTTTCTGTTTCTCTGACCAGTAGAAGAATTAAAATCACAGGTAGTGATAAATTAATCTCCAGATTCTGAGCTCTTTTTACACTTGTGCAAGCAGCCTCAACATTTCACAACAGTAATCTGACACTTTATTTTACTTTTTGTTGGAAAATGAAGAGAACTTGATAGATTAAAAACTTGACAAAAACATTGTAGGAATAATACTTGTAGCTTTAAATGCTGTAGTTAAGTGTTATGCATTGTTCTTCCTTTTTTTTTTTTTTTTTTTTGGGGGGGGGGGGGATAATGCAGAGGAAGCCAAATTAAGTGATTAATCTTTGACCTATATCTGTAGGAAGTAATTTGAACAACACCTTTTAAGAAGTCTAGCCTTCTCTGTAGCATGCACATCGCTTTCATTAACATTAAATACAGTTACATGTGCACACCAGGGCATAAGCTACTAAGTAGATATTAATTGGCTAAGAAATGATCCACTATTTATTCTCCTTGAAGCTAATGTTTGGGAACACCGTTTGGTATGCTACATTCACAACTTTTTGAGGGTGTGTTTTTCCTTTAACTATTTAAATTATCAAATTTATTTAGTGATTTCAGTGACTTGCTTCAGTGTACAGCCATTTAGAAGAAAGAAGATTCAGTAATTCAGTAGTTAACATCAAGAATTTATTCTGCTTCCATGTCTCTTTATAGACCAATTCCTATGAAACATCATCAATATCTTAACTCAAAACTGAAGAACTAATAACATCAGAGGAAATTATTTGGGTCTGCAGTCCAAATTACTTTGTGACTGTAGAAAAGGTAGTTTGAAAGAAAATATAGATTGCTTCTTTATGTCTCAGAGAGTTTATCCAAAAGACACTGCTCTTTCTTTGTAGCAGTTAACCCATCCAAAACATCAAACATATGTGAAAATAAGGCAACTAACTTTGTGGTACAAGAGCTATAACCTTACATTAAGCATGTTATCTTATGTACCACTTACAAATAAAAATTGCTTAATTACCACATCAGATTGGCGTTGAAATTGGGTTCAGGATTCCCAATAGCTTTTACAAATCACAACTTTAATCTAACCAGGTTGGCTTTTGTAAGTATTTCAAACCAACTTTTAAAGCATTAGAATTAAAAGTGCAAGTATTTGATATAACATATTGACAGCTTTTGGGCCCGCTTTGTTTGTGTGGGGAATGTGGAATATTGTGTTTCAAAATTAGGGAAACCCCTTTTGTATTTTTCCAGTTTCCAAATTGTGATTACAGAAAATTTTGTATTTGCCCATTTCTCTCTTTTGACTACAAGTCTTACTGTTTAGCTCAGACAAGGCAGTTAAAAATAATGCGAGACGACTTCTACCTTTTTCTAACTTTCCCTTATTATGGAGATATTCAAAAATATGAGAAAGATTTTGGGGAACTGTGTAGTCAGTTTAAAAATTAGGCAGTAATTTCACCCTCGCATACATTTGATATTATTTAAACTGGATTCTTTCTATAAACTTTGAATTTGATGCCTTCTAATGTTGCAGGCATGCAAGAGAGATGAGTTATGAATTTGTCTTTTGTATGTTAAGTTTTGGTTCAACCATGCAAAGGTTAACTCTGGAATAAGGGACATTTGTCCATTTATTTCACACTTATCTCTCTCCTTTATTTATTTTTATTCCTCTTTGCTTAAGTTAAATGAATGATGGCCATTACTGTCAGGCCCTGACAGTGCTGTAGGCTTAAATATAAAGAAGGCAGAGCTGATTATTTTCCCCCCTGGGAGTTACCCTTTGGCCTGCAGGCAGTTCTTTTAAAAATAGCTTCCCTCTGACTGATGCCATTATTATCACAGATACAATTCCCAACTTGACTGTCCAGATCAGAAATGAAACCTCTGTGTTCAAGAGCAGCATGCTGCATGCACTGCTTTCCTGTTGTGTTCAGATGAGTTCTGTCTATAGGCTGTGTAGCAAGATTTTTCTGCGTATTGTTTTGTTTGGTTTCTGTATATTTGATCATGCTTGTCATACAAGAGTAAAAGCTGAAGGCAAGATGCTGGTGAGCCTAGAATATATGCGTAAAAAACTGATGTTCTGCTTTCCTAGATCTGCTCAGATAGTGTTGGCAGACTGGTGGCACTTGCATTTGTGTTTCTCTAAAAGAAAAAGAAAACAAAACTGGAAAACAATCCTAGTATCTCAAATATAATATTGGGAATGTCTATCTGCTACAGACTACTATCTTCTCAAACAAATAACATAAGATCCCTGCCTCAGTTTTAGTTTTTAGTAAAATGGGCATCTGCTTATTTTAAAGACAGTCTCACTGCAATCACCAGGAAGCATGATATATGCAGGCAACCTGACTTCTGTCCGGAAGTTGCCATAAGTTTACCGAGCACTTGAGAAAATGGATAGTTTTACCGCTCTCTGAATAGTGGAAAGGTCAGGCTTGTTCCTATAAACTAAAATTTGTGTTTTCAGTTCCACTCAGAGATACATTAATTCCCATTTTTATCTGAGGTTAAGAAAGAATCAAAACACTCATGTGAATGGTACAGTACCTTTCTGATATCAGTGCATGTGGTGGTTTTGTCCAGCTGGGCAACTGAACTCTACCACAACTGCTATCTCATTCCCCCTCCTCAAAAGGAAAAGGGGAAAGAATACAATGAAAAGGGCTGAAGTGTTGAGATAAGGACAGGGAGATCACTCACCAGTTACTGTCATTGGCAAAACAGACTCAGCATAGAGAGATTAATATAATTTGTTGCCTATCACTAAAAGACTATAGCAATGAGAAACCAAAAGTAAGCTATAAACACCTTGCCCTCACCCGCCCTGAGCAGCGCAGGGGTGCAGAGAATGGGGGCTGTGGTCAGTCCCTGATGCTTCGTTTCCACCACTCCTTCAGTGGGGGCTGCCCACAGGCAGCAGCTCTTCAAGAACTGCTCCCACACGGCTCCATACCACAGGGTCCATCCCCCAGGAGCAAACTGCTCCAGCACAGGTGGCAGCTCCCCCCAGACCCCTTGCTCCTGCATGGGCTCCTTTCCACAGGCTGCAGCTCCGGCCCACGGCCTGCTGCTGCAGGGGCTCTCCATGGGCTGCAGCCTCCTCCAGGCCACATCCACCTGCTCCACCAGGGGCTCCTCCACTGGCTGCAGTGTGGAGATCTGTTCCATGTGGGACCCATGGGCTGCAGGGGGAAAGCCTGCGCCACCAGGGGCCTCTCCACAGGTGCAGGGGATCTGCTACTCTACTCCGGGAGCACCTCCTGCCCTCCTAATGCACTCACCTTGGGGGCAGCAGTGCTGGTTCTTACTCCTTGCTTTTTTTTTTTTTTTAATTTTATTTTATTTTATTTTTTATTTTTCCTTTCTTAAACATGCTCTCACAAAGGCACAAACAACATTGCTTATTGGCTCAGCTCTGGCCAGCGGTGGGTCCCTTTTGAAGCCACCTGAAACTGGCCCTTATCTAACATGGGACAGCTTCTGGACTCTTAAAGAAACCACTCCTTCAGCCCCCTGCTACCAAAACCTTGACACGAAAATCCAATTTGCTTTCCTGGTCATGAAAACCACAATGTGTACTAAACCATAGCACATGTTTCCAATCTATCTAGAAACTCAGATCAAAGGAAAGTCCATATGTTTAAACATCTGCCACAATGCTGTCTCAGAACAATCCTTTCTTCAATGATTTTCCAGGTTGGTATGTACATTGCTGGAAAAGGAGAGCTGTTAGTGAAATTCTCATGTGATGCAGAAAAGGTGAGTGGTGGAGTGGTGGTAGAACAATCCACTGAAAAGAAATCTGGACTTGGTGACTTTAAGACTTAATTTCTCACCACCTGCCCCCCCCCCCTCCCTTCCCCCTCCCCCGAGATTCCTCCATAAAATTATAAGAACAGAGAGTTTGGTATTTAAGCCCCTGAAGCACAAGGAGTAAAAATTCAAGTTCATTTAAATGAATATTAGGTTTACTTTACAGTTGTATATAATGCAGTACAGAACAACTGTACAGCCTACTTTCTTTATAGGAATGTTTTGATGCTTAATCTTTGTGAATCACGATGAGCTCCTTAGATAAAAGATGCTATGTAGTATTCCATAAGGCCTCAGGCATGAAAGCATCATTAATAATTTAACAATAAAAAATATGGTTACCCTAGAGGCCATCAGATACCTCTGGTGGTAGAAATACCTACACAGATAGGTACTCTAACATTGGTTGATTAATTCATTTGATGAATTTCTCAGTATTTCTGAGTACATTTGACAATGTCTTTCATTATCCATTTAACTTGCATATTGCTCTTAAATTGTTATCTCATGAATGTAAAAAATTCTTAACCCAAGTATTAAATTAAGAAGTTGCTAGGCATTGCTGTCTAATGTCAGCATGTTTCAATGCAAAGTGAAATTTTCAGAGTTTCACTTAACTACAAAAGGTGTTCAGAGAATGTAGAATGTTTATACAAGCTTTCTATTTGGGAATGTGAACTATTAAAGCCATTTTGAAGATTTTCTTGGTGAAGACACTGGTCCAAGAGCTTGCCCAGGATGTAATTAAAAGATTCAGAAATAAGTAAGAGAAGTATCTCCAGCTTTCTGATGACATAAATGATGGCCTTATGGACAAGGAAGCTGTCTAGTTAACTGTATCAGATTATATCTTTCACTAAGGTCAGGGCATAAAGTGACTTGAAGATATATGACCTTAACTGTCTGCATATATTCAGAGATCATATTGCAAACTCATACTCATCTACCATACAGAAACTATTTGGTCTAGAACCTTATCATATAGATTTAGGTGTTCTTTCTGGATCTTCTCTTTGACTGTGTAAGGTTTGTAAAGTTGATCCAAACCTCAGCTGGAAGGCTACGCACAAGGGCAATATGAAGCATTAAATATAAATGTTTATGAACTTTGATTCTGCTGAAATTTTAGGGTGATGATTGATAGGTCAAGGTTCACAATTTATTTGTGAAAGAAAATGACCCTAATAGACAGAATTGGCCTGTGCTAAAATCTGCTATACAGATGTGAGTTTATATAATGGCACACAATCTTTCCTACAGCAATCTACCCTGTAATCAAACAAGACATTTACTAGACAAAAAGCAGGTACAGGCAGAATAAATAACTTCTCAAAGGTTATAAAAAAGGTTACCAAAAAGGGTTTCTTTCTGGGATAGACTTGAATTTCAAAGCACCTTTTAATGCTACAAACCCATCCATTCTTTGGATATTTGGCTTAACTGAAATGGTTGAGAATCCCCTTAGTTATAGGCATGGTGAGACTGAAGATTTCATCACAGAGAATTGTCAAATACTCAGCAATCACTTATATTCAAATATGTTACCATTAAAATATTCTCTTAACAAGATCTGCATTGTTTTATTTAGTAATGGAATAAAGAATGGATGTGACTTATTTGTTTTTGCTTCTATTCACAGATGATTATATAGTAAAGGTGAAGGAGACCCTATTTTTTAACACATCAAAGCATTTGTTTTACTATTTAATTCTTTGGTCCTGGCTCTCCTGGGGCCTCTGCTGTTATGAGCTAATGCAAATTACATCAGGAAATCCAACGGGCTTAGTAAACACTGAATATTAATTCAAGATGTTTTTGGAAATGCATAAACAGCATCAGTCCCCAAATCCAGAGCAGAAGCAAATAACAATGTTAAATTGATATGTCAGAATTTTATGTGGAGTGTTGTTTTGGCCATAAAAATCAGATTTTTCTTGCTATGTTGAATGATCATGTCCTGCCATTATAATACATGAATTCTAAATGCTTGAGAGATATCCCTGCTTCCCCCATGTTATAGCCAGGGCTTGCTCAAATTGCAAAGTGCTGCTTTCCCAGTGTTGATTAGTCTCCTTTTTCTCCAGGAAATTTCGATGAAATCTTTTTTTTTTTTTTTTTTTGAAAAGAACTAGAGTTTTTTCTTATGAAGGACTCAGAACAGGACTTAGGAAGCCTACAGTTAGTCTCCAGATCTTATCAGACACCCTGGTTAGACACCCTGATTAAGTTAGAACATTGCTGTTGTTCATCTATAAATTGCTGTCATTAATATGTCATATAAATACCTTCTTCTGCTTTAGTCATGTCTAGATAGACAATAGATGGTTCAGGAGAAATGTTTTCCATACTTCAGCTAGCACAAGACAATCCAACTGTCAACTGTTGCCTCCTGGAAAAATGTTTCCAAGTCAGGTCTGCCCTACAACCAATTTCATATATGAAAATCAGAACAATCATAGTTCATCTAAGAATATTGCCAGTTGACAGCTTAAAACTTAGAAAATATCTGTCACTGCCAGATGTTCCCATGTCATCTTAAAGTACCTGATTTTTGAAATACAATTTGTGGCTGAGATCAGAATGATATATTCAATTGTCTTCTCCAGGAAGCCTGATGCTACTTAGCCTAACAAAAGACAGCATCAGTGTGGCTCTGAAGAAGTTGTGGCCATATCATTAAATATTCTGGATGCCAGACTGGACATCTGAAGAAAAGATCTATTGCTGTCTGTCTAAGGGACATTGACTGAGACAAAGACTGTTTTGTATTTCTTTTCAAACTTTTTTGTGTGTTTCATTCACAGAGATAGGTTGTCTGAATATGGAAATGGATAACAAGGGTGCATTGGCATGTAGCTTTCTTTACATGCATCATTATATATTTTAATATTAATCTAGGGAACCTTTCTTATGTAAAATATGTAAGACCTAATCTCCCTTAAAGTCTGAAAAAATATCTGAAAGTTTGAGCTTCTGGTATCCAAGCAAATCCTCAAATTCTGCTAATAAAATGCTCTAACACAGAGAGTAGGAAAGGCAGTCACGATGTGTAAGCAAAGGTTTCACTAAATGTGGAACTAGTGATAGACAGACTCATCACATGATAGCTGTCCATATAGAGTAGTAGTCATTCTCTGAAGTTTGCACCTACTTTCCTTGATATACTTTAGCTTCCAAGCCTATGTTTTGAGCACAAAACTTCTGTGTTTTCTTAGAATCCAGCAGTGAACTGTCTTTATTTTTAACACAGATTAAAAGAAATAATAATAACAAAAAAGTCAATTTGAATATATTATAGTCCTCTGACCTCAGCTGATGCTTGGATTTTTAGTAGCAGTCCTCAGATGAGTTCATTCTATCTCACAGCTTGTTGTGGACATTCATTTAAATGCCTTGTGAAACCACTACCAATTGCTCAATTGCCCAATATGACAATCAGAGCTCCTGAAGCCACAGGTTCCATTTTACAGGATGGAAAAGAAGTGTGATGCACTCTGACAGCAAGGGAGCATCTTTTTCTTTCTCTATTAGCCTTCCTTTTGGAGAGGCTGGAAGACACATGATGTTTCCAGGGTCTACTGACAACAAAAGCAGTTTGGTACAGAGTTGTACTCAGTTTTTCTATAAATATAAACTCAAACCCAATATTACTGGTTATATCAGTTTTACACCTGGGTATTTTCTGACAGAAGGCATTTTGAGGACAATAGTTTCTCCACTTGTTTTATAAATACAATTAATTTTATGTCTCTGATACTGTCAGCCATAATTTGGATGCTAAATATTAAACAACAGTGCCACCCAAAACTTTTAACTAATAAACACTTTAGTCTATGCTTTAAAACAATTAAAACATCCCCCTTTCAATAGATTGCTTGCACTGTAATATATCTTCCGTTCCTCCCAGGCAGAGCAATAATGGAGGGTAAAACCAATGTTGCAGTAGATATAAAATCATTTGGTGAATTTCAGTAATGGACACTTGATAGAAATGGTCCTGGGGTTCAAATGCCATCATCAATGAAAAAGTTCATGCTTTTATAAAAGAAGAAAAACAAATGCTTCCCAGGAAAGAGTTCAGTCTGATTTGCTTTGCTTTTTTCTGCTTCAAATGAAATGTAATGGTCATTTTTCTGATAAGTGCAAAATCTAAGTTAAAATATTCTTTACATAAAATATTTCAGCAATGCTTTTATTTGTTTTTCAGTTCTGCCTATGACAAACAAGGATGGGGGGAGGTGTCTGGGAGATTTAGAAGGAAAAGAAAATGTACTCTCCATTTTAATTATTTCTCATGCTAGCAATATACTATAATAAATATCAGATATACAAACAAAGACAGAGAGAGATGTATTAAACTCCCATGGCTACCCTGGGAGTCATTAGCTGAGCTGATAATAAAACTAAAGATTTCTTGGCTTCCAAGCCTATGTTATGAGCACAAAACTTCTGTGTTTTCTTAGAATCCAGCAGTGAACTGTCTTTATTTTAATACAGAAGCTGATTTTAAGTCACCCAAATGATTTGTAGTTTCCCAGATGAACATTTGTCACTATTTTAAATAGAACTCATTAAGTTCTGTGGATGTTTATTTCCTCCAGGGTCCATTTTTTCCTTTAAAGGCATATTTGAGTTTATGTAAGCCTTCCAGTCATGGTAATGGTCACTGGACAGAGTTCAGAGTACTTTAAATTCAGAACTTAATACCTAAGTAAGTTTTCAGGAAAGTTGAAATTGTTACCAATCTGCTATTACTTACTTTTTGAACAGTGGAAGTCAGACAAGATGGTTTAAGTAAGAAAGTTTGTGATATTAAAATTAATACTAAAATGATACCGTTGTACATAACCTGTGATTTTGAAATACTTAGGACTACCCAAGGATAACTGAAGAATCTGTATCTGTGACATGAAATGTGTCTGTTTTGGTCATAACGAACTGAAGACAAAAACCCACTGTTTGCATCAAATCAAAAAGCACTGGCTAGTTAGATACTGCTGAGGAAATAAGTTGGTACTTTATACAACCTGTATTCAAAAATTAGCAGATAACAAAATGTTTGTTTACCCTTAGTGGAGGTGAATAACTGGTTTCTGTATTCCACATTATATTTGAAAGTTCTCAATGTTTTTAATGGTGGGAAGGTTATACTCTTTATATAATCTGAGTATATAGAATATAAAGAGTATATAGAGTACATACTCTGTAATGAGTAGGACATGGTTTAGTCAGTGACCTTGGTAGTAGGGTGATGGTTGTATCAGATTATCTTGAAGGTCTTTTCCAACCTTAATGATTCTATGATTCTTATACTGGTGTTGTATAGAACATATTCTCTATTCAGATGATTACACACACATACATCTGAAGACCTCAGGAAGAATGGGACAAAGTTTTTTCTCAACATCCCTCCAAAACTGTAAACTCCCATTCTACTTTCACAGAATTTCACTAGAGAAAGACTTGTCCTAGTCACAGTAGAGGTCTGTGAAAATCATATCCTAATTTGAGGTCCTATCTGCCAGAGAACTCTTTCTGCCACTCACTTTTGTATAACTGTGTGTTAGCTTGATCTATCATTAGGTACAGGTCCAAGATTCCATAATGATAATACTTCTTCCTAGAAAAATAATTGCTCCATAGCTTTCTCCTCTTTACTCTGTATTTTAGTTTAAGTTTTAAGTCTGCTTTATTTTTGTTATTTCCGCTTACACCCCTTTCCTCTCTTTGTATCAGCTCTTCCAAATATACCAGCATTCAAATTGGAATTTACAATGGAAGAATGCCTGAGTGTGTTCAGAATTAGTTGAAATCTCTGGTAGCAGATCATCAATTACTTCACACTTAAAGGAAAAATTGGTGTATCAACAAAGAGAAATAGGCAGGGTAACAATACTCAGTTAGTCACTAGTCCAACACACAAAATACACAGGCTCAGTGTGGAAATAGAAAGACTGGCTTGTGCCAAGTTGTAGCATTTAATGCCAAACAACCTTCTTTTTCTCTACTGAATTTCTGTGGAGCATGACCTATTCCTGGATCTCATCTTCATTGCTAATCTGAAGTAAACTCTTAGGTGTTATTACTCCACTGTATTATTTTTGAATGGGTTCTGGAAAAAAAAAATAAATAAAAAAAAAAATATATATATATATGTGAAAGTTTTAAAATTAAGTGCAGAAGGGTTTTTAGTGTAATTAGTTGATTTATTATTAGGCTAAACTAGATTTCTGGGTCCTATCTACAGATAGTTATTTACCTTAGCTATACTTATCTCTATGCATTTTTGATGAAACCTAGATAATTGATAAAGGTTAGGTGTCTAAATCTTAGATGTTTATATTTAGATTACTAAGGACTTAGTCAAAATGTTTCCGAGATATAGGTAATGTTCTTCTGGGGTTTTGCATGGAATGAACTGAGTTAGTATGGACCTTTTTCTTCAGTGCAAACTTAACTAAGCAAATCTTTGAGAATTAGTGTACCTGTCAAATTCTTATTCTCCTGGATACCCCAGAAGGGAATAAACACCTGGAAACAGCATTATGACAGCTTGTGAAAAAATATGTATTGCAGAGCCTTTGGCATCAAGATCCTTGCCTTGCTATGAGTGAGAGATATTGCTGCCTAGTCTGTGTGTTGATCTGTGTGAAATGGTTTTTCAGCCTGTTTCTTGGTGGATTGAATTATAAAACTACTGGCACCTTCAGAATTGAATCCGGAAAGATGCAGAGCTCCATCAGCTCCCACTGCTTACAGTGAAAACTGATGATATTCAGCAACTTGTCAGCAGTCAGTCCCATCTGAGTTCCTAAGAGCTGTACAGGCAAGGGACATCTGAGAGAGCACTGGAGGACCAAGTGGGATTCATGTAAGTGCCTGCAGATACTGCATTTCTTCAGCAGTCAGAAACTCGATCATTAGCCGTTAGCTTGTTTTCTGCTGAAAACACTTTAACACAATATGCATTAAGAAGAGAGTGAACTGCCCTTCATTTTGGCCCACATTGTTAAAATTCTTGGATGAAGATACATGAATCAGATTCTTCACACTGCATGGATGTGATTTTCTTAGCCTCTGCCAAACACTGGTTCAGTAATTCCTAAAGTGCTTGTAGCTTACAATGTGTGATGATTGACAGCCATTGAAGTGCTATACCTTGCCTTTTGAGAGAGGAAAAACACATTACTGATGAGAAATGTAAAAATTAACTATGAAAATCATGGAACTAGCACTTGATTACTATTGGCTCAAACAATATTTCTTTTCATCATGTTTAATCATGTGCTGAGACTAAAATTCCTGTCCCATTAAATAAGAGTGAGGAGTCTTTATAAAAACATCCATCTTTCCAGCATGAAAATTCAGCTCTGCTTAGAGCTCTGTTGGTGTCTAAGTGAATTTATACTGACGACTCCAATGGCTCATCAGATCAGAGTTGGTCTTTTATCCTTGTCTTCATGTTTCTGACCATGTCATCTATTTTTCAGAATTGTAAATGATTATTTCACTTCTACATGCAGCACAAAGGCTGTTTTCTTTTTCTGGAAAAAAATCTTTCACTCTTTATTTTTTTTTTTTAAACTGATGCATTGTTTTCAAGGGCTCTGGATAGCACACCACATAACAAACCCAGCTCATTATTATGCATTATCTACTGCTGCTTGCTGCAATGCAATATTTACACTTTGGCATTAAGGCAGGAGACGGCCCTCGTTATGCGGCACAGCCACTGCTGATAGATCGACACAATGGTTTTTCAGAAACATGAAGAATTGAAAATGGTTCATCTGGGGATTGCAAGTGCTATGAATTCTTTATATCTAACAGTTGGCCTGCACTGACCCAAAGGATATTAGATTTCTTAGGAGCAAACATGCTATGCTGAAATGTACTTAGAAAGCTCGATCTCAATGGCCTGCAGTGGCTGCCCCCCCCATCATTGCTGGCCTTTGCCAGGCAGAGCTTCCTCTCCCTCTGTGCAACCCTTGCTCCCTGCCTCATACCTCCTGCTGGCTGCCTTACTTCTTCCATGCTGGCACTATGCAGGGAGCAGGCAGGAGTGGGGAGGGGTAAGCGAGTACACCATTAGGAGCTGGAGGAGGTCACTCCCAAGCCCTGGATTTTATAGTCATGTCACTTGGATTGTTTTTACAGCTGGCAGGCCAGAGCGACCTTTGGCTGCCTCTTCTCATTTATGCTGGCTCCTTCCCCATGAGTCCACGTCAAATCGGCTTCTCTTGCAGTCTTATAAAAGGGCTGCTCTGCCACCGCTGTTCCTGCCCACAGAGCAGGAGGCTCTGACCTCAGATTGAAAAATGGAGGGGGAAAAAGATGAGTGCTGAAGGGCTGTCGAGCAGCCCAGCACTCACCATGTCATTCTGCTCTAACAACATCAGGATTGAACCAGGTGCTAACCTCCCATTGCTGGCATGGGACACCAGCAATTCACTACAGGACAAGAAGTCATCATGGGTAGCATGCAGACAGGGAGGTGCTGTGAAAACAAGAGCCGACAAGAAGTGACACTCGCTTTGCAGGAAGCACAAGGCAAAATCAGCTTGTGATGTTAATGAGACACTTCTATACTAATTTCTCATTGAGGAACACAAGATGCTTGACCTATAAAACTTAAGCACCATAATATCATTATGTAGTTTGCGAAGTATAAATATTACCTTTTTCTTTTGAGATTGATCTGTTGACTCATGTCGCTGTTGGTCAGTGAACCTGGTCACCACTTAAGATCATCTGTCACCAACACTTCTGCCCCACAAAGCCATTCTCCCCTAGCACCTTTTCACATTTAATGTTCCCCAAACATCCCCATTTTTATGTTAGAAGCGCATTACTGAAAATGTCTTCATAATAGCAAAGTATTGGTTGTGTTTGTTTATTATTATTATTATTATTTATTATTATTTATTATTATTGCTTTGTTTTGTTTTGTTTTGTTTCCACCTAGACTCCAGCAAAGCTTTTGGTTCTGCCAACTCATTATGATTTTGGACACTCCCCCCAAGATGAAGGCCACCCAGCACAGTGCATTTTACTGGCCTCAGCCTCTCCATGCAGCAGCACAGTGCTCAGCTCTGCCATTGTGGCTCTTGTCCTTCCCCTCATTTTGAACAAAAATTTGGAGAGGGTGGAGAGAACAGAACTGGGGGAGGGGGGGAGGGGGGGGAGATGAAAAACAGTCAGGTAATTGAGACAAATTTTAATTGAACTGTGCATTTCACTAACTGTTATGCACAAAGCTTTATTGTAAGGTTGCTGTGGCAACCTTAACTTTGAGTGTCCTGATGTGTGATTAAAATCTTAGATTTAAATGTTTCATTAACAAAGAGGGATTTTTTTTTTTTTTTCATGGGAAGCCACCAAAACCACTGATCCTGAAGACTGAGGATCCGAGTGTCACCTTCGATTTTAGTCACTGAGGGGAGGGAAGCAGAGAATCAGCCACACAGATGGCTAAAAGTCCGGGAGGGAGATCCTTTTCCTTCCTTACAAATGCCTGCCCCCTTTTTCCCCCTGCCCTGCATCTTCCCACTCCTTAAGGACACTATACCAATCAGACTTAGAAGCTTAAAAGGCCATAAAGGGAAAAATGTCAGGTACGAGCTGCTCTGCTCAGCATGACAGGAGTTCAGATAAGAACACAAAAAATACCACATGGGGTTAGACATAAGGTTCATTTAGCTGGGTAACCTTTGCCTGGAAACAGCAAGTAGCAAATGCTTAGGATATGTATAGACCTGACCTTTCTTTCTCAGACCCTCCCAGCTCCTGATAACCACTACTTAAATGTGTCCTTGCAATGCTCTCCTGAATGGTGTTTTTTCCTAGTAAAGACCTTCCAAGATAGGAAGGCCTCTTTTTTTAATTATTCCTTTTTTTTTTTTTTTTTTTACTTTTTTTTTTTTTTTTTTTTTTCCTTTTCATTTTCTTTTCCATAAGTGGCCAGCCTTTGTACTTTGAAGGAAAAAATATTGCTGCTTGTATAATGAAGGAATGGGATCAAGGATTCAGGGCAGCCCTATAGGCAAACAGTGAAATAGAGGCATCCTTGTGTTCCTACAAGGTGCTTTCTCCTTTCTTTTGTTCTTTCTGTGCCTCTTAAGAGACATAAATTGGATACAACTACTAATACGCATTTCTGTATTGAGATGGGGATCCTTCATGACATTTCCTTCTCTTTTCCCGGTTAACCATCACAGCAGTTTCGTTGTGAAAGGCTGGGGTCAAAACTCCATCTCTGATTTTAATCAATGAGGGTAATAAAGTGAAAAAGAGCCACCTGTATGGCTAAATTTTTGTCAGCCTACAACCCTGACATATTATATCTCAGCTCTTCTTATGTCTTTTAATTTCTTTCTGGCACAGTTCTCATTTACATTACTTAGAAATATGATACAGTGGAAAGATGTTATATGTTAAATAATGGAATTACCCAGGAAAATGAGGTCTATGTTAATGCAACATTTATTTCACCACTTACAGTACTGGATTTCTTCATTGCTACGTCCAGGCAAATAGAGGCTCACTCAGTATTCGATTTTCCCTTGTTTCAGGAAAAAAGGTGAAAACTCATAGGACATCTAACTATTTATGGACCATAGGAGCAACACACAATTTCCTGACCTGCTGGGTAATTAGTTTATGCCCTGAAGTGTGATATTTGATTACCATCCTTACAGACTTAGTTTGCAATGCTAATGGCTGTAAAATTGAGTTTCTTATTAGATGGAGTCACAGAATTTTTCTCAATGATTCCTATTTGCAATGAATTGGCCAGAGTGATCACATGCAGAATGGTCTGTTCCAAACATATTCTTCTTTGACTTCCTGGGAGTATCCATGCATCAGAACTGTAGCACAAGAGAGAAACTTGCATAATTTTGAACAGCTCAAGCACAGTAAGGTTGCTTTCTTGCTAATGTGCTTACTACTCTAACCCACATTTTAATTTAGAACAAACAAACAAACAAAACCAACAGGAATAACATAAACATATACAGTAATTGGTAAGAACCATATTTTACCTGATTTTTTTGTTTTGTTTTGTTTTTAATACATATTTTACAGGTTTTCTCTATTCTGAATTGGACAAAACCTTGTGACTTACAAAATACTAATAAACTGACAAACACATATAGAGGATAAACTCTGCTAAACAGAACTATTTCATACTGTCTGCTATGAGTCTGCAGTATGTAAAACTTTAAAAAAAGAAAAAGTAATTTTTATTTTTAGTAGAGAGAGATATATTAGGAAAAAAATTTAAAATGTATTTTTTTAACTATCATTTGATCTATTAGGAGATATTCTCATGAGAAACCTCCTTTTAACACTGACACTTTTCTGATTCTTTTTAACTTAGTCTAAATCTTTAAGTTAAAAAATAAAAAATAAAAAATAAAAAATAAAAAATAAAAAATAAAAAAAATAAAAAATAAAAAAGTGAGTTATTCCTTTATATATTTGTACCTATCTACATAAGTTATTCCAGAAATTTCTGGATGTTTTTGCTAGTCCTTTATTTAGTGGTAAAACTACTTTCCAAAAGGAGACTGTTTCCAACAGATCTACAATTTATTGTCAGTTAAAGAAATAGTTTAAAATTTCCCAGTGAGTCCTACAGATTTTTTCTTTCATGAATACTTTACCTCAAGATTTTTAACATAGTTAAATAATGGTGTCAAAGTTCCATAGGCTTCCATAATTCAAGAGGGAAGGAAATAATTATAAGTACTGAATGAAGAAGAAAATGCATGACATGGTTTTGATATGTCTGCATTTTTCTCCAGCAGAATGAGGGGAAAATGTTCTCACAGTTAAATGAGAGTTGTTCCCAGTTCCTACATCTCTTAGTGAAATAGTGATGGAACAGGGTCAACACATCTACTTTGGATATCCAGATGCCTAAAGAAAAAGCTTCTGGCCTCAGCTTGTTACATAACTAATGCTTACAAAATAATAACGCAAGTCTCCTACATGCTGAGTAAAAGGCTTTGCCACGAAGAAATATCAGAACAGTGATCTTTCCAGTCCATTAAGAAAAAAAAATAAAAATTCATGGCTTCATACTTATTGTCAGTATCTACTGAGAACACAGAGTCCCATGTCCTCACCCAAAAGGGAACAACTGAATTACACATAGTTTTGAAGAGTGATTTTTGAGTTATGGGTAAGAATATTTTGCCCAGGATGAAGACATCAGTATATGAGTTCTTTTTTTGTCTACAATATTGCCAGGTACTATCTTCTACTTCTCAGAAATGAGCCAAAATATAGAGTTATGGACTGACCAGAAATAGATGGGAGAGAAGTTAGATTAAAAAATAAATAAAAAATCTTCAGTGCAGCCAAGTATACAAATCATGACTAAAAGAGAAGAACTGGTTATATAGTTAAGCAGTTGATGTATGTCTTTGTATTTTTGCATCTGTGCTGTGCATGTAGGCCACTTTCTCTATCTGGATGTTGTGACAGCAAGGATTTGGTACTTGTTTAAAAATAATTTTAGAAGTTAAAGTTGAGATTTCTCACTGTATCCCCCAAGAAAGGACTGAAAGGAGAACTTGATCTTTGAAAGAGATCGTGTTCTTTGGAGATCTTAAATAAAAAATAAATAAATAAATAATAATAATAATAATAATAATAATAATAATAATAATAATAATAATAATAAAAGATCCACAATACATACAGGATTTTACCCTAAATAACTGCATTATTGAATACAACCAGCTTATTCTCTACATTATACTAAAATCACATTTTTACCTTCTCTCTTTGAAAAGTTTGCATCCTCCTTCTGAAAAATATTTTAGTTTACTTTATATATTTTAAAATATACTTTTTCCTTCTTGTTGTTGTTGTTGTTAGATTCAATGCAGTTGAACTGTATTTTATCTGCCAGAATTGGGAAATAAATACTTTTTCAGAGATATAAAGGAAGCTCAAACTTCCCCCAGTTGCCTGTTTTTTTTTTTTTTTTTTTTCTTTTCTTTTTTTTCTTGTCTGCATGTCTCAGAGTTTTGACATTCTCCCTAGTGACAGTTGCTATGCTATTCCTCCACACATTGGCTGGTGATCCTTGCAATGCCTAAGGTGCTAAGGTGTATTTTGTACAGAATATTTCCCCCTCTTCCCCCCCTTTTTTTTTAATAATAATAAAAAAATAAAAATAAAAATAAAAGTGGTTTGTCCTTAGAGATAGTGTTGAACGTCTCATCAACACACAGCCCAGTCCAAGCCGTGCAAAACTAATAATGAACAAAGACATTTTGTACACAGTCCCCCTGCATGTTACCATCTGGAGGGACACAAAATTAGCCAAAATCAAGTAGCTGACTGATTTATTTAAGTCAATATCTGATTGACTTATTTAAGCCACTTCTGGAAGATGTCAATGCAGAAAGAAAACTTTGTTCTTGCTGTTAATCAGGTATACTGTTCTTACAGGGTGTGTATGTGTGTGTGAATATTGTCTTCCTAATGGCTTGCAAACCAAGTTTAATATCTGAAGTCTGAAATCACTAAATTGTCTTATGCAATGTATAAAATGAGTGTTGGTTTTTTTGTTTGTTTGTTTTTGTTTTTGTTTTTTTTCTCCCTGTCCAGTTCTGTTTGACAGTGAATTTTACATGTGTGTGCAAATAGGAAGGCAAAACATGCCCTCTGTCAGCCTGTTTTCTGATTTGGTTTATGAAACAAAACAAAGCAAACAAACAAACAAGAAAAAGCACACCACCAATTACAACAACAACATTGTTTGTCCTTGTTTTTGTGAACTGTGGCAGACTCAGGCCTCTGGTAGGAGTTGCCAGCAGGTAAAATTGACAGCAAACTATAGCTAACTACATGTCTGCTGCAAAGAAGAGGCCTTCCACGCGTTGTCACCCTTGTTGCACTAGCAATATAGGATGCACAGGCAGGTGTAGTCACAGAGGAGAGATCTTTTCTGTGTGTGCACCCAGGTTTGCCTGATGTATTGAGAGCCCTGTGTTTGGTGAAAGCCCAACATCAACCTGCGTTCTTGAGTCAAGCCAATTGAAAAATTGATTTCTCAGAGTTTGCTGTCAAAGTAGGGAAAAAAGTGGTAGTATCAATAGAAAAACAACAACAGCAAATTGAGCTAGGTGTAGAACTTGGGGGGAGGCAACGAAGGGAAAGATTTACTGCTAAAATAAGAAAAGTTATTTTCCTCAACCCCAAATGAAAAGTTCTGTTACAGGCACTTGTAAGACAAAAATAAAGAAACAATCAAAATAAATAAATAAATAAATAAATAAATAAATAAATAAATAAGAGAAAAATAAAAGAAAAGCAGTCGCTGAGGCAACAGTATCATCTACCATTTACTCAGTAGCTTAAGAGTTAGCACATTTAACCCTGGTTCTAAGACATCAGGGTCAGCTCACTCACATCTCTGAAGAGGTCTGAGCCAGTGCCTCTGACAAGGCTGCTAAACTGTATGGGATCCTGAGCACTCAAAATATCCCTGGCTTAGATTCTTCTACCAAGTGAGGTTATAATCTGAATTTACTAAGGTAACTGAAAAAGAAGGAAACAGAACTCTTAAGTAGGAAGTATCATCAACTCCTTATCTAGTAAAGGTGGGAAGGAAAATCACTTGATTTATATCTTCAGCATTCAAATTTTCATTTGCTACATTTTTTCCCTGTTATGATTGATCTTTTTTTTTTTTTTTTTTTTTTTAATTTCTATATTTTTTTTACTTCTGTACATGTTTCATCCATATGTCTGGGGGTGGGTGACAAACTTCATCTAACGTCGAATTCCTCAAAGAGTGTATAAGAATTGCTGTAGCCAGCCTGTTTTACTAACCCAGCCTCTGATAATCAGATCAGATCATTCAAACACTGTTGAATTCCTCTGCGTGATGTTTAACTATATCCATCCAGATCTCACACCACTTAACACACACACAAAAGCATAAAAATAGGGAAAAGGGAAAGTCTCATATAAAGAAGAGGTCAGTACATCAGTGTGGGTGCTTTACTAGGATTCATCGAAGTAGACATATTAGATGTATTTTCCCAGTTGACCAGGTACTTGTACTGTTTATTCCACTATTTGCAATGAATCTGTCCCACTAGGGAGTAACAATTAAAACAGGGCCAGAGCATCAATTTTGTCATTATGAACTCATTATAAATTACATTGCATAGAATAATGATGAAATAGAAATGATAAAAAAATATTATTGTGAGCAATCAGTTTTTGTTTATTTGTTTGTTTTTTATACTTCATGGCTGTCTTCTGCTTTTCTATCTTTATTTATTGTTTGTTTTTAATGGTGATCATCATATAAAGCTACCACTATCGGTTTCTAACCACAGTTTATATTTTAATCTGAAATAAGACATTTAAATGGAAGAAAATGTAGATAAAAAGATTTTTTAACAATTGTAGTATGAAGTTTTTGTTGTACATAATATACAAAATCAGTGTGTTTGTCATCTGTACTAGATATCTAGATTTTCTTGTTCATTTCCACCACTATTTCAGTAACAAATATCATTAGATTATACTTTGTTTGGAATCCTTCAACTTAATCTTCAGGTTTTAGACACTAGAGAAAAAATCAACAACCTGCCAGCTATAATCTATGGAAAACCTCCAAATCAACACATCTGTATCCATGAAGACATTAACAACCCAAAATACATAAAAACAGTTATATTATGAAGCCATTCCCTTGGACACCTCAACACTCATGATCCCTACCTAAATAATTAAAAGAGGACTCTTATCCAGCAAGGCACTTTTCCAAGGGAATAGATTATTTTGTAAGAAACATTCAAATACATCACAAGAATTATTTCCACATGTTGTAGTCACAACATGTAACAAGCCATACTCCCCTGGAATCTGTGTGGGAAATAAATGAACAATATGATTAAATAACTTATTTAATTATACATTAAACTTATATTGGAAGGTCATATCTGCTCACAACTCTTCAAATCATTCATACAGTCTACAAATCCCTAAACTCGTCAGAAAAAGAAGATTCCCTGTAGGACAAAAGTGTGACTAAGGGATACAGATCATAACTGAAGAAGAAATTTAAACCTTACCAGGTCATGTCCACTATAACCACAGTAAATATTTTCACAGTGGGCTCATAAAACACTTGATATTTCACTTGTGTTTTCACAGAACTTAATGTACTTCATGAAATTCACCAGATGTCCCACTCATAAAATGAAGGAACGAGAATGAACCATGAGGTGATAAATAATGAACAAAAACACCCCCAGTCAGGGACATTCTTTTTCCCACTAAACAGTTACTCACTACTCAATCCTGGACATCAAAAGAAATTTACAAAAACCTCCCAAAGCTGAAACTAGGAACTAAAATTTGTAATGCTTATCAGAAAACAGGATTCAATTAGCACATTGATTTTGTGGTGCATTATAATATTTCCTCCATTGCCAAAGAATAGCTTCATGTTCTTCTGCAAAAATCCTTCCTATCTAATGGTATCTATTGCTTTTTATAGGGATATGACCTGATACTTATCAAATTAAGATAACCGATTTTTTCCGGTTTGGCTTCAGTGTTAAAACACATTACTTCACTTGTGTGTTCAAAAATGTCTATGTTTTGTCTAATTAGTTTAGCAGAAATTATTATCTTTACTTACCGCCCTTCTCTAATTAGAATGCGGTAAATAGTTTCTACTGATTTTTATTATTATCATTTTAATTCTTCTGAATTAGTATTTTGACCATTCATTTCACTAAGGTGTTGTGATTTTTTAGTAAAATAATACAAAGGAAAAAATAGGAAACAAACAAACAAACAAACAAAACACAAGCTGAAACTCTGTAGTCAAGTTTGCCTCATTGCCTTTTTTTTTTTAAAAAAAAAAAAAGATTCACCTGAAAGTCCAACCCCTTATGTAGTTTACTCATACAGAATGTTAATTTTAGGAGGAATCTAACCACAATCCTTTTCAGTCATCTTTGTCCTAGGAAAGTTTATTTCTCTACATACTTTTGAAAATTTCCACCATCTTCTAGGGCCACAGGATGACTTAAAATAGTTATCAAAAATGTCAAAAATTAAATGGCTGACATGTAATTAAAAGTGATGATGAGGACTGGGAATGTCTTATAGTACTTCAGACATCTGCAATGCAAATGTCTGATCTGATCTAGTCATCTTCACCTCTTTGCAAAATTAGTGAAGAGAAATTTAGATAATGATTCCTTAGACAATGATTCTGTTTTAGGTAACTGAATTACAATGTAGACATTTAAATATTTGTCCAGATGATTTCCACCCTAGACTCAGAATATTTTATATGCTTTAGAAACTTAGTTAAGATCCATCCAGCAGTCAATGTGTCAGTATTGGAGAAAGGAAGCTGGGTAGACAGACCATAGGAAGATTCAGCAATGCTTAGATTAGGTTCTACTTGTTGATTAGTTTTCAGTTTCTAACTCCACATTTCCTAACAGAGGCTGATTGCATATGTTTTCATCCCCAGGATTTACACATACAGCTTATAGACTAAATATCAAAGGTCTTTGAACTGTGAGTGATATTTACCCAAAGTATATGTGTCATTAGCAACTAGCTAAGAAAAGATTGATCTAGATTCTGACTTTAAGAACAGGTCTGGAAGATGTGTGCATACAGTTTGTGTTACCAGCAGAAGTATTATCATTGTAAAATGCTAAGATTTCCTGTTTAAAGCTGCATACCTCATTTTTATTCTGCTTTCTTGGCAAAACCATAAAAAATTGTTTCAGATTGAACAAATGGCTGTTGTTATTTTTTTATCATCATGCTTTATTTTGGATTATATGAAATGTTGCACTGTTTTCTGAGTTATTTTTAAATAACAAATGTGCCATTCAAAGCTGAAAACTCCAAATATACCTCTAATAAAATGGATGTGTTGATTCACATTCCAGTCACTCAGGTACCATGTAGGATTACTTGTGACTTCAATTCTTTGTCCATTTCTGTCCGATTCATAACAGCAATCTCAATTTGAGTAACTCACCCAAAAAAAAGATGGTTATCTTTAGATTTTGGTCAGATGATAGCATAACCAATATTAAAACTGTAATCCTTTCTGGGAACTACTGTTGCTTAAGAGTAACAGCAAGTCCTTGATCTTTCTAGACAGGTCACTCACATGTGATCTATGGGCATGTGATGGTTTCAGTCTCTGATCTATGTCCACTGAACTATTTTAATTAGGGGAGAAATTTCCACAGTGCCAGGGAACTCTTGCCAATATGGTTTCTATTCCAAGTTATCACACAAATCTCAGTTATTTGTTGGAAATATGTACCCTGCCTTCTCACAAGCACCTTCTCCTTCATACAGATGACACAACCACCATCATTAATATGTTTCAGAAAGGTATTCAAAACCACTTGAATACTTCTAAAAAACTTTGTATATTTGCAAAGTTTTCAGTAAATATAAAAGATGTCAAAAATATGTTGTTGAACTCTACTAGTCATACTATCAAACTCAACCATTCTGCTGCCTTTTTACTCCCTTGATGCCTACACTTAGACCATTTCTCTTTCATTCATAACCCACAAAGGACTGGAAAGGGCAAAACTGTGTCCTCAGACACAGCTATTACCCACTTCACAATTAACGCTTAGCTGATGTGTTAAAATATTACTTTCTCTTGCTGGAAAACAGAAATTTGGAGTCTTTGAACAATCTACCATTATCCCAGACACTTAGCAATAGAGATATCAAATGTTATATTCTTTGTAAGGTTACATTTCCTTATTCTTTGTACTACCCAAATTCCCTATGCATTCAGCTATACAGGCAAGAAGAGAGTAGTCTAGCTCCTTGAATGATGCAGTTGTGTAAGTATTCATATGAGAGTAGAAATAATTATAAGAAGGATATACACAAAGAAAAAAGCACTGTGTTACAGTTTACAATATTTCAGAAGAAACATCAGTTAGCAAGAAACACGGCACAATTATTGATTTTATTGAGTAAGGAAAAAATGATGAATTTTCTTCTTCGAGCAGGTGACAATAGCCTGTTGAATACTTAAATGGATTGGATTTAAAGATATGGCTGCACATTAATATCTTTTATCATTGTCATATTAAAGCCTGGAAGATTTCATTCAGTAAATGAAAACCATGTTGGAAGATGCCATTTTATTTTGGAATAGGTTTATACATTCATTATTACGCTTAGCACTCTAGCATTAATACCCCTCTAGGGATAGTTTGCAGTGTGTGCAGTTTTAAGCATTATCACTGGAAGATGGAGGCATTAAAACTTCCAAAGATGCCAATCATTTAGGAATCCTCTCCCCTGCTTGTGTCATCTGCTGTAATAACACAGGCTGTAGTGTTTTATGGCATATGAATGGAATGGGGCACTCATAAGTAATAAGTATATTACTTATGCAGCTTGATATTTATCTTGTATGATTATTTTTTCCTTCAGCTAAAAATAATTTAATCACACATTAAAACCATGAAAATTCCATTGCTTTTGGAGACTAGATTCTTCAGATTTATAATGTACTTACCTCACATGGTTTTGTTTTGAGGTTTTGAGATTGGCTTTATTTATTACACAGACCATAAAGTAAAATTATTCTAAATCACTCCTGTGGAACCATGAAAATGAAACCTCAGATATGTGAGAGGATTTTTATGTCTTTTAATTACAGCTTATGTTGAAACTTCAAATGCTATGCCAAAATGTTTGTTGAAGGGCCTTTTCCAAGCTGACTACAAAAGACAGGACCTCAGCTGTTTGGAGCTGAGATGTCATGGCTTTTGAGTAGTTTTATATGATAGTATCAATAATCAAAATTCTTAGCTCTTACTTAGACAGGAGCTTTATAAATGAAATCAGTTGTTTTATCCCCATTTTGCAGCAGGGCAAGTTGAAGAGAAGTGAATGCTTGTATTGGTGTACTTTTCTTCTTTCTGCAGCTGCTTGATAACATAGTCATGAATTTGTCCAAGATTTATATACATTGCCTGTCGATCTAAACTCGGAGAATGATTTCAACTTACTAAAATTAAGATTTCAACTAGTTTGTTGTTATTCAGAAAGTTTGGTCCATCTACTGCATAATTATCACACCACATTCTGGATTTCTTTTCCTTCTTTTCTGAAGTATTGGGTAATCCAGTCTGTCCATGTCAAGACTGTCTTCTGAAGACTGAAAGGCTTCACTTTAACTAAATTCTTTGGGCTTAAGATACCGCATGAATTTAAACATAATCAGTTGTGATATGCAGGAAGCCAGGCTAGCTGACTAGTAGTACCTTCTGGCCATAAACTATGAAATTATTAAAATTAAGAAATTATTAAAATTATGAAATTTCAGAGCATAAAATTTAGGATAATATTAAGCCAATAGGAATGTTGGAAACTAAAACATCTTGAGAATCAAACCCCAAATGTGTGGATTTATTAAACTCCAAGTACCAAAAATTTCTTCAGGCAATACCATCATATAGGATAATAAAAGAAAGAGGAAAAATCTTTAAGGCCACTTGACCAGCTTTGTACCATATGTGGTAAGTGTGCATATTAAAACACATGTTCAAGGAATTACATGCCTGAGAGTCAATCTGACACACTAAGTAAATCATGAATCACAAAATACCTGTCATTCAGTGAGGAAGGACTATTCTCAACACTGTTTCAATATGATTATATATTTTAATTCCACACACAGAAAGGTACCAATACCGTAATTTTGTCTCAACTGTTAGTGGCTGTAGAGTTGTTGGCAGAATTGGGGAAGAAATTGCTTTTCAAATATTGAAAATTTTAATAATTAGAGCAAGTTTCTAATATAGCTTAATGAAAACCAAAATATACCAAAAGTGTACTTTCCGCTTAATTCAGCTAATAGCTATCTTAATTCCAGACACATGCAACTGGATCTAAAACATGGACCTTCTAAGGGCCACGTAGATAAGTGGCAAAGTGAAATCTAATCTCTGGACTTCCAGGACATTGCTCTCCTGAATATTCATGTAATTTATCTTCTACTGCAGCATATGTCTTCCTCATCACAAACAAGAACATAGAGGCTGAGGCTATCCTAGCACAGGCCTGCATGTCAAAAATAAGCACATTTTCTTGGTGGTGAGAGCAACAGCATCCAATACAGATCCAATAAAATCAAATATATACTTGAAAACTTAAGCTCTTACAGGTTAAGTGTCTGGGATTGTAGCTTAAAAGATTTTTGACTGAAAGGTTGCTAAAAATATGCTGAAAATAAATAATAAGACCATGCGGTGTTCTAAAAAAGAGTTGTCTCTTTCCCTCTTCACTGAACATGTGGAATAATTAAATAAGATTTACATTTAGCAAGATATAGTGGAAATATTGGATATAATTTCTTTTAATGGAGTGGACAAAGCTACCCCAAGTTCCTTAGTATTTAGATTCTTCATTTTATTTTCCAATACCTTTTCTGCCTCCCAGTCAGAATTAGTCAATTTATATATCTCGGACAAAATAACCCTGATAAATTATTTCAGCAGTGTTTTATGATTTGGGATGACTCTCTTTTCTGTCCATTTGAAACACTGAGGGTAGAAGCAGAAGAGTGAAGAATGGCTGGAAAACACCTAAACCAGATCATGAGGGCAACTCAGAACAAAAAACATGCTCTGATCACAAGTGAGAAATTCAGGGCTAATATTTAAATTTTGTCTTCTGCTACATTGGGCAAAAGAGCTAAGATTTCTATAACGCAGTCCCTGTATCTAAAAGAAATAAACAATGGTAATAATAGTAATAAAATCTGTTTTAATTTGTTTCTAAGTATATGACAAGACAAAGATACTTGGGTAATATGTTAATGGAGGTCACATAAGTATCTTAGATGAATAATGTGCTCAAACCTGTAGTTCACTGAAAATCTTAGCCCCTGGGTTTGGTTGTTAGAATCAGAAATAGTTTTCTACTACCATTAGTAGACTATTATTATTGTCTAGTATAACTTGATATTTTTCTTTGTATTCTAGCAATTTGCATGGAATCTGCAAATTTTACTATAGGCTTGACATTTTACATTGAAGTTACATATGCGATAGTTGCTTAAACTAAAAATCTGAACTATTTCTAGCAGCATTTTATTTAAGGTTGTTTGTTTTCCTGATAAGAATGTTTAATAATTATATTTGTATAGACTAAACCATCTGTATATATCAAGGATTTCATTAATTAAGTCAGTTTGAAACAGAAACCTCTTTCTGTTGGTGAGCTTAATTTCCATCTAATGTGGCCTCTACAGATAGCTGTTAATAAAGGACTGATTGTGGTAGATGCTCCATATCTACTTCTCTTACAGGGGATTTAGAGGTATCTCAATGATTTTCTGATATCTGGCAAAAACTGGAGGATTTAATCTTACTTACATGACTTTTTTTTTTTTTTTTTCTTCATGTAATATAGTCATTCCCTTTCAATGAGAGTTTGTATCTTCACATTAACTTATTAACTACACTTGTAAGCTGTCACTGAAGCAAGCAGAGCTTACAGGAGTCTGGACACAATGTTGGCGTTTATTGGTAAAATGCAATTACAAAGGTAATTGGCTCCTATATATCTGCATGACACTTTCTTGGCATTGTTTTTTCCCATTTCTGGATTGGGTTCTCCTCTTCCACTCCTCCTCAATATGTTTTAGTGTTGGAGCCAATAGCCTGGTGACCATTCAGAGGTTATGCTTGGCAGGTTTAGGACACAGATGCTGGGTTGCAACATCCAAGGGTTTGTGAGAGCTTTTATAATAAGTTCTCTAAGTGGCTCCGTCTCTCAGACCACATGGCAATTACTAAATTACCTTTGAATATGATGAGAGTTAACTTGATGAGTTAACTTGTTGATGAGGCAACTCCATTTAGCAGATCATCAGTTTCTTTCTTTCTTTCTTTCTTTCTTTCTTTCTTTCTTTCTTTCTTTCTTTCTTTCTTTCTTTCTTTCTTTCTTTCTTCCTTCCTTCCTTCCTTCCTTCCTTCCTTCCTTCCTTCCTTCCTTCCTTCCTTCCTTCCTTCCTTCCTTCCTTCCTTTCTTCCTTTCTTTCTTTTTTTAAAGTTTTCCCACCTTCAGAATCATGCTTTCCAAACATTCTGCCCAAGATGATGAAGTATTTTATGTAACTTTTTTAATGGTAGAGTTCCTTGAAGACCACCCACCTAAGCCCCTGTGAAGTCATTGAGACATAGTACCATTTCTATACCCTACTACAAATAATCCAAAGTGTAAAAGCAAAAACATGCCAGGTGGCTGAAGTGGGAAGTGGAGGGTAACAGAATGATGTGGTGCTGTCAATTCTTCAGTCAAAAGCAGCATTCACAGCCCACAAAATGTGAACAAATATAGTCATAGTCTCCTCTATGATTCCTTATCAGAGCTCCCTTGCACAAGATCTGTGTAACTCAGAGCTTCCAGGATGAGTACACATTAGGAGTTGTTTCATGTCCTATTGGGCACTGCTGTAGGCTCAGACTGTGTCCAGAGCACTGTATATACACGTACATGTACATGTACATACACACATACATGTACATACACACATACACATACATATGCATATACAGGGTTGGAACTAGATGATCTTTAAGATCCTTTCCAACCCAAACCATACTATGATTCTATGTTTCTGTTATGTATGGTTCCTGCATGAAATAAGATGGGAGGACCTGGAGAAAGTTTTTCTTCAGTTAGTGCACTTGGTGTTAAAGGGGTTTCACTTAGAAAGATGTGGAATCATAGTGCTACATCAATTTCTCTGAGATTAATTTTGGAAAGGAGCACCTCAAAGTAAAATACACATGAAATCCTCAGCTCCTAAAACACCTGAGGATGTTAGGCAAACCCTTCAGAATACAGGTGAAAAAGATGAGGCCTTACAAGATAAACTGTATAATCAGTATTGAACAGGCCATTCACATTAGAAGTGTCTTAATATTATTCCTTCTTTCAAATCATTCTGACAAGGCATTTTGAGAATTGTATCTCAGTCATTGGCAACTTCATGTTACTTATATTGAATTTATACCTACAGCTGTAGGTATAAATTCAAACATTAAATCATTTACAGCCACTTTTTAAAGACTTGAAAGAAAACTATGTAGGACAGCAACTTATCAGTTTTACAACTTGATATTAAAATACTATTAAAATACTGAGAATGTATCCACCAATATTGCTATGCAATCAGTCAGCTATCCATTTTGGATGTTTTGCTTTGTCCAAAGTCACACAAAACAGAAAAAAAAAAAAAAAAAAAAAAAAAAAAAAAAAAAAAACACTGGGAAATGAAGAATGCTCCATAACACTCTTTCTTATTTCCCTCTTTTTTATTTTTTTTTAATTATTTTTTTAACAAAGGAAGATCTGTGAGATTCTTCAATGTTGAAAAATCTAAAAATAAGTGTTTATTTGGGGGTAGGAGGAGGTTGGGGTGGGGTGGGGTGTTGCTTTATTAATATTGGAACTTATTGTCACTTCTCTCTGGACTCTGCAGAGACACCAAGATACAATTTTTCAGTTCTGGCTTCAGTGATGTCAGTCATTTATGTATGTCCAGCACTTCTGAAAATTAGAATACATTAGAAAAATTTGCCTTCAGCTCTACATGAATCCAGCAGGAGCTGGATTAATGTTCTCATTTGACATAATTCTTTGCTAGAATACAAAACAAGCCCCAGTCCCAACCATTCTTCTTTGGTCTTTGTAGGCTTGTTAAAGAGAATATCCTGTTAGAGAAATTCCAGACTGCTGCAGAAGGTTCTACAAGTTTGGAATGTGTAATTAACACAGGTATGCATTTAATAACCAATAAGCACATCTAAAAATTTAATCAGGATGATTATTTGGAGTGATATTACAATCTGTCCATGAAGAAATCTGTTTTCTAATTCTGACCAGTTCTTCTTCAGCTTGTTAAGGTTGAATAAGTTCAGCAACAAAGCGCAAGTCAAAAAATACAGACAAAACTCCAACCAGAAAGAATCAGATTGAAGAGAATTCAGACAATACTGTGTGAAGTCAACAAGTATTAGATTGACTACTAATTTACTTATACATGGAACTTAGTAAAAATAGCCTTACACATAATAATGCAAATCCATATTTAACATGAGACAGACCAAAAACATGTCTATTCCCACTATTGAAGTTTTGTTATGTTTTGAAAACTGAAATATCAATGTGGCTTAACTCTTTTAATTTGCTATGCAATTGTTTGTTTATAAATAGCCTGTGGCAGCAAATACATCATAAGCAATCAATAGGTTGTCATATATTTGTATAAAATATTCATTAGATAAATCGAAACTGAACAAATTCAGAAAGAATCTTGTGTTAATTTTGCTCACACCAAGCACTGTAGGAAGTATTAGTTCCATTTAATCCATAGAAATTCTCAAATGATTTTTCTTTCTATTATTTTTTCAATATATATATATATATATTGAAAAAATAATAGAAAGAAAAAAAAATATAGAAAAATAGAAAGAAAAATAAATATCTCCCCCCCCAAAAAAAAAAAAAAAATATATATATATATATATATATATATATATATTTTTTTTTTTTTTTTTGGGGGGGAGATATTTATTTGTCTGGCTAATCACCCATATTGGTTGGGTTGGGTTGGTAGATTTTTGTTTTAAGGTAGGCAACCAGGTAAACAAATCCAGTAGCAATTTCCTTTTGACAAAAATAGATACTAAAGTACAAGAAAAATTTACCTGGAAAAACAATGGATTTACCACTACTGAATGTGATATTAAGTCACACTTTTTGATATTGTAAGAGTTGTTTGATGCAAAAATGACTGAGAAAAAAAAAAACAAAAACAAAAACAAACAACAAAACAAACAAACAAACAAAGCAAAACCAAACAAAATCTGTTTTCCAGTACTTAGGAAAGAAGTTATACTGTAATTTTCCTTTCTGAACCTATGATCTATAAACCTATAATACTGAGAGTGTATTTGTGGATAATTCCTAAAAAAATAAGTGGAAAAAGATTAATAAGATCAATTGTTAGAAGAATAGAATTTGCTTGTCTCATACCACTCACTATATACTGTCTATATATACCTATACATATACCATGTATAAAAGTTATGGAATATTTAGATGCAGGTCTAATTTAAGTGAATATAACCTTTTGATCTAAAAAAAATAAACAATCTAACAATAGGAAAAATTGCAATCTGTTGAGACATATTTGAGTTATTTTTCTGTAATTGGCTTGGCAGCAACTTCAGTCACAGATTTCTGTTTCACAGATTGTCCCCAAATGAGTAAAAGGTTTGCTTTGAAATATAATTAATACTGCATTAAGCTGCAAGACTTTCTCAGGTTGTCAAAGGCATTTGAAGAAGGTAGGGGGATTAAAAAAAAAAAAAAAAAATGAAAAGAAAAGAAGAAAAAGGGAAAGGAAAGGAAAGGAAAGGAAAGGAAAGGAAAGGAAAGGAAAGGAAAGGAAAGGAAAGGAAAGGAAAGGAAAGGAAAGGAAAGGAAAGGAAAGGAAAGGAAAGGAAAGGAAAGGAAAGGAAAGGAAAGGAAAGGAAAGGAAAGGAAAGGAAAGGAAAGGAAAGGAAAGGAAAGGAAAGGAAAGGAAAGGAAAGGAAAGGAAAGGAAAGGAAAGGACCATGGGTGGGGTGTGGAGAGCCCCCAGGAGGGGTGGTAAGCACTGCTTGTGCCCTCAGAGCCCTGACATAATCCATTTTTCCTCTAAAGACAATCTCTGTGACTACTGAAAGTGGGTCCTAATATTTTAGGTGCCTTTGGCCAACTAAGCACTACATAGCTATATATGTAAAGCTTCCTTGATACCTGCCTGTATCATTTGTGTATCAATAGTTTAAAATGAGTTGTTAATGGATTTCCAGTGAATTCCTATTTGCAAAAAAAGGAAAAAAGCACTTCCTAATAAACACTAATGACTGTGAATAGTTCAAACCAACAAAAGATGTAGAAAGTACAATAGTCAAACAATGCTTCATAGATTATTCCTGAGTTCTAGCACATACTATACTGTTTCACACTGAGGGCCATTCCAGATCTGTTGTCTGAAGTCAGCTTTAGTTAGTAGAGCTCTTTGAATTACTTTAGTTTTAGTTAGAGATGTGATCATCTTCAATATTTATCATTCCTCTGTTTCTGATATTGTCAGTGAAGAACCTTTAAGGTTTGGCTATTTCTATGATATATCAGATGGATCATCCTCTCTGATCATCAGAAAGAGATGACTAGTCCAGACTTTTATATATTTAAGGTAGAATTAGGAAAAAAAAAAAAAAAGAAAAAAAAAAACACAAAAACAAAACAAAACAAAACAAAACAAAAATATACAAACTGCTCATTGTGATTAAATTCTTATTCATGAACAAAAAAGCAACTGCAGCAGCTAGTAACAGAAGAGGGTTTCCCAGGTGAAGAGCTAGAAACATATAATTGTTCTAAATATCTAAAATAAGTTCACTTTTCAGAATGCAGAAAGCCAAAGTGTTTTTGTTTTTGGTTTTTGTTTTAATTTCCTGGAATTCAGCTGGGTAAATTAAACACATGAACAACTGTGAGAACTGCCCTATTGCTTCAGTCTTTAATTGATTGACATGACAACATTTGGGTAAGCTTTCTTTTGTTGCAAATGTTTGTGGTGATACAAAGTGTTTGAGAAGCCTTCAGAGGAGGATATTATTTGGTAGTCAGTTAACATTGGGTTCTTTGCTGGCCATCTTGGATAGCTTCTTAAATATTTAAGTAAAAACTTTAAATAACATTTGCTTCATGTTCAGGCTAATTAAGGTTCAACAGAAAAGACAGAATAGTTTTGTGCCAAAGTGTCTGTATGTAAACTGGTGTTACTACACTTACAGTTCACTAGGAGCTTGATATAGTCAGAAATGATTTATGGTGAATTCTGAGTGATAGCCTTTTTCCTTTTTTTTTTTTTTTTGTTTTTTTTTGTTGTTTTGTTTTGTTTTGTTTTGTTTTGTTTCTGTTCAGATAATTGTCAGTGAATTAGATGCACTTATTGCTCATTCAGAAGATTTTTGGGGAGGCAAGGGTTTGCAACTGTAGTTTATGTGCAAGCTTCACAGAGGGGTTAGGATTATCAAGAATCTGGTACTGAAGCAGCTTGATGTACAAAACTAAGCTGTTTGCAAAGGATGCTGTGAAAGAGTAGAGAGAAGGGTGAGATTGAAGATGTGGCTTACTGTATATCCTAAATCTGGCTGGAAGATGGGCTTTGAACAAGCTGTTATTTTCCACATGGGAGTAGCACTGCTACAGTAAAATGCCAGATTTCATCCATCATAATGTCATGGCTCATATTAAAATGTCTTGAGGGACCTGAGGGAGGGATGGGCAAAAGACATCAAATCAATTTTCAGGCAATTGCTACGGTTTTCAGAACCTAAGCCCTATGTGATGGCGTTATGGTTGCACAAAGGGAGGCTATAAATAAGGTCCATATATCAAGAGAGGAAGTAATTTAGAAAAAGGCAGTTGATTTGACTTTTGCATGAGGCTGAACATATGGTGAAGTACAACCAGGTTATCATTCTATATATTCCTCACAGAGACAAGCACCAACTCTATACTTCTGAGAAATTAGCACATCAGTATAGTCCTAAAAGTGACAGCTCTGGAACAGAGCAGTATCTTTTGGTCTTTAAAAATAAAATAAATAAAATAAAATAAAATAAAATAAAATAAAATAAAATAAAATAAAATAAAATAAAATAAAATAAAATAAAATAAAATAGTAACAAGGCTATTTTGCATTTGTTTAACATTTACTTATGAGACATACAAGTCAAAAAACATTATATAGCGAGTGACTTCAGCATTAGCCCTTCTGCAGAAATGGGACATTTTTATAAATGTTTTTAAGTATAGAGAATTTGAAATTAGTCCCAGGATGGTCCTGAATTAAAACTAGACATTTAAAGTTTCATAGTCTACATAAACAAGCATAAATAGATTTATTATGAGTTTTTCAAGACAACAAATGGTATTCATACCACATGGAACAATGTTTGTACAAGATTACCAAGCAGGTAGCTTAAAAGCATATTTATCTACCTAGTGGCTTAATACTCTGGATACTGTATCCCCTTAGGTACTCTTCTGTTGCCAGGTCTTCCTCGCGGAAAAGGACCGGCAGATATGAGGATCTATTCAAGGCATATGAGTGCCTTCATTCATATTCTGATTGGAAACAGAAGGATTCAGGGAGTTGATTGTAAAGAGTGTTAGGAAAAGTATCTGTTTCTCAGGTACTTGTGGATATTTGCTCATGGATATTTGCTTCATCAGCCATGTTGAAGAAAGTGAAAAGAAAAGCATTCATCAAAGCAGTTCTACAAAAGTGTTTTCATCTTAAATGATCGCTACTGTAGACATTGCTGACCTGCAATTATCATTAAAGAAAGAATTCTGACTGTTAATGTTTAGAATTGATCTTAGGCAAGCAAACATTAAGATTCGCTACCCAGCAGCTGTTTATGTCTTGTATAAAATTAGCAGCTGGCCTCCGTCCTAGACAAAATGGACATATGGTAGAGTAAAAAACCTACAATACTTAACACTAATTGACATACTTGTTGGCACTAGAGCTGGGTGAATAATTATTTTTTTTTTCTACTTTGTAGCCAAACTACACACACACACACATACAAAAAAATAATAATAAAAAAAATAGTGGGGAAATTTAGAACAGGAAAACTCTTACATCAAAAAGAAAAAAAAATGTTTTCTGCTTTATTCAACTATTATGCCAATAAAACTATCTATATATTTTTATTTTCTTTCCAAAGTTAGTTGATGTTATCATATGATTTTTTTTCTTTAAGTATAGATGATTTGTTTAAGTGCAAGATACTATTCCAAAATACGTAGAGTTAGTTCTGCTGAAAGTAATAACATATGTTTTTAAATAATGAGATAAATTACTATGACATTCTCAAAGGACTTCCTCCATTTTTCATTGGTTGAAAATCATCACTATATTTTTATCCATTTCTAGAGATTTTCTATTCCTCCTTTGAAGATTTATTTTTCTGTAATTTACTGTTCATTAAGAAAAAAAAGAAAAAAGGGAAAAAAGGTACCACCAACACATACACACACACACACACAAAAAAAAAAAAAAAAAAAAAAAGCCAGTTCTCATCGTTAGTCTCAGCATAGGCCAAGGATTAAATGTGTATGAAGACTAAAGTAAATTTAGTTCTAACCTCTATGTGTGGGCCAGCTATATCTGATGTGAGATAAATCTGTCCCTTAGAGACTGAGGATTTCCTCCCTTTGGCTTTATTTGTCATACTAACATCTTGGATGTGTAAATTCGTTTGATGGTTTGTTCTTTCTTTCATTGTAGCGATAATGGTTCCAGTATAAAGCATCTGTCTTTGTTTATTTCTGTTTGGTGGTGACCATCAGCTCCAAACTTTTGATCTAATGAAAATCTAACATAGCCTACAAACAGCAGAAAAGGTGGATTATACTTTATGTAGTATAATTTATTTTCATAGCCAGTACAGTTAATCTGTTAGTCATAAATTTTATGCTTTTGGATGTGCAGGGCCAAGCACAGTCTCTCTATGTCCTGTATGCACAGACAATTATGGTCTGCACCTTAATTCCTCCAAAGTTTGAATTATGCTTGAAAATTTCTGTTAAACGTTAACACATTCCTGGCCATCATCTTTGTCTTGACTTTCTCACCTTGTGAGATTGGATCCTATGATTAGATGTCCTTCTAGTCCATGGCAAGGAATGAATTCCAGAGTGCTCGGAAAAGACGATGTACCCCTAGAGGTATGAGGTAGATATGAACCTTTTATTACAAGACAGTTCCCAGTCTACAGCCTGCTCATAAAGACTTCTCAAGATAGTAGAATGTGGTGGTTTTACCATGCTGGGCAGCTAAACACCACAACTTCCCACAAATGAGCGACGCTTGACCACATCCTTGAAGCAGCGCACGTAGCCAGTGTTCGGGAGGAGGACTGACATTTTCACAACGAGAGCCCACCCCTCCCCTCTTCTTCCTGTTTCCACTTTTTATTGCTGAGTGTGGCATCATATGCTATGGAATATCCCTTTGGTTGGTTTAGGTCAGCTGCCCTGGTGATGTTTCTCTTCTCACTTTTTGCCCATCCCCTAGGAGGGTTAGAGAGAGTCCCGATGCTGTACCAGCATGTGGTGGTTCCGCTCGAGTGGGCAGCCAAGCTCCACCACAGCTGCTCTCTCACTCCCCCTCCTGAAAGAGGAACGGGGAGAAAATACAATGAAAAGGCCTCAAAGGTTGAGATAAGTACAAGAAGATCATGCAGTAATTATTGTAATGGGCAAAACAGACTCGGCATAGGGAGATAGTGATATTTATTGCTTATTACTAACAAGATAGAGAAGTGAGAAAAAAAAGAAAGAAACCAAAACCACCTCCCCCCCCCCATCCACCCTCTTCCACCCCTCCTCCCCCCGAGCAGCACAGGGGAATGGGGGAATGGGGGTTATGGTCAGTCTACAGCACTTCTTGTCTGCCACTCCTTCTCGATCACTCTCGTCCCCTGTGCTGTGAGGTCCCTCCCATGGGATGCAGTCCTTGATGAACTGATCCGGCGTGGGCTTCCCACAGGCAGCAGCCCTTCCAGAACTGCTCCAGATATGGGTCCATACCACGGGGTCCATCCCTCAGGAGAAAACTGCTCCAACCTGGGTCCCCCATGGGCAGTAGCTCCTGCCAGGTCACCTGCTCCTGCATGGTCTCGTCTCCATGGGCTACAGGTCCAGCCCAAAATCTGTTCTGCCAGGGGTCTTCCACAGGTGGCAGCTTCCGTCAGTGCAGGGCCACCTGCTCCACTATGATCTCCTCCACGGGCTGCAGCGTGGAACCCTGCTCCACCGTGGTACTCCATGGGCTGCAGGGGGACATCCTGCTTCACCATGGTCCTCACCACAGACCACAGGGGACTTCTGCTCCGGCGCTTGGAGCACCTCTCCCCTTCCTGCTTCACTGACCTTGACGCCTGCAAGGCTGTTCCTCACTCCTCTCACTCTCCCAGCTGCTGTGTGGCACAGCATTTTTTTTTTTCCCTGTCTTAAATATGCTCTCACAGAGGCACAAAACAACATCACTAATTGGCTCAGCTCTGGTCAGCAGTGGGGCCCTTACCAAACATGGAGCAGCTTCTAGATCCTTCTCACAGAAACCACCCCTATGGCCCCCTGCTACCAAAACCTTGCCACGTAAACCCATTACACAGCACTACTCAGCAGTAGACACAACGCTGGTGTGGTAACACTTCTGTTCCAGCTACAAGTGCAGAGCACAGCACTGTATGGGCTGCTGCAGGGAAAGTTAACATTCCAGCCAGACCCAGTACATAGAAGCATAGAAACAGGAAGCTGGAAAACCTTGTGGACTACGCACTGTTAAATTTAATAATTCAGTTTGTCTGTATAGGTGTAGATATAAAGTTAGTGTCTAAAGGACGAGTACCTCTGGAACAAGGAAGTCTGGCTTCATACAAGAAGATGTGGTTTAGTCTGGCCACAGCATATCTAGCTTCATTTGAACACTGTATAAGATTGTATTATCTGTCTATTCACTTCCAAACAGAAAGTAAAGTAAGGCACTTTGACTTCACTGTACCTTTAAGTAAAATCGTCATTTAAAGGTGATTAAAGGTAAACAATTATTTTGACATCATTAAGAACTTCAGTTGGATTGGTGGTAACAAGATTTTGTTTGGTTAAAATTTGATTTGGTTTGGGTTTTTGATTTGTTGTTTGTTTTGTTTTGCTTTGTTTTGTTTTCTGTTTTCTGTTGGTTTCGTTCTTTGTTGTGTTGGTTCTTTTTTTTTTGTTGTTGCTTGTTTGTTTGCTGGCTTTTCTTTCTCAGTGTGAATATAGAAGATTTCCTACAGCTCTGGAGGAAGTCAGAATATTTTTTTCTAGGCCGGTAACTTCATCTCTGTCCTCTGCATTTGTAACCTAGTAATGATAAAGCTTTATGCAATGAGATGCTCTGTGGTAACTGTGAGTGAAAAGTATACAGCTCCAAGTATTGATGTCATACAGTAAAATCCTCCAAAATTCAACAGTGTTTTATAGCTTTTTACTAGGTATGGACCAAACATGAATATTTTATCATACTGCACTGATAGATTAATTAATCAGATTGGTTGCCTGTGTAGTAGAATTTTTTTTGAGATATAGCTACCTCCATCATAACTTAGTTTTTGCAGTTAAATTATTATTTTCTAAAGTTAAATTGTATATTTTTTCCTCCTTGAATCCTTCCCTGATTTCACATCATTGATGCAAGTAATACTATTATTACTGGTTGCTCAGGTCTTATTTAACAAGAAATGCATTAGTGGATACTTCTGTATAAGCCTGTTAATATAGTACTAAATTCAATCCAGTTATCTGGATGTAAGCATCTTCTTGCTTACTGTCACTATTCCAAAAGGTCACAGGTCTCCCGTAGGTCTTGCATCATATTTGTCAGATCTATACAGAAGTCTTGGATACCCCCAGGCATCTCAAATGACTCCAGCTGTCTATGCATAGGTAAATTAATTTATCTCTAAGAATAATTTTTTTTTTCTTTTTTTAATTTCTATCTGGATGCAGTTCCAGATTTAGATAAGGTGTGTAGTATGTAAGTGTTCACAAGCAGATTTGGTTTCTGAGCTCTTGTCCATGGATACTCTAAAGCTTTTCAGTCAGCAAGTGTAGGACTGTACTACAGGGACCACCATAATAGCTCACTCTCCATTGAGCTCAGTTTATCTTCTCAAGAAAAAAATTAGCATTATTTTAGAACTTTGAGTGTATTTAAGATGGTGCCTACCAGGACATGTAACATACAGGAACTTCTGGAGTCTTCTGGAGTGGCAATTGTTACCCAGGTGGGACACTATGGTATCTTCACTAGCAATACATATCAAAATACAGTCAACTGATTCAAACCCTTCTGACAGTACTGGTAAAGGACTTGATTTAGTTGCTAAAGTAGGCATCTACTGGCACTTAAAATGCCTCAGGAAGACTCAGGCCTCTCATGATCAGGAGATGGAGATCAAGATTACCTGTGTTACCTACAATATCTCTAGGCATATACTAGAGAGCCGAATAATGCCCTGGGTCTACCCTGTATGGAGGAGTAGGAAGTTCTAGCTCCCACAGAGGTTCCTGCAGAACCAAAATTAATTGTTAAAACGAAGCTGAATCCCACATAAAATGTAGTGACCACCTGTGAACACACTAAAACAGTAAAGCATTTACATGTGTCAGTTATAAACATCAAAATAAACTTTTAAGCAAGTGTTAAAACACACATGCTTAAAATTCAGCAAGTTCTTATGTTGATTCAGATTTGTTGATTCAGACCTTAAGGTGCACTATCAGTCTTTCCCTTTACAAAACTAAGATTCTCTCTCTCTTTTTTTTTTTTTTTCTTTTTTTAATTTCTCACCTTTTTAAGTGCCACTTGGCTGCAGGTACTGTAAAAAATGCTACATCTTGTGGAAGTGCCAATTAGAGACAATAATTACTTGCCTTCTCTGCTATAGCATTAAAATGCCTAGCACTTTTTGTCCTTGGCAGAAGGATTTTTTTTTTATTTCTAAGCCTATCTGACTTAGAAAACACACTTTTTTATGGAATCTCATTTTGTGATTCCCCTCTACTCAGCATTGGTGAGGCCACACCTGGAGTATTGTGTCCAGTTCTGGGCCCCCCAGTACAAGAGACACCTGGACATATTTGGAAATACTCCAGCAAAGGAGCACCAAGATGATCAAGGGACTGGAATACCTCTGCTATGAGGAGAGGCTGGGGGATCTGATACTGTTCAGCCTGGAGAAGAGGCTCAAGGGATCTTACCAATGTCGATAAACACCTGAAGGGAGGGTGCAAAGACAGAGTCAGGCTCTTTTCCCCGGTGTCCAGTGCCAGAACAAGAGGCAATGGGCACAAACAAGAGGTTCTGTCTGGACACCAGAAAACACTTCTTTATTGTGCAGGTAACAGAGCAGTGGCACAAGTTGCCCAGAGTTGTGGAGTCCCCTCTTTGGAGTTCTTTAAAAACCACCTGGACATGGTCCTGGGCAACCTGCTTTGGGTGGCACTTCTTAAAAAGGCAGGTTGGACTGAATGGTCTCCAGAGGTCCCTGCCAACTTCAACCAGTCTGTGATTCTGTGAATGATCAGCAAGAAGATTGCCCAAGTTGTAGAATTCCATTCTTTATTAAACTAATGCACCTAATCTCTTTATTCTCTTTATTAGTTTTAGGAATTCCTTGCAGGGCAGTTCATCAGATCACTTTGTATCACCTAAAATAATTCATGTTAGCTGCAACTGCAATGTAGATTTTATGTAGGATTTACTCCTAGATTAACTATTCTAAAATATTATTGAATTTTCCCACCCAAAGTAGTTTTTTTCAAGGAATATTAAATCAGTCTGTAACAATGAAAACCTAATTTATTTGAACTGTATGTGTGTTAATGAAATGAAGTGCAAAGCAGATTGATATTTTTTTATATAACTCTGACTAAGTTTTCTGATGAAAAGATAGAGGAAGAGAAAGTGGAAAAATCCCAAAACATCTAATACATTTTGAAGTGTTTCTGCATTTTAGAAGATCCCCCTATAATCTTAAGGATCACAAATGTATTTTTTGCGGAATGCTTTTATGAGCTTTTAATAATTCCCATGTGTAAAATAAAAGCTCTGTTTTAACTTCACATCTTCACATTAGGTGCTTTCACTGGAAAATGCTTCCAACCAAATTCTACTTTTTTTTTTTTTTTTTAACCTAGTACAGAATATTTTAGAGATTTTTTTTTTTTTTTCAGAAATATTCAGTACACTTCTGACTAAAAAAGTGTATGCATAGGTGGGTGTTGATTAATGGTGCTAAAAACACTTTGTGTAGGATCTTATGCTAATTACCCTTTATACCCTAACCTGTGTCAATTTTAACAATCTAAATTAGCATTTTCTCTTAGGACTAAGGAATGTGAGAATTGTGAAATTGGCTCAGTAAGCTGAATTAACAGTGTGAAAATTGAGATGTTCTGTCTTTCTGTATTAACATCTGCTGCTTGTACTAAATGTGATGTTCTAATCTAAGTAATGGAGACATTACCCCACACCCTTGAAGAGGAGGAAAAAAAAAAAAAAAAAAAAAAAAAAGGTAAAAGATGGGGTGGGGAAAAAAAATAAAAATCTTGCTACATTGAAAAAAAAAAAATGTAATTGGTAACAATTGTTATCGGCAGTTCCAGGTAATCATGTCTGGAATAATGGATTTTTGACATGCAAGTCTTGAAAATTGGTTGCATTATTGTTGATGCAAATAGTTTAGTTTCTTTCCTATTACCATTGTAGTATAATGGAACACAGTCTTATAGGCAATGGGTGATACAGAGAGTACATTGCTCAGATAAAATCCTGATTACAAATGGTTCCATTTGGTTTATTTTATACTCTAATAGTAACATAAGTCTTTCTAGGTTCATTACATTATTAAAATAAAAACCTATGTTTCTGAAGAGAATAGGAAGTTTTTATTATTGTTTCTTCCTCTAACATACTGTGAGGATTATTCAGATTTCAGGTTTTAGACATTTAGTTGATAAACAGCAGTAATCAATAGCAGTGAGAAGAAGTTTGTGTTTTCAAAATATAATGAACTCTCCCAGACTTGTGAACTGCCCATTGTTGCTCATTATTATCATAATCAATACTGCCTAAAATATTTCTGGGCTGCCAGGATGGCATCTGTATAAGAAACAACATCCATAGAGCACTGACTCACTCCAGCTGAGTGGAAGTCAAACTGCAACTTCCTACAGGCTGTACTTACTGTTCCTGGGAGCAGGAAGCCACAATTAAAAATAGCTAAATTCAGGCAAAGATGGATGCTTAAAGATTCAACTTTGTTCCCAGAATTACAGCAATTAGAAATTAAAAACTAATAAAAATTAAAAATAAAAACTACTGGAAAAGCATTCTGGGTATTTGGATCCAAAGGAGAGATGCAAACACCACACTAGTTGGCTGGTGTCTTGTTAATTTAGCCTTAATGGGGCCAAGCATACTCATGGCTGGCTGGGAAAAGCCTGCTCCAGCAGCGTTCCAAAACCCTGTGTGTTCTGGCTAGGCAGGGAGGATATGGGAGCATCAGAAAGATTTCAGTCCCAGAGCTTGCTTCCAGCTCATAGCTATTTCATAGTGATGCTGACAGCCCAAGCTCTTGGAGCAAATGGAAAGGTTGGAGAGAGCCAGTACAGGGCTTCAGCTCTCATCCTTTACTGTTTGGCAGGAAGCAATGGAAGGGAAAGGAGTTTCTTCCTTACTGCTTTTGCTCAAACTTTTACAAAAAATGGAAATAATGAGTTTGGCCCCCAGTCATCACTTCATTAAAATAAAAATCCTTCCTGACAGCCCAAATGTGATCTTATTACTTGTCAGAATACACTTTTGTCCTATTTCTAGCCAAGAACATTTTAAATGATTTCTTTTTATTATTTTTTTCATCTCCACAGCATTGCTATTGCTATATGCAGTCTTTCAGAATCATTGTATCGATTTCCAAGAATTCAATTCAAAATGAATTTCCAAATCTTAAAGGGACTCCAGACAAAACAGCTTACAAATAAAAAAAGTAAAGAAGGCATCACGGTTGCCCTCAGTTATGGTAGCTATATATTCGGTTCTTTGCAAACTAGCACAGTCTAAAAGACCAGCAAATAGTTTTGAAAAGTTCAGCTCAGTGAAAATGTAAATGAGTTGTCATCCCCATTTGTTACTTCCCAGTTTAAGCATGTACTTCCATTAAACACCTACTTAAGTTTTTATCTGAAATAACACTCCAAAAGGCAAGCATCACTCCAGTCTTAGTTTTCCTTGTTAGAAGCAAATTTATGTGGATCTCAAGCAAAAGACCTGCTCTGTACTTGCTACCCCAGAATGTTGGGTAATATACAGTTTTCAGGGAATTCTCAACTTTAATGCTTTTTTATTAAGATGCTCAGTGACCCAGGCAGAGCCCTGGTGGATATAATACAGTAACAGATGCTTCATGAGTACGGGTTTCTGCTTTGGTCTGCTACACAAGTTGCACCAAGTTTGTTTTGGATAAGTGTGTGGGCTTATGCACCATGACTTGATAGCTTCTCATTTAACTCTATGAGTTAGTTATTCACTGAAGATGCTACTTACATTTTCTTTTATAATTCCTTGGATATCTGCAATAAGAATGTTGCAATAAACTGAAAGTCAGATACCAGTAGACATAAAATCACTTCTTAAGCACCTATAAATTTTCTCTGGTTCCTTCCACTTTCTCTTAAAGAACGATAAAAGTGATTTATTGCAGCTTAGTTTGTCACCAGAAGAGACTTCTTCCCTAACACCCGGAAATGCTCAGCAGAGTCATGTGCCATTCCTAATCCACGATCTAAGACAAATCTTTTTTCTGCATTTTTTCCTGCTCAGCTTTCCCTGTTGCTGGATTTTACAAACCATACTGACTAGTCATTGGGACTGCCCATCAACGGAAAGCAAATGGACATGTATAGGCCAGCATCAGCTTGGAAGTTTCATCTGCTTTTTCAAAGTTCATGTGGACCCACCCTGAGTGATTTTTCTGCTAAAATAAGCTGTGGCTAACATCTCTGAGTACTGGGCTCTTTAATCAATAATGCTCAGGACTGTGAAAAAAGATGGTTCTGGCAAAATCATATTGCTTGAGTGCTGAACTTTTTTTTGTCAAACTTGATTTTTATTAAACATATCTGATTTATGCTCTACAGTCTCTTGGGGGTGAAAAGGCAAATTAATTTAATAGTAGATTTACTTTCTACCAACATCTGTTTGCAATCTGGCCAGGCTTCTATGAATATTAGTTCCTTGTGTTCAAAATTAAGTCTTGTATTACTCATGCTGAGTTCTATGAAAGATTCCAGACCCTTAATCTTGGAAGGGGTTTTTTATTTTTATTTATTTTTATTTTGTTTTATTTTGTTTTCTGAAAAAGTAACATTACATTTGGACCTGCAAAAGAAATGATTTACTGGTTCCCAAATAATACCAAATGCAATAATATCATATTGCAAAAGACAGCAGAAATTAGTATGTGGGATGGACAGAAGAAAAAAAAAAAAAAAAAAAAAAGATGCCAAGCAGAAATTATATATTTCTTTTCCTTCTCTTGGTAACCAATGCAAATAACCGGCCTTGTTAATCCAAATGATTTATTTTGTTTTGTTTTGTTTTTTTGCATCACTGCAATGCTTTGGAAGGACCAGAGGAATTATTGATGGAATTACTCCAAGTGGTGGAACTAGTTCAAGCAGAGATGGTGAAGAGACAATGACTTCAGTACTTTCAGAGATTGGGTACCATCAGTCAACGTCATCAGATCACAAATTTATGCGATGTTTGTGAAGAATATATGCTCAAATATTTTGTTGCACTGGGACCACAGCCCTCAGACATTTGAAATGCTAAGACCAGAAAAGACATCACAGAATAGAGAAGGAAGAAAAATGGCTGTAGAGGATATTAAGGAACTATGAAGACCACTTTGAATTTTAGAGAGATTATTCAGTGGTGAAGGTCCTGCCTCAATTCAAAATATCTGTAGTGATATCTTAGTTTTTTAGAAAATGCATCCGATTGGTGGTATTTGTTCACCAGTCCTTCTGCTGGTGGATGTCATTGGTGGATGCTGCAATTAATGTCATTTAGTAGGACTGTTATTTTAGAAAGCTGACTCCATCCTTCATGTGGAAGAAAGCCAAGATAAAGCCAAAGACCCTTCATTCCAATCAGAGAGTAATGAGGTGCATGCTAATAGTGAGTTCATTCCACAGACCCATTCTGCACCTCTTCACCAATATAATTTTTCCTCACATGTGAGAGTGCCTTCCACGCACAGTTAAAATACTCTGCACCTGAGCCATTGAGCTGGTAAAAGAATGAGGTGGTAGGAGTTGGACCTGAATAATGATTTAGTGGGAACTCACTGGAAGAAGAACATTTGGGCCTACCTGAAATCTGTATGGCACCTTGGAAATAATTATTATACTCTTTGTTACTTTGAATTTTCAAGTTAAAAAGAAATTGCTACAGGGATTCAGCACATAGTGAATTCAACATTCAACACCAGATCAGTTTTCACACTAATGATGCCAAATTGCTTTGGCCTCCTAGCTTTTTATTCTTTGCCCTCTCTGCAAATTCCCTGCATTCAATTTCTCTATCATCATCATAGATCTTCCTCATCTTCTTGTCATCTTGATCCCCCCTGGTATTTTTCTCTATATTTTTTTTTACTCTTCCCATTGTGAAAGTTATGTCTATGGTCCTTCCTTTCCAGGGACTGGAAGAGTCAGCACCAGACAAGGTGATGCTTTTTTCTGGTTCTATTCAGGGTTGTAGACACCAGCTATTCTTTAAAATACCATCTTCCAGACTTGAAGCAAGTATTTGCCTCTTGAATTGGCTGTTTTTTAGTAGCTTTAATTATTAGCTTTTTAATTATCAGCTTTTCTCCTGAAATCTCTTTTCTACTTCCTACTTGCTCATAGAGTCTCACTGGCTTTAAGAGGATGTTACAACTCACTAAAATAACTCACAGTCTTCTGTGAGATTAAGAAGAGTCTTCAGAGCTACACCATTTTGTACCTTTCACTTTTCTTCCACTGCATCTCTTACTTGTATATTTTTGCCCTGTACAAACCAGTAAAACATTTTATTGTGAATAAATCTTTTTCATGATAGCATCTCTGCTGTTTCTTTATAATTTTTTTCATCTCAGTTATTGTGCTCAGTGTTTATACACACCCATCTGGAAAGCTGGTTAGACAACCTGGGCCAAAGTGCCAGAGGTAGAAAGACGACCCTGCACGTTCTTATTGGCATGAAGGATTTGTACCATTCTCTTCCATGTCTCATGATGCCCAGTCAAAATCAACACCTGAACAAGGATCCAAAGCCAAACCCTAGCTAAAAAGAAGAAAAGGTAATGTGAGGATAATACACATCAAAGTATATGACTTCTTGACACAACTCTCAGCATCCAGGTGATTGGTTTCACATTTTTAACATTGTCTATTATTTAAAATCTTTTTCCATTCTTCTTATTCCTAGATTCTCAGTTGCCTTGGCAGCAAAACATGTTATCTCAACATAAATCTGGCCATTAAACTATATGCATTTTACATTTTGCTAACCTCAGACTGATTATGATGTGCCATCTGTAAGAATGAAATCCTAGAACTGAAAAAAAAAAAAAAAAAAAAAAAAAAAAAAGAAAAAACCTGCCCAGATCACTGCAAAAGAGGAATATAACAAAAGAGGAGAAAAAGGTATTTCATCCTTGCAGACTTGAACTTCATTCCCATATCACAAGGAACAAGGGAATAGAAGAAGGCAGTCATTCTCTGAGCCAGAGAATGAGCACATATACCAAATCAGCTTATCTGAGTGAATAACATTGGGTAAATCTAACTTTGAATGCTCTCACACAAGGTAAGTACCTTGCTCCTTTCTTCATGGCTAGTCATTCTTCATGGCTACGTTGCATTTTCCAAGCATCTTTCACCTAACAGACGGGGAGAAGTGAGGTCATGAGACTCTGTAGCTGCAAGATTCTGTCTGTAAGCAGATAATATTAATTGTTCAATAACTGAGCAGTATATCTCTTGACAAATGTTATCTTGAGCTTCTTTGGCAAACAGTGAGATAAAACAGTCTGAATTCAGGGATCTCCACAAACCCACCTACCACCTGCAGCCCATCTGCTCAGCAACAGTGGGCACAGTGAGCTCAATGTTTAAAGTTGTTTTTAAGATATAGTTGAACAAAAGCAAACTCGTGGTCCTAATATCATACTTTTGAAATTCTAAGCTTATTTAGAGTTCATCATAAAGTCTTGAAGACTGTTTTATCTCTAAATTACAGCTCTCTTGTTTGCAGGTCAAAAGCCAATGCTTGCAGCCCAGAAAGCCAACTGCATCCTGGGCTGCATCAACAGAGAAGTGGCCAGCATGAGGGATTTGTACCCTTCTACTCAGCCCTTTTGAGGCCCCAGTTGGAGCACTGCATCCATGTATGGAGCCCCCAGCACAAGAAAGATATGGATATGTTAGAGTGGGTCCAAAGGAAGCCATAAGAATTATCAGTGTTGAAGCACCTCTGCTATGAAGAAACACTGAGGGAGTTGGGGATGTTCAGCTTGAAGTCAAAGCTCTGGGGAGACCTCATTGCAGCCTTTCAATACTTAAAGGGGGCTTATAAAAAAGATGGAGAAGGACTTTTCACTCAGGCAGATAATAATAGGACAAAAGAGAATGTTTTAAACTAAAAGAGGGGAGATTTAGATTAGAAGATAGGAGAGTTCTTCTTTCAGAGAGAGGGTGGTGAGGCACTGGCACAGGCAGTCCACAGCCCATAGAAGCTGTGGATGCCCCGTCCCTGGCAGTGTTCAAGGCCAGGCTGGATGGGCCTTTGGGCAGCTTGGAGTGGTGGGAGGGTGGAACTGGACATTTGGGTAGAAACTAGACACCCTTCCAAACCAAACCATTCTGTGATTCTATGAAATGACCTTGCCCAGAACCATGCAACATGAATAGAACTCAAAATATTTTGTTAAATATGTAGTTTATTATTTATTTATTTATTTATAAGTTGTTTTTTTCCCATCAGACTTTCTTTTCCATAAGATAAAAATACACCGGGTTTTGTCATAGTCCAATACTTCTTTGACTTTGTTTTCCTTCTATGGTGTTTCCAACCCTCACTGGTCATGCCATAAGGCACCACCTGACCATTTAAAGCTAGTAAGATGAATGTGACCTGAGAGCGCAAACACTTTGAAATTGCTGGAGTTTAATTACATGGGATTATGAAGAGGTAGATGAGAAGCTAATTGAAAGTCAACAGACATGGATTTGACCTCAGTTCTACCCCTTAAAAAAAAAAATATATAAAAATAATAATAAAAAAATAATAATAAAATAAAATAAACGCCTGTTGTATGATCTTGGACAAATCTATTTAAGTCTTTGCTCTTTCTTTGTTAACTTCATCAGCTTTGTCCTTTCAAATATAATATTCTCCGGGACACAGATTGCTTTTTCCCTGTGTCTGTACGGTGTCTAGAACTAGAAGTTTCAGCTTTAGTGGAAACCTTCAAGTGAAATTGCAAGAATAGTAATTATGGAGTCTTTGTACCCTGTGTCACAAGCCCCTAATGAGTTAATAGAGAAGTGTCAGTGTTAATATTAAAGGAAGGACAACAGATACAGCCAAGAGGGGATTAAAAAATCACCTTTGGTGCTTGAAAAATCTGTAATAGATGAAGAGTTTCTTGTGGAGTCTGTTTTATTTAGACAATAAGACATTTGTTCAAATTACAATAGACATTCAAAGACTTCTTGTTAGAAACTTTAAAATCCTGAAGGAAGCTTTTCTTTTCTTCTCTTTATTCCATTGAAGCCTACAGGAAAGATTCTTGCTTTCTTATTGCTCTGGGAGAGACTTTTCTATCAGCAAGTGAAACATTTGCTAAATATAAGGTTTTATGTTTTATTTTATCAAAGTCTTTTGACCATACCTATTGTTTCAAAACATTTTACACTTTCTGTAGTGTCCTTCCATTTTTCTAAAATGCTGCAGTTACTCAGAATGGAAACTAACAATGGGACTCTGAGCAGTGCAGTGTGTCAAATGCATTGTACAGAATATCTCTGTGTATTTGAGAATGATGAAAATGATAGAACCTAAGTTTGTACTGTTGGAAAGAAAAGCATACATTTGTGCAATTCTATTGATATAGAAATGTTCTTTGGGTTCACAGGCTAAGCTTCGTGATGGGGAATGAATGTGTTTACATATCTTTATTTCTTTGAAGCAGAATGTTTACCATTTTAGCTCCTCACGATGAATAGAGAGCAGGGCTTATGTGGTCACTGAAAGCAACAAAGGATTTCAATGAGTTTGTAGCATAATTTCCCTGAGCTTTAAGGATAGTGCAGCAGTAGGAAAATAGCATAGCCAATAAGCTGCTTTTTGTAAAAAAAAAAAAAAGCTAGAGTTAGAAAGATGTGAACTAAGAGAAAGATCCTGCAAATGCTTGTATGTTTAAGTAGTTCTAAAGTTGTCATGGTTCAGGGTCAGCAAAGCACATAAGCATAGATTGTTCAAAAAGTCCAATTGCTTTCAGTTGGACCACTTAGTTATTTATATTAAACTTATGTTTGGTATATTGCTGGCCAACAAGCCCAGTATGATACTTACAGTAGAAGGTGAGGAACACATTAAATCGTAACAAAATGAAGCAATTTCCAGGACAATGGTATTATGCTGAAAGAAATTCCTAAACCTGTGGGTAAAAACTAACTTGCAATATTTGTCTTCACAAGTTTCAAATCAGGTAATATTTTCAACAACAAATACTGTGGGCATGAGTTTATTATCACTTTAAAATACCAGAATAGAGTAGGACTGTCCTCTGCCCTGAGTGATCCCAATGACTTTCATGCAAAAGGGATATAAACAGGCTATGAATAACTGTTCCGAACATGTATCTCTTGGTGCCCCCTGCCCTTCTTTCTGGTACCCTAATGATATCACAGAATAACAGAGTCACAGAATGGCCGAGGTTGAAAGGGACCTGAAAAGATGCTCTAGTCTAACCCCCATGCCAAGCAGGATCACCTAGAGGATACTGCACAGGATGGCATGCAGGCAGATTTTGAATAACTCTGGAGAAGGAGACTCCACACTCTCTCTGGGCAACCTGTCCCAGTGCTCTGTCACTCTCATAGTAAAGTGCCCTCTCATATTCAATCAGAACTTCCTGTGCTTCAGTTTGTGCCCATTGCCTCTCATCCTGTTGCTGGGCACAACTGATAAGAGACTGACTCCATCCTCTAAACACCCTCCCCTCAGATATTTATACACATTGATGAGGTCTCCTCTTTTTCAGGCTAAACAGGCAGAGGTTTCTCAGCCTGTCCTCGTACAATAGGTGCTCCAGGCCTCTCATCATCTTAGTAGCCCTCCTCTGGACTTGCTCCTGTAGTTCTATGTCCCTCTTCTACTGGGGAGTCCAGAACTGGACACAATACCAGGGCTGAATAGAGGGGGAGCATCACTTCCCTTGACCTGCTGGCAACACTCTTCTAAATGTACCTCAGGATAACACTGGCCTTCTTGGCCACAGAGGCACATTGCAGACTCATGGTTAGCCTGCTGTCCACCTGGACTCCCAAGTCCCTCTCTGCAGAGTTGCCCTCCAGCGGGTCAGCCCCCATACTTTTTGAGAACCAATTCTGAAGCCATATCCATGTCATGTACACACCTCACATTACAAGCTATAGTGCATATCTGACTCTGCTACATCCACTCTCCTCCTGCTATGGAAAAGAAATAATGCTATGTGATTTATCACAGAATCATAGAAATTTTTAAGGTTGAAAAAGATCTCCAAGATCCTCTGGTCTGACCATCCCCCTACCACCAGTAACATCCACTAAATCATGTCCCTAGGCACTACGTCCAAACTTTCCTTCCACATCCCCAGGCATGGTGACTGCACCACTGTTTGGTGATATGTCACATTTCAGAATATAAAGGGCAACACTTGCTGCACCTACTTGGAAGACTAAACTAGATGTTTTGGCAGAATGAGGGTGCCCAGATCCCATACAGTCTATTTTCCAGTGTTGCTTAGGCTGGAAACCTGTGTAAAGTGGTGTCCACATTGTGGAGTTTACAGATTGTTAAGATATCTGGAACAAATGAATGGTTTCTTCAAGCTGTCCAAAAACAAAACAAAACAAAACAAAACAAAAAACTGTCTTAAAGTGTTTCATATTTGCTTTCATTAAGATTGGTGGCTCTAACTTTGACAACTCACAACATCCTTGGCATACGAAGAAGTCTCTGTATGGTTTGACCTCTTAATGTCTGAACTGCATTCAATACATATCCAGAACTGGGAATATGCACAAAGCATCATATTTTCTGAGTATTTTCTTAGCCCTAAGCCCAGCTGGATGCTCCTAGATGTCCACACAAAATCCACACAACCATGCTCCACAGTTCACCTGTGTCCCTCTGGTGTACAGCCAGCTCCTCTGGGCAAAGTGTTCTGGTGGAGATAACTCAATGGGGTTGGCAATAGAGCTTCCCAAGAAACAGGGCTGAAATTGCAGGCTTGACTCTTCTTCAGAAATGTATGAAAACAGACAACTTTCTTGCCCATTAGGCCCTGCTCCACATCCTCAATTTTTGTCTTCACAGGGTCCCTAAAACATCTGTGCTAGAAGAAATATTTACTCAGCTCTTAAGATTCATAGCTTCAGGATAATATTTTAGTTAATAATATTTTTAGTAAAAAAAAAAAAAAAAAAGAGTACATACCTTTGAATATGAATCCTGCATGACGCAGTTATGTATCTTATGTCAGTGTAACTTGCTAACTTGCTAGAGACAATATAACGTGCATCCTTGGTCTTTTTCTCTTACCGCGCTTCACAAAATTGGAGGACAAGGTCTGGTGTTGGTTTTGCTTTGGTTTTTGAAGATTATTCTAATTATCTGTGGCTGTCTGCATTGCATTTGGAAAAGCAATTAGCTTCATATACTTAGACTGTTCTCTACAGACATCAGGTGTTAAGAAAACAGCGCTAAGAAAATTCACAAAAGCTCTTGGCTCTCTTGCATAACAGCTGGCTGAACAGATAGAGGGTTAAGGTTTTGTTTTGGAAGTGGACGGGCCTTTGAAGTCAGTGAAATAACTCTCCTGGTTTAGATTCAATTTTCAGTCAATTGGTGGTCAGATTAGCTGTAGGACTGCTAGTGTCTTGCTGGTGATGAGCTAAAGCAATTAGATGCCTGAAGCTTGTCATCTCCTTGTTAACAGGCTTCTGGGTATGCCTGCAGCCCCCTTATTTGCAGAAGACTGTAATTCAAATGACATTTGTGAGTTATTTATAGGAAACTAGTGCTGGAGCTGTAACCTATATAAAATCAGCCACTATTTTTGTTCCTTGACTGAGATATATTCTCCAAGATTTCCTGGCTTCAGGATTCTCCTGATTTCAAATGTGGGGTCAAGCTGGACCCACCCATTTATTTTATTTTATTTTTCCAGTTTTATGTGGAAATCTTTCTATTATTCTGTGATTAATGTCTCTTGAAAGCTCAGGCACAGGCATTAGAAATCAAAAAAAGTGCAGAAATACGCAGGAATGAGTGGGCAGCCTCAAGACCAGGCAGTGTGAATGTTTCTCAGAGTATGTTCATTCACATAGAATGAGGACACAGCAGATCTCATATGGAAAGCGCTCAGGTACCAGGAAGGAAATTTGGTAGCTCAGTCAGCTGCAGAGATGGAAACACTGGGTAACAGCAACATTAACTGTGAGAAAGGAGCTGCACCTGCCCTGTCACTCATAAGCAGGCACATTTTATCTGCTTGCTGAATTCATCCACTGGTGTCATTATTCTGCAGATTCTGCCTGTGCTTTCTCTCTCTGCAGCATCACCAGATCAAACCTTTCCCCTGCAATATATAGGAATCCATCACACCAGCTCAATTCTGTATAGTACAGTAAAACACTTTCTGGTTTAAGTCCACTGAATAAATATGGTGAATTTAATTATTACTATCCATCAGACCCTCTTTTCCTAAATTCCCTAATTTCCACTCCACTTCCCCTTCCTTCTGTAAAACAAGTATCTGGAAAGAATTCATCTTTAATCATAGAGAGACATTTAAATTTGAGTTGAACAGATTTAATTAATGTGTAGAACTAAAAATTAGAATAGTGTCAGTACCTTGTTTTTTATATGTGTTAAGAGTGTTATTTGAGAATAGTTGTAATAGAATAGTTGTAATTTACTTCAAAACATAAAATTGATCAGATCAATGTGTAGCAAAATGATGTATGGTTGCTGAGATTATGGTAATTAATTAATCACCTAAACGTATGTTTAAAGTGAAGTTTGATTGATAAGAGCCAGCAAGATTAAAATTAATCAGTAATCCACACAAAATGCACAACTATTTTAGCATCATTTTTGTAAATCTTTCATAATTCTTTACAAATATTAATAAAACAAATATGTTTTGACTGCAGAAAATAACCTTAAAAGCATATTGGGCTCCATTTTCATTACCAGACAGTTATCTCCAGCATAAATATGTTCCTGTTATGCATAGAAAGATGCCAGATTGACACATCCATTCAGGAGTGCCAAACTCTGTGCTTTCTGACTGCTATATTGATTCCAGTGAGAGGTTTTGTTGCTGGATCTTAATTAAGCTTGCTGATGATGAAGCTCAAACCAGATTAAACACAACATATTCTTCTTTGCTACAGTCACTCCTAAGTGACATTAGAAATCAGAAGCACCAGCAGAAACTACTTATATTTTGACTTTGCTAATGATTTAGGCTGTCATGATCACCTCTGAAAACCTCTCTTGTTATCAATTTCCTGTTACCCATATTTGTGCAAGTGAGAATTTACATACTTATTTTGATGTGTTCATACATTTATATGTGTATACACTTGCCAGGGGTCTAACCTCCTACCGTAATGGAGTTCTAATGAATATATTGGACAAAGATGAGAAATGAACTTTAGCCCAAAGTAGACATTTACAATGATGGCTACATATTTTTTCTAGCCCATGCTGGCTGTATTACATATATGGCTGCAAGGAGAGCTGAGACATCTAGCTCGCATACGTAAATGTTCATCTCAATACCTAAGTCAAAACTTCTTGGTGTGTATAACCCCTTCGACAATACCATTTTTCCCCATTATATGACAATCTCAGCATTATTTTCTTGTCTTTCATAAAACCTTAATTCCTTAAATCTGAATTTGGTTTATATGTATATAATTATTTTCTGGACTTGAAGTCTGAAAAGCATGAACACAGAAATAACTCCTAGCTGAACATGTGACAAACACAAGTTAAAAAATAATATGTGATATCATACCTGATCAAATATGATCAGAATTTAAAAACAAACAAACAAAAAGGCAATGATTTAAACAACAAAACCAACAGTGATTAATTGGGAGCTTCTTACCATTTGAACTTACAGAGTAGATAATTAAGTTTTTGGTGAACCAAAAACTCACCCTCTTTCCATCTGTTCCTCACAGAATGACTGAAGGAGGACTGGTGAAGAAGTGATTGAGATCAGGTGAATATAGACTTTTAACCTTCAGGACCAAAATTCCCCTCTGTGAATTTCTTAGGAAAGTCCCTATCACCATGTGTGCACTGCAGTAAACAAACAACTATAACCTTATCACTGGTACTGTAATAATACTAATATTTATGTTCCAGATGAAAGAACACTAGTTTGGAAATTTAGGAGCCTTGGAATTGCATTCCCAGCTCGCCTGCCAGACAACTGTGAACCATGCAAAGGTCATTCCATACTCTGCATGCAGCTGGTTTCCCAGCTTCAAAATACTTTTTTTTTTTTTTTTTTTTCCTTTTGGAACTCTTGTCTGCTTAATCTATAAATTCTCTGGGGTAGAGACTCTTGTTATATACAGAAAGGGGTCTTGGTCTCACAGGACCTTCACATTTTATGATAATACAAATAACATTAATCTTATACATATTTGCTCCTGTTTAACCTGGTTATGTGTATAGACAAAGCATCTCATTCGGTGAGCACATTTGAGAGTTATTATCTGAATTGCTTTCAGCCACTGATTTTAATCTATATTACGGAACTGTTTTACAATCAGACTAATGCATCTGATATACAATCGTTAATTTTCAAAATATTTATAATTTTCCCAGTGGAACAACTTGGTGTGGCCAACATATTGTGGATCTACATATTATTCACAGCACTGTAAAAAATTAAAAGATGCATTAAAAGATTTTGACTTATCAATACTGACAACACCCAACTACACCTCTTCAAAAGACACTTCTACAGCTTAATGTATACAATCCTGACTACCTCTTTGATGAGAAGTTAATTTGACCATAATGGTTCTGTTTGAATCACTTGGGTCTGTCAAATTAATAAGACCTCATAAATCACTTGGCTATAACTCAGAAATTCCCAAGATGTCACAACAGATAGTAGTAGTATATAAAACACTTAAAAGTGACATACAAAATGATCTGTAAGCTTTCTGCAGGGATATCCTTCTCTCATCTGAAATTAAGCTCTTGTGTGCAGACAGTGAGCACCAGAGGACCAGAGGTGACTTGTCCCTATTTCTAGCCTCATATCTCACTTCTCCAGCCAGCTTTGCTCTCAAGAATTTATGTGAAATGAGAATGTAGACTTCCTGTTCCAAATGCAGAAAAAAGTCCAAGTTGTGATGATCCTGGTACTCATGAGATGGATGCATTAATTATTGCATTGAACATGAACAGAGACTCAAGTGGGAGGTGTTTTTGGAGTCAGAATTTTAAAGCCTATGGTTAGAGGGTAGGGATATGAGGATGCACATCTCCACAGGAAGGGGAACAAACTTGACCAAATGTTGGAAGAATTAAAAACTTAAAGTTTAAAAACTTAAAGAAAAAAGTTAAGTTTTTACATGTGTATTTATACACACGTAAACAGAACAGAACAGCTTTTCTGGAGTCATTTTATGTCATTTGGGCTGAGTTGTTTAGTAAAACCATAACAACAACAACAACAACAATAAAAGTGAAGAGCTTGAAACCATCATTCAGACACCATAAAGACACTACAGTGCATAAATACTCTATACTCTCTATTCATTATTTCTGAAAACTTCTGTGCTTTCCTCTTATCAGCTTATGCTGAACATCTTCCAAAATAAGATATGTCCCTGACTGTTTAGTATAGAAAGAAAAAGACAATGATAAAGTATAAGTAATAAAACAGCAGACAAAGTTGATGCCAGGGGCAAGCTCATGTAAGTTGCCACTACAATTATCAAATTATACAAAAGAGAACCTCCCAATTTTGAACTGATTATTTTTTGACTTCATAAAACTACAGGGATAATTCATTCATTGCCCTTTTCTGCTCCCTTTAATTAGGTATTTTCAACAAGTCCCTTCTTCAGCATTAAAGTTGTTATGAAGCATGGGTAAGACAAGCTTTTTTTCTATGACTCATTGTAGATAATAATGGCAGGATACAGAAAACATTTTCTCAGTGGAGGAAAACTTTCTGCATCTTCACAGTACTCCAACCTATATAAAACCAATGGGAAAAAAAAAAAAAAAAAAAAAGTTAAAACAAACTGAAATCCCTACAAATTTCACTAAATGAAGGAGAATTATGTGAAATACTTTAAAGCCTTCATATTGCTCTCCTCACAGCACTGTCCCACAAGATCTTTGGCCTAGTAGTTCTCATAGTCCCAGCCATAATTTTTAGCTACCTTCTTAACTGTCCTGTTTTCAGCTGTGATTTTTTTTCTTTTCCTATTATCTAGTATGGTGCTGTGTTTCGGATTTAGGACGAGAATAATGCTGATAACAAACCAATCTTTGAGTTGTTGCAGAGCACTGTTTACACAGAGCCAAGGACTCTTCTGCTTCTTGTGCTGCCCTGCCAGTGAGGAGGCTGGGGTGCACCAGGAGCAGGGAGGAGAGGCAGCTAGGATAGCTAGCCCAGGCTGACCAAAGAGGTATCCTGTACCATGTAGCATTATGCTGAAAAATAAAACAGGGAAGAGTTGGCTAGGGGAGCTGCTGGTGCTTGGGAACTGGCTGGGCATCAGTCAATGGGTAGTGAGCACTTGACTCGTGAATCACTTGTGCTTTTTTTTTTTTTTTTGGTGGTGGTAGTGGGTTTTATTTTTATATATTTTTATTTACCTTTATTTTATTTCCTGTCTTATTAAACTGTCTTTATCTCAGCCTATGAGTTCTCACATTTTTTTGCCTTTTTTTTCTTTGATTCTATCCCCCCCAGTCACTCTGGGATGGGAGGGGTGGGGAGAATGGAGGTGGATTGGAGGGCAGTGTAGTGTGTAGCTGCCTGCCAGGTTAAACTATACCACTCAGCCTGACCAAACAGTCCCATATCTCCTTCTTGTTGTAAGGGTGCCTTACCTGTCAGGTTTTAGGAACTTGAGAAAGAATAGTAATGAACACAATGAAAAGAATATTCAGAGAAAAAATACCTACAAAAGAATTAGCTGAGGGTGGTTCAGCTTTCTTCCTGGTCCCTTATCTGTCTTCATTTCGCTGTAAGGATAATTGTATTAACAGGCCCTGGAGCAGGAATGGAAGGATCTTCACTCCAAGATGGTTCCCCACGCAATTTTGTCTCACCACTGCTCTCTACCTTTGAACCCTCCATAAAAGCAGGTAACACCTCCTCTTCATCCTTCTCTTGCTAGGGTTTTGCAGAAAAAATGACTGAAGATCAGTGTTTTCTGCTGCGTTAGGCACCTTCTGAATATACTCATCACATTAGGTCACCAAGGGATGTGAGATGGAGAGAAGATGTGTCCTGGGCAGGCCTGGCAATGATTCACTGTGCCCTGCCAGGTTGATGGCAGCTTTGAGGACAGCAGAAAGACTGCCAGGTTTCCTAGAAATTATGTAGTGAAAACATAAATGCCAGCAGATTTTCAAATATCTAAATATTTATCTGGATTCATTTATTCACCACAGGTGACCTGAGCACAAAACAATCCCGTAAATGACTAGAAATCAATGACAGACCTGAGAGTCAAACCTAGGTGACCAGAGCATCCAATTTAGTGATTAATCACAAGAACATTCACAGACCTAGCACAGCTTATGGTTTACACCTGCAGTGTTGAATTGCAAACCTTTTCTGTTTTAACTTGATGCAGGCAAGAAACACACAGCAAGGCCAGCCTAACTAAAAAATAAATAAAATAAAATAATAATAATCATCATCATCTATGGGAGGAATCAGAGCCTGATCCTAATGATGGGATTGCCTTTTTCATTTTTTGTTATTTTTCAGTTCTATTCATTCTAATATTTTCCAGTGAAAATTTCATTGCAATAAAAATGTGTGTGAGTTCATAGTCATCCCTGCTGTTGCCACAGACTATGTCAGCACAGCCTTATGCAAAGAGGAATATTGAGATGCCCAGGAAAAGAGCAATTAGTCAAAAGTCAAGAAATGGACAAAGTGGACAAAATTACTCCTTCTTGAATGAATAAGACAATATATATATATATATATATCATTAAACCATTAAGAATATGTGTTTTTATCTGTTTGATTTTATTTCATTTCCTTTGGGTTGAAAGGACATGTTTTTAATGTTTTTGAATCTTGGCACTGAAAATGGTTAATGAGAGGAAGAGTAATGCTGATGTTAACTTTGGAATGTTTTTTTTTCCTTCTTTTTCTTTTCATTTTTTCATAATTGATTATTTCAATGAAAAAATACCTTCATATGTTTTCCCTAATTGTTCTGTATGTAAGAAGAAATGATGTCAAATAACAAACTGTCAGAAATGTTGCCTGGATTCATAGCAATGAGTAAATAGTTCAGGTATCTACAACAATATGCAATGCTCTTTGGTATAGAAGACCTAAATGCATTTATGATTCTGCTATTATTGCTAGAAACAATAAAATATTTTCAATACAGACAAGCTCCCCAAAGGCTCAAAACTGCAATCTAGCTTCTCAGGTTCAAAGTCAGTGAGCAAATATGCCAAAGTCTAGCTGAAGGAAACTTGCATTCTGAATTTATAGAAAACAGTCCAACTTTATTTATTGATTTATTTATTTATTGCTTTTGCTTTCAAATTGTATCCAAACTAAATAATTATGTTTCCTCATTCTCAGCTGTTTATCATTAAAAGAATGAGCAAATATTTTCAAATTATTCAATGTCGGCTTTGTTTAAGCATCAAATTGTACATATTTATATACAAAGGGTTGATAAGGGAAGGGTAAAAAAAAATCCCAAAGTAACTCTAAATCTCAAAGAAAATATATACAAATTAAAGCTCAGTATTTTTCCACTCTTAGGGTTGTTCTGGAGAAGTGCGTAGACTTCATTATAAGGTAGTCAAGGGTCATAATTACAATCTACTGAATATGAAAAATGCAGAGAAAAAAAAAAAAAAGAAAAAAAAAGTACTGTTTTTTATGATCCCAGAGAAGCTCAGACTCAAATATTAGTTATTCTGTTGCAAATTAGAAGCACACTAAGTACATCTACTGAACTGAAAGTAAAATTGGGACTATGTATTTTAGTTTATTGCTAATAATTCTGCACTACAAAGACCAAGTTTTTTTGTTTTTTTGTTTTTTTGTTTTTTTTTTTTCTTCTCAATTTCTCTCTCAATGTAAAACGAGCTGTTCTTTGTACATTGAGACTAAGTAGGCCTGGTTCTCTACAATTTGGTGTCCTGGCTCTCTCCACTTTTCCACATTATAATATGGTGGAGACAATGCAGTATAACATCTTTGCTACAGTACCCCCAGGTCCTCAAGTAACTCAAGTTCCTCCTCCAAGCAAGGTCCATTTCTATCCTGATGGTGCTACTGACTCCTCAGTAATTAGAATGGTTGGACACAAAATGATAACTGCTGATTTTGTACCTTGGCTATCTGTTTGGCTTCTTTGCTATCTGTTCTCCATGGAATTTTTGAGCCCTCACAAATTAACCTGCAAAAATTAACCAGTGAGTCTTAAAATTATTAGAACAATACAGGCATCAGGATAGTGGTATAAACTCTGTTTCTTTGGTTAATCTGAGTGTCAGAACTTCATCAATAGATGAAGACTTCAGCAGATTTTAAATTTTGACATTCCTGGCCACAAACTGTAGTTTTTATTCTGCTTAGAAGTGTCCCTAGGACCATTCATAACCGTCAGTACGAAACTACCAGTTTGTCTGATAATGAGGATTAAAATATGGACCTCCACGTGTTTGATAAAAGACATATTTAGTATATGTTTATTTGCTTTGCATTAGATTATCACTCTCTAATTGTCACACGTAATACAAACTGCTGAGTTTTGGGTAGTCCAGTACTTGTTACATGGTTGCATTTATCAGCCTCTTGTTTTTCTGGTTTGGCCATACCAACAGGCACCACTTGTTGAGAACTCTGGTTTACAGTAAATTTACGCCTTATCACTAAACCTGCAGCTTTCAATTAAATACAGAATTCATTTACCCAAGTTGAAGGGAATGTCCCTTAAAGAGTCCCTTATTGGAGTGAGTTCACAACTGCTCTCATACAGAATGCAAGTGCTATTTGCAGGCCATGAGATTTCAGCATGTGAACTATTGTTTAAGAAAGAGATTTTCGATGGTTTTTGTTTACTTTTATTACTTCACTTATTAATTAATATTTAGGCCTGATGATTTGAAAGGAACAATGTCTGTAGAGAGAAAATAGCTAGATTCCTTCCTACCACTTATGCTCCCCCATCTCGTGGTAAGGTATCAACGAGATTGGAGACCTGAGAAATTAATAGGAATCATTCTGGTGACTTTAAATTTGAATATAAAAATCACAATTGCATATTAGCTACAATGAATTAATTATATTTGAAATTTGCCTTAGCAAAAACATTTAAACAGTCACTTCATAAATGTTTATCCACCATCAATTACAGAAAATACATGAAAATTAGAAAAAAATATGATTGAAAAAAATAATTACTGTAGAGTTTCTTAGAACAATTGTACCGATTTCTACAGAAAAGGCACAATTTTTCAGTGATAAACTTTATCTCACTGTAAACTACTATAGATATTTTTCTATTATTATTTTCTTTAAAAATTTACAGTACCCTCTAATGTGTTAAATTTTCTCTCAACAAAGTGTTGACTGAGAATGAGGAGTCTCTGCAAACAATTATTTTATTTGTAATAACAGACAACCTGACCTTTAAAAGTTTATAAAATATAAATTAGCCTTGGTTTTCAGAGCTATCATAGTAACAGTCCTACAAAATTTGGCACTTATTTATTTATTTATTCCAACATATATTCCATAATTTAGTAATTTTAGGGTGTCTACTGAGTGGGTGAGTTCAGTGAAGATACACATATTTCTATTCTATGTTTTGCCACTGAGAGAAAAAAATTGACACACACTTGCATTTTTAGGATACTACTTCCTTAAATGTGTCTTTAGTATAATCTCTCTTCTATTACCTAAATAAACAAAACATCAAAAAAAAAAAAAAATAGGTAGTTTGATTGCAAATCAAGATTGCGTTTTAACAATATAGCAATAGTCATGAAGTTTTCCCACTTTTTTTCCCATTTTACAGGTGGGATATTTGAGAGCCATGGAAAAAATTAGGCAACAACATTAGATTAATGGAATCCCACCTTCTTTCAGTGTTGCCCAGTCTATGGAGATGAGAGAGTAATAAAAAAGTAGTGAAACCCACACTGCCCTCTAATCATATTCCTTCAAATAACTCATATACATGTTTTCAGTGTGGTTAGTGCAAAGAGACAGTTTATACTCTCACATCTTTTTTTTTTTTTTTTTTTTTTTTTTTCCCCAGGATCTCTTTATGTTTCTCTTCACCTCACCATAGGAAAGTGTTTAAGACATCAGATATGTTCTAACTCTTTCCAACATATTAATCATTCTTTTTTTTTTTTTTTTTTCCCCCTCAAAATATTCAGTTGATTCCCTTCAGTTCATTTCCCAAAACTGCATTTATGTAATGCCTGAGTAATAAAAGTCAGCAGAATTACTAGATGGAATCTCATACTTTTGCATTATCATTGAAAAAGACATTACTATTCCCCTATCAAAAATATCCATCAACCTAATTACATCCCTTTTCTTCACAAAGTTTTAAAATAGGATACCTAAGTATGATAGACAATGTAGAGTTATTATTTAATGACCATAGTGGAGATACATTTTGATTCATTTTCTTACGTGTTAAAAATTTATGACAAACATAAAACCCTGATATAGCAGCCAGATCATTTGTAATGGTCATAATTTTATTTAAATCATATATAGATAAAACAGTATGTACATTTTAAAGCATTATGCCATCCTGAAACACTTTGGGAAGTAGACTGGTAATTCAAAAGGATGTAAAATTTAGCCCTAGCTGGAGAAGGAAAAAAAAAAAAAAAAAGTGTATTCTGAAACTTGACATATAAAACAATATTCTTCTCGCATTTTTTTGTGCATAATTTGTATCGATTTTAATTATCTATCTGGAAATGTCTACTTTTTTTCCCTATCTAGCTTAAGGGTTTACAGACTGATTATTAAAGACTGATTATTTTATTGCCTTATAATATTATGTTGCTGTGTTTTGTCTGTGTTTTTGTACAGTTTTGTTAGCATCACATTAAAGACTAAAGAAAAGAAAATCCAAATCAGTAAGTAAAACCACAACAACAACAAAACAGGAAAGGATTTTCAGAGAACAGAGATCATTTGAGAGTAACAGATCTCAGTCACTCCAGATATGGGGAAAAAGTTTCACATGAAACTAAAACTGCAACACTCTTTGTTTTGTGGGCGTCCTAACAAATTTTATGCAAAATCCAGATGGTTTCTGTTCCACTGGAAAGTTATATGAATAAATTCTCATTCGTTGCACAAAGTTGGTCCAGCATAGCATAAAGCAAAGTCTGAAAAACTGCAGAAATCATTTTAAAATGAAAAAGCCATACTGGAATTTTCCTAAAAATGCTGATAGTAGATATCCAGAGATACTGGAATTTTCCTTTAAATGGTAGATAGTAGATTTCCTTTCCTCTCCAAAATCCAGATTAATATTTCAGTGCTGGAGTTATTTGGTTTATTGGTGTTAATGCTTACTCTTTTGCTAGAGAATTGTAGTTCCAATTTATTTATTTATTTATTTATTTATTCATTTTACATAATGTTTATTTGAAAGGGAAGGAAAGCAGAGAAAACAGGGCAGTTTGAAGTTTTTCTTCTGAAACATACTTGTGTTTCCACTTTAAAATAACCAGCTGACATATGAAAGAGAAATAAGCATGTATAAGGGAATTATAAGAACCTTTCAGGGTTTATATAGGGGAGTTAGTTCACTAGAACAAAATGATTCCTCTACTATAACCCTTTGTGGTTAAAAAGATCCTCCTCTATGGAGAACCTCTTGTAAAATCTAAGCTTATGAACCCTGAAAGATACAAAATGCTGGAGCTAACTGACTTGAGGGAGCTATGTCCTTCTTCTTCAGCTGAGAGTGGAAACATATTTAAAAAAAAAAAAAAATTAATAGTCTGTGAAATTGACAATATAAAACAATATATTGGTTTTATATGGGAGATAACTGCCAATGTTTTTTTTAGCTAGTTAACACTGCTACTGGACACTGCAAAAAGCTCTTAGATTGGAGAAAAACAAAAGAAAACAAATTAACAAAAAAAAAGAGCTAGTGGATTTGAATGGAAAAGATCAGGTAGATCAGTAAGTCTTCTGAATAAATTGAGAACATGCATGGGTTTATGAATGTACACATGCATTGGTGAGTAATAATATGTGCAATTTAATTCTGACAGATAAATTGTTGTCTTCGCTTCTAGCCTGCTTTGGTCAATTCTGTAATATCATGGAAACTTGGATGACAACCTACTTGAAAGATTTCTTTGGTCTCTAAATCACAGATATGTTTATCTTATTTTAAATAATGAAACTAAAAATACACTCCAGATTTGTGAGAGAAATAATAAACTTTACAATATATCTTTAAAAGTCTCTTTTCTGTGAGATACAGAAGAAAAAGCACAGATGATTTATGATTTATGTTGCAAAAATAAATTATCACCACTAAAGATGTCTTCCAATGTCCTATGCTTTTAGAGTAACACAAAAGCATACCTTTTACTTGCTCCGTTCTTCTGCTAGATAATAATCTGAAGGTGAAGTTTTTTTTTTTTCTTTGGGGATTATCCCCAAATAAATGTTCAGGATATAGTTCATTCTATATTTTTCTATTATTCTATCAAAAGATTCCTTAAGGAACACTGAATTTCTAATAGCTAGATTTTTATTTTTTTTTTATTTCCTAAGACAGATAACAAGGTTACTTGTCTGTGACTTGTGAAAGTTTTTCATGTTAGGGCTGAAATTTATTTTGAAGATAATTTTGATTGTTTTTATATATTTCTGCATTAATTACTGAAATAGCTATGTCAAGTATGAACTTGTATAACTAACAATAACAAGAAAAAATGATTGTGAAGTTACTTGCATTTGCAACACTTATCTGCATTACATATGAGTCAAGTACATATACTGCTTGTTTCATTGCCATCAATATTAATTACAGCAATAAAAATGACTCAGTTATTGCTGTCCTGAAAAGATGTTAATGATGTGGTCATCACTGAAATAGCTAAATTGGCTGATGTGATGGCACAATAAATTCAGACTATAATTGGGCTGATTCTCTTTTCTCTGACATCTGTGTAAATTAGGAGCTCCCTAAGCATAAAACTCGTGTAAATGAGATAAGATTCAGATCTTTGCTTTATAGCTGTGGAGACCTGATTGTAACAGTTAGGTAATTTTAGTTACCTCTGTGCTCTTGTACTACATTATCTGGCATTTATATTCCATATACATAACCACCTGCATCTCACGGCTGGTATGCCTCTGTAATATCTAACTTCCTAATGTATTAATATTCTTGTATTGGTTATATTTTCCAGCAAATCACCAGAAAGCTTTTCATAACTGATAAATATAATCAGAGGAAAAGTAGACTTATAGCTTGCATATATAAATAATCATACAAAAAAAAAATATCTTTTAACTAAATTCATGATTAAAAAGCCATTTTTTTAAACACTGGGGTGAGTGGGGGGTTGCGTGAGGGGGATTCTTTACTTGCCCCTCTTGCTTTTTATTTTATATACATAATTTCTTTTCTGCAAGGTCCCAACCTCATTTAGAGAAGAGGCTGGACAGTCAGCTCTTAATGAACAGCCAGGCAATACTTTGTTTTTCCATTTTGTTCAATGTTCTCAAGCTTTATTTATGTACAATATTCAGACTTTTTTTTTCTGAAGACAGAATGATTGATTTCCTCCTAGCATTTCCACACAGCTTGTCTTTTGTAACATCCACTGGTTTCACAAAGATTATTGAATTTTTATGCATAACACTTCTGTTAGACAAAGAGATTGTATTATTCCCATCTTAGAGAAGAAGACAGTGTTTGACCTGGATTTACCTCATTTATTTTAGTTGCATAACTCTGGTACCTAACTCAACAACCTACTAACTTCAGATTTGACCCATAGTCAGAGGAAAGAAACAGAATCTTTGTAGAACAACACAGACATAAGATTGTTTCCTCTCTGTATCATCTAACAATAAAACATAAGGATTCTAATTCTAATAAGTGCTCCAAATTAGCTGGGGCAGATCCAGCTTCCCATTTACAAGTGAGTTATTCAAAGCTTAATTTTTCGTGGGAATAGCAAACAGGCCCACTAACAGATGCATTTGTTTCCGTCATCTTATACTTTTATTGAAGGAATAGTCCTGTTCACTACTCATGAATTCTTTGATGTCTGCAAAACAGATGACCTCCAGATCCCAAACCAAGTACCTACAAAGTGTGAAACACACATTTAATAGCTGACAGTGGGAATTTTTCTTTAAACTTGCCTAGGAATACAGAGAGTGTCCTGAGGAAGCAGCTCTGAACTCGAGTCCTCCATGGATAGATTTCAGCTGCATCTGCATCATTCTACATTCATCTACATTCTACAATCTACATAGATACAATCTACATTCATCAGACTACATTTTTTCTTCCTACAATCTATTCTCTAACATGTTATACATATTCCAATTTCGGAAAAAAAGGAAAAAAAAAAAAAAAGAAAAAAAAAAAAAGGAAAAAGAAATAAAATAGCATAAACAACAACAAAAACACTGAAACTAATCCTAACAGCTCATTAAACTGAACAACCTCTTCACTTATCCCCAGAGCCTAGCCCATTTCTGAATCTTGGTGCTTAAGAAGTTGAAATGGAGAATTCAGCCCCTAGTACACAGTCACTGAAATACTTTGGCACTCTGCAGTTTTTCACCACTTGACGCCCCTTGTCAAAACATTAAGGGGGATGTAGAGCAGCAGCATGTCATTATGTAACATTTTTACACATCATATTTATAAAGAGTCAAACACATTTTATTCTTGATCTAGAACTCTGCTAATTAGATGCCGCTGACAGTTTGACTGCAGGCTTTGAGTCTGAATCCTGTCATGCTGTTCCCAGTTGGCATTTATAGTTGGCTGGTCCATAGAATCATGGGCCATTCTGCTTAGGTTTTCAAGGCGAGACAGAAGCGTCGAAACTTTTCACCACTTGTTCATCATCTCTCGCTTGTTAATTAACGTCTGCACAGCGTTTTGAGCATGTGCTGTCAGAATTCTGTCTTTTATTTCCTTGGGAAAAAAAAAAAAAAAAAAAAAAAAAGCCCAGAAAACACTATCATGGCTTCCCTACAAACAGTTCAACCATCCCAGCATCCCAACCAGGAAAAAGAAAATCCCAAAACTAATTCACCTGTGACTAGAGCTTCTTTCAAAGCACATATAGCACAGTCTTATCAGAGCAATGCAGTTTATTGTTATTGTGATTATAGGATAAATAGATCTTTGTAGCCTCGCTGGCTCAGATTCAGCAAAACTGGGAAAATATAGAGCTTAGGAGCCAACTTAAAACTTATTACCTGTCCATGATCTGTCCCAGATCATGGACAGGTAATAACCAACTGACTGTGAAGTAAAGGTACACCCCAGACACATCTTATCCTTTCCTCCTGGACATTTTTCTTGGAAGATCTATCAAAATACCTTGCTGGCAGCTTAAGTTTGTGCTGTACCTCAGTTTGCTCTGACTGTGCAGCTAAATAGCCCATGTCCTGGCCATCTTTCTGGAATGCATACAAGTCAACCGCACATGGCAGGCACTTTAGTGGGGTAACCAGGTCCATTACATTTGTTATTGAAGGAGTCTGTTACAGTTCTATTCCCACAAATCATCATCTTTTTAGATTACTAATTTTCTTTACAGTCTACCTGTCACATGTCTACAACAAAGGGTGTAGCTGCCTATAACTCCCATTCATCATACATGCTTTCCAGGACTGCATGCCCCTACATTTACTATGATTTTTTTTTTCTATTCAAATTTTCCTGGATATCAAAATTCAGGCACAGCTGTGTGGGGACATGGGTGTCTTCCAACTAAAATACCACTCCAAATTTAGGGGAGAGGCAACAAATCTGGGAATGATAAAAGCTGGCAGTAACTCTATGGAAACATTGATTCTTGCCATTCCTGTTCATTGTCTACTCATAATGCTGCCTGTATTTACTGCATTCCCCAAGTTATGTGGTCATCATTAGATTTTAACCATTTTGTTAATGAATTATCTGTTAACTTTGGTGTCAAGACTTAAGGGGGGGGAGGGGGGGAGAAGAGACTTTATATATTCCTTATGTATTCAAAAATAATAGTGCTTTATGCTTCTTTTTTGCTTCTTTTTACAAGTCACAGGTACTCATGCAACTTAAGAAATGTCTATCATTTATTTAGATGTCTAAATACATGCTTACTTGCTGAACTTGGATGCAAACTTATGTAAACATGGCCAGAATTTTTTATTTAGGAAAGCTCTTAAAAACATGGAATCTTATTTTCAAGCGAAGTCAACATTTAAATATTTTTGTTTTGTTTTGCTCTGTTTTCATTATGAATTACTTCTTGACTCCCCAACAGCAGGATTATACTGAGAGCACAAGGTTATCTACTACTTGTGAAGAACTGGCCACCTGCTTTGAGAGTCAAATTGTGGCTTTATATAAAGGCAGACTTTACCTTTCTCTGTTCAGCAGTTTTTATCTTGATTTCCTCTTTTGAAGAATTGTAGGGAAAAAAAAAAAAAAAAAAAAAAAAAAAAGACAGAGAGAAATTATGGACATAATTGGAGGGGAAAATGTCAGTCTCTTAGTTTCATTGTCTTTGTTCTTTAGAAATAAAAATCACGTTACTTTTGTTCACAATAAAACAAGCTCTCTCTCAGCTGTGAAATTTTCCCCAAAGAAATCTTACATAGCAGTAGTAAATAATGCAGCACAAGGTAATGACAATGACACATTAGAGCTTTGTTTGAATGCATGCTGTGCTTTGTGCATGATGCAGAATTCAATGGACAGCGATCCGAAGGGGGGGAAGACGCCTGTTTGTGTTCAGATTACATAATCCACTTGTCTTTGTTGTTACTGTTTTAGGCATTTTGTCCCATGATGTTCTGCTTCTCATAAAGTGCATTCAGCCTTATCAGGAGCTCAGAAGCCTCAGGCTTTATTACAAGAGTTATTTATAACTTAACTATAATAAATAAATAAATAAATAAAAATAATAGTAAAGATAGCAGAACAGGAAAACACTCCTTCAGTCATACATAAATAGCTTGTTTGTACCTAGGGAGGAGAAGAATAGCTTTCAAAGATCTTCCATTTCAGTTGCAGAATCATGACTTCCAGGTAGAAGCAATTGGAGAACAACTCTCTAAAACTAGTTTTGTACTGAAAGCTTATTGATAAGATTTCCAAAAAGACTCTGGGATTTGAATACCTATGTGCTGTTTTGGGTGTCCAGTTTGGAATGACTCTGTATGGAGCCTTTATAATACTATTCATTTCCAGCTCCCTGAAAAAAAAAAATAAAATAAATCCTTGTTAAATAAATAAATAAATAAATAAACAAATAAACATCTAGAAATATTGAAAGTTTTCCTATTGATCTAAATAGTGACTTATGACCTAATGTAAATATTAATTTTGTGCTCATAAACTTATTTCAGAAAGGGCCCTGATTCTTTATTGAAACAAGTAAATGCTTCAATATGACTGTATTTGGTATCAGTTATAACGGTATGAAACTAAAACACTGATAAAGAAGTTTTTCTCTTTCCTAAAATGAATCCCTAATAATTATGCCACAGGAGTGTTATCATTTCAACTATGTTGTTCAATGATATAGTAACATTACAATGGAAACACCAAAGTTTGATGTGTTTACAAGATCTTACATATTTGCTCCAGTGAAACGGTGACATAAACCTACTCACAAAAGTTTAAGTTTCAATAATCAGCAAAGAAACCCAATAGTACTTTACCCCTCATGTGCAGGTTTTTCAACAATGGCTTTACTTTTCATTTCAACAGATTTTCTTTAGCTCTACAAGGTAAAAAGGAAGAGGAGAATCAGAGTTCATCAAGTGACTTTGAATTTGAACCACATGTAAACAAGGTTTGTTACTAAATTCAAGTTGAGGCTCGTTCTATTCTGCCTGACCTGCTTTGCTGATCTCTAATCATCATCCACTTTATATTTGGAAATTTGCAAACCTCTCAAATAAACAGTGACTTTTTTATTATTTTTTTTTATTTTTATTTTTTCATGATTATGCTAGAAGAGTACACTACCAATTTCCCAAGCAAAAAAGATTTCTAAGCAGCAACAGAAGAACCTCCTGAACTCTCCAAAGCTTGTGCTGAAATGCAGCATTTCTCTGTTCTTGAATTCTTTTCAGTAGGTGTTGAAACCTTTTATAGTAAATTGCATTTTACATTTAGGAACTTCAAAGAAGGTGTTAATATAATCGAGACTTGATAAGTTTGACAGTTGGTGTCATTATATGAGTTTCACTCAGCAGCTTTCTGAAGCAAAAATAATAATAATAATAATAATAATAATAATAAAGTCTTCCTAAAAGAAGGATGCTTATGCCTATAATGATGAAACAACCTCCTAATAACCTGCTTTAATCCATAAACTCCTTGCCCCAGTCCCAATATTCAACAATTTAAAGCAGATTACATGCAACTATTCTAACTCCCATATTTCTGATAATGTGTTTTAAATGGATCTTTCACATCTGTAGCATTGTATCCTGTTGTTATTACTCTCCCTAATGTTTGTATAGAAGTACTGATAGAAAATATCTTACAGTTGGCTGCTTGGCACTTACTTTAAATCTCACTGCCCTCCAGTGTTTATCAATAGACTGGGGTTCTACCCTTAATTATCATTCCTATTATGATTTGAGAGGCTGTAGCTATTATGAAGTATGTTTCCGTGTTTGTCAAAGGTTAAACCAAATAACAGAGAAAGGCCTGGGGACAGAATAGAGCTGCCAGAAATGTTATTTGGAGAGCCTGGAAACAGGAGTCTCTCTGAGTATCAATTAGTTGATTCATTTCCTGCTAAAATTTTGGTCACCAATGTGATTTAGTGATTTAGACTGCTAAAAAGGGTGGGAAGATTTCTTGGTCTGCTTGAGGCCTGTGAGGATAAGCTAAAAAAATTGATCAGCACACTTAGAATGTTACTAGATGTGCATAAAAATAGTAATAATTATATATATATACTTGTATATATATATATAAAAAATAATAATACCCTTTTGGCTTGTGTGTGTCCATGCATGATGAAATTGAGGACAAATCTGACCCATAAATCTTTGGCTATATTCTTGGAATGTGCCTTATGAAACTGATTCTGCTTTACAAAGAGCTCAGTGAGTTCCCAAGGTTTGCAACATCTCTTCATATTACATGCTAAAACACATATTTTGCTGCCTAATTTGCCTCTCTGTTCCTTCAAGCCTGCCTTTTTATAGATCATCTTTCTGAAGACAGTAGGAAGTTATATTAATTTTAAATATAATGTCTTTTATGCAATCACCTTATTAGATTAACATTCACTTTTTAACAAGACCATTGATTGCAATATTGAAAAGATGTCTGCAATAGTTAACTGGACATCTGTTTTCACAAACATTTGAGTTTAAACTGTGAGTCACTCATATCAACAAAGAATAAGACCTCTGAGTTCAGATCAACAGCTATGTGATATTGGGATGAGTTTAGGTGAACGCAAGATTTCTGCACAGGTTGAAGTTATGCTGGACAGGCCTAAGAAATATGAAATGTCATTATTGTAGCTATACAACATTTAAACAGTGCAATGTTTCTGGAGAAGAAGATGTACTGCTGTGTATATTTCCAATTTCACCACAAAATTTGTCATGTTTGATCTTTGTATGGATCACAGAATCACAGAATCACAGACTGGTTGAGGTTGGAAGATACCTCTGGCAGTCGTTTGATCCAACCTCCCTGCTTAAATAAGGCCAGCTATAGCAGGGCACCCAGAACCCCGTCCAGATGGCTTTGGAAGAACTCCAATGAGGGAGATACCTCCATCTCCCTCTCTCTCAAAAATCAATCAATCAATCAATCAATCTAGTAAAGTATTGCAGACTCCTTCCCAATATGACAATAATTGATACTACAGCCATCCCTGAAAAGAGGAAAGTATCTATTTTAAAAATTCAACTGTTTGAATTACAAAGAGAGAAGGAATATTGTACACCCTTGAAATTGAGGATAAATTTATATAGAGAGATCCAGAGTTCATCCCACCAAATTTGACAGTACATGTCACCCCACCCATTTTACAAGCCTGCTTTTCTTCCATGTGCTTGAAGATGAATAATGCTTCATTACCTGCTGGTACTGTGCAACTCAGTTTCTTTAACTATCTAAGCATGGCAGAGTCATGCTTATGCATGGTGAAAAATGGTGCTTCATCTAGTTTTTTTTGCAGTTCATATTGCTTAGGTTAGGTACTTCTACCTCACTTGGACAGACAAACCTGCTTCTGTAGCATGGCCTGGAGAGAATGGTGAAAAGAGGCAGAGACAGGAACATTAAGCAGACAAGGATAGCTGAGCAGTCAGGATTAGGACAGTTTTGTAGATGGACCTTGCTGTTGTGTGCTAAGGGTATAATTTAGTTGTGTTCTAACAGCATTTGATGAAATAATATCAGTTATATATTTTTCTTATGTATTCCATAGTTGGTTCTTTAAGCCTCATCACCTCAGCACCAATACTTACTCAGTCTCCTCTGAAGAATGTCCTCTCAAGGATTTCAGATCCAGTTACACCTCAAGTACTTCAGACAACTTTGTTGCTTTCCTTGTTGGTAATAGTGTTTGCACTAACTTTGTAGATCTTTCCAAAGACCACAAGTAAAAGTACACTAATGTACCAAGGAATTTATCAAGATTTTTATTTTCTTTTCTGGGTTTGGGGGATGTCTGTAAGCAAGATTTTAATCACAACCAACCTGTAAATGCTGGACTGCACACACAGAATATCAGTCTCTAATACATTTGAAGTTCACTTGCATTTTAACCAGGTTCCTAGGTTGGTTTCCAAAGTCCATGACTTGCTACTGTACAGTTTATGTACTTATCAGCCACCTTTCCTAGAACTGGCTTTTCAGTAAGCATCTTCATGACACTTTTTTTTCAATGGATTTCATTAGAGAGCACTTTATGTTGATTCCCATGAAGCAGCTTCACACAGGACACCATCAGTGACCCTGTCCTTTTGAAGGAGTATTCTCTTAATACTTTAGCCTGCATGATCTACTCTGATTGTACAGCATCAAACCCTTTTCATGCTTACTAGAGATTAAAGCTACCTTTTCCAGTCTTCATGTCTTTCATCTAGGCCCAAAGATAAGGGAAATCCAGAGCACCACAAGAAGAACTTACACTGCCACTGTGAGAATATAAGACATCCTCAAATTACAGTGCAGGTAGTTGAAACATGATGTGGGGAAAAAAAAAAAAAAAAAAGTTGAAAACATGATGGGGGAAGGTCCATGTTAAAACACCGGTAAATTAAATGTACTTTTGCTGCTTTTTGCGTCTTACATAGTCCAGTGGGAATGACATGACAGAAGATGACAGGCAAGCAAAAGCCTCAGCTAAGGAGAAGGGAAAGAAGGTGAGGAAGCAGGAGGTGGTGGTGATAGAGCATGAATAGTTTCACAAGGCATTCCCAGACAATCAAGATGACAGAAGGAGTGGGAGTTTGCAGGCAAACTTTGTGCAGTCTCATTGGATTGAGAGCAGGCTGATGAGAGCTGTAAATAACAGGTGCTTTATTTATCAAGGGAGAGAGAATGTGAGAATGAAATGAAAGAAAATGATTAGGACTTATGTTTCACCAAGAGTGTTGGAGGGTGAGGATATGACAGGGAAGAGAGTGGTACTCTACCTTTTTCTGTTCCTTTGTCTCCATGTAGGCTCAGTGGCAGGAGGTCTGAAGATCTTCCATAAATGCACTAATCTGCAGTAACATGCCTGTCCTTGGAAAGAGCTGTAGATTCCACACCTATAACATTCCTTCAAGGAGAGATTTGTAGTGTTGCAGAAGGGCAGAGGATAAATATCATTTCAGGTGGAGCTACTGGGCCAGGTGTTCAGTGCAACATCTTATGAGCTCTGTGTTGTGACTAGCAACTGTGAATGACCCTCTCTCAATCACTATATAAATAGGACCTATGAGGAATTTGGCACTTTGTCATGTTGTTCTGTATAGTCAAGCAAGGAAATTCTTATTGAAGTTACAATGGAATGATTATCAGAGACAGCATAGCAGAGGTATCCAGAAGGTACACAAAATGTCCATCAAGTCACCATTTTCTTTGCATTTCTTATTCTATCAAAATACATGAACAGCAGTCTTCCTTTTTTGTATATTTCATTTCAACACAGTACAAGAAGGCAAAGAAGAAAAAAAAAAAAAAACAAAAAAAAAAACACAAAAAACTGTCTCTTATCTTTGTTGTTCATAATGGGATGCACAAGGCAGACTAACATTTCACCATTTTAAAACTTCCAATGTCAATATTTTTTAAATCTAATTCTGAAAGAATTTTAATTTTTTTCTGTTTGATTTCAATGTTTCATGGTGTTCACCTTGCAGAAAAATAGAAATTTTACATCACTGGAGACAGTTTGCTCAATAGCAACTGAAGGACTTATAATTATATCTTGCCTTGGTATTTGGTCATATACCCAGTACTTCTGAAATTCTTATGGAATCATAGAATATCCCAAGTTGGAAGGGACCCACAAGGATCATCGAGTCCAACTCCTGGCTTCACACAGGTCTACCAAAAATTCAGATAATATGACTAAGAGCATAGCCCAAAGGCTTCTTAAACTCCAACTCAAAGGCAAATAGAGCAACCTGGAGACTCTTTCTTCTCTCACAGGCAGGCTAATCTTGCCAAACTGATAGAAATAGACAAGCAGTACCTTGTGCTTAGCAGCATCCAGCTTCCACATCTATTGAGGTAAAAACAAAAGAACTGTTACATCATACTGCAGCAAGTTGCCCCTTTGTGGTTGGACAGTTGAATTTTTGTTTTGCAAATGGGAGAATAAATTTGAAATCAGTAAGATTTTAAAATAGATCTAAATAGTCCTATAGAACTATTTCAAACTTCATAACAGGAAAACACATCAAAATTCTATTTTTTTCCTTGTTACACTTTTATACACTTCTCTGAGGATAGCTCAGGGGCACTTGCCTTTTCCAGTCTAGTTTATGCCCATGCACTACAAGATATGTGGGGATGCAATAATTCATATCATATAATTTTGATTTTCTGTCTCTGTTGCTTTGGCTACTTGTTGCTCACTTTGTAATCACTTCAGAGACTACAGGACAGGTACAAATCATTTGACCTATATTAGGCCTTGACTTTATCATGACATAAATCGTACTCCAGAATTTCTTCTCTCTTTCCAAAGCAAACCTCAGGTGACTCGCTCAACCACCGCTTCCTATGTTGTGGCTGTCTATAACTCTGTTAAATCAGTCACACCCATGAATCTCCCTCAGTGCCTCTATCTGCTGTAATCAGTGGTGAAACTAGACTACTTTAGGCTTTGGGTACAGTTCGGTTCTGTTTCATCTTTAAGAAATGGATGTGCTTGCAGATCTTCAAAATGCATGGTGGTCTTTTACTTTCCCAAAGATTCAGGATAGCTTTTTAAAGACTCATTAAATGTCTATTGAGTTGCTCCTGTTCACTGACCTGTTTGAAATGAAAATTAAGTTAGTGTGATAGGGTTGGAGATATAAAATTCTTCTGCGGGTTTGAACTGTAGAGGTAATTGTTTTATTAAAATATTTGCTCTTTTGCTCCCTACAAGATTTTTGATGGCCTCAAAGCCATTGTATAGCACCACGCTAGTTGTTAGTGCTTTGATTTCCACAATGTCTTCCTTTATTTAATAGGCCCGAAATATTGATTAACATTTACAGATTCAATTCCAAGCACTTGCCAGGGGTTACAGAGAGACAGAGAGAGCTGGTTGTGCCAGTCAAATTCTGAGGTGTAATGAAATCCCCTACTGTGCCTGTCAACTTATCCAGTGTACAGGTCATTTCCCACAAGGTCTGCAGTGTTGAAAGAAGCAGTTTTCACTTGAAACATTTTATAGGCAAAGGAAAAATATGTCTCCAGTATTGTATGCTTTTTTCCTTTGTATAATACTGAATAGCCTCATTGCTTCACACAATTTTTGCCCCCAAAGCTTTCTAAGTCAATAGAAGAAGAATGTTTCAGGTGGGCACAAGTCAAGACTCTCAGTGTAAATGCTTTATTACTGTTGTCAAGGAATTTCACAGTAACTAAGGCTAGAGATAGACAAACCTCAAAAGGACTGGAATGTCAATTCATTTTGGTTAAGTATTGAATGATTCTTTTATACTTCCAAATATTACAAAGCTCCCTTTGAAAGATACTTGCGTCCTTCTTCCAATATTGTTCTCTTTCCTCATTTGTTCCAAGACCACAACATCTGTTCAAATTCAAACTCTTTCATATTTCAATCCAACTCCAAATAGAATCTATTCTATTCCATACAAGTCTTTATCTGATTACTTTCATTTATTTCTTTATTTATTTTCAATATCAGAATGCTTTTGTCTTCTCATCTCCTACAGAGAAGAGAAAGAATGACAGGCAAGCAAAAGCCTCAGCTAAGGAGCAGTGTCTTGTTTTTGTAACTTTTCAGTTTTGCTTCTTCTATTAAATGTTAACTATTTTCAGAAAGGTAATATTAAAGAAAGATACCTTATTCTTGTTCTCTAATTTTTAAGTTCTTTAAGCATTGTGAAGTTCTTTGTAATGGTCTATGATCAAGTTCATTATATAAGTTGAGTAGTCCCCAGAACCATAATGTTTCTTGCAGAATGCAATTTTAGATAGACTATAACAAATGTTATGCTAGGAAAATAAAATTGCTGACCCTAATTTCTCATGTCTCAAGATCAAAAACTTTCTGAATGGTGCAGTATACTTTTTTGTCCTCTGACATAAGGGAGGCATATATCAGTGACAGAAAATGCTTCCAGCATCATGTCCTGACCTGAACTGAAAATGCTGGCTTTTATTTATAAGGTTATATTTGATTTTGACTAGCTCTTCTACCAGCTTCATTTGTAATGGGACATTTGACACTGATTCATGGCTGGATAGAACTATTGATAGATTCAGAAATAGTTTCTTCAGTATTTGCTGAGTATATTTGAAAGAACAGGGAAAATATCAATCTGAAAATAATGCATTGGATAATATAGATGTGATCAGTATTACTGGTTCAGGAGGGAGAATGAGTTCATTAGTTTAATTTAAGACTTTTTGATATGTAAATGTAATGGGCATTGCAAAAAGCAAATGGGTTTTTCATTGCAGATGTATGATGAGCAAACTTGGCTCATCTGTCTGCTGTTTGACACCTTTGTCTTTATTTATTATTTAGGATATGTGCTCTAAGAGAAGTTATAGATGTGTAAGATTGTTAAACAGTTTACTGCCAGAGACTGGTTTCCCATCACCAGGAATGACGTTTAATGAACCTTTGGCTATATTCCCTTGATAGGAACAACAGGACTTTCAGTCTTGTTGCTGGGAAATTCACTCTGGTCTGTATTTACTTTGGTCTTTGTTTGTCATTACTCCTAAGATGTTTCATTCTTCAATGAGATCAAGCTGTTACAAACAAGATCTTTGCTGGAAAGCTGAATGACAAGATTTTTTTTTTTCTGGTAGTCATTATGCTCAAGGTTAATACACACTCCTAATGATTGATCTGTTACTCCTAGGGGTGGGATCCCATTTAGGATTAAAGTGCTTATGTAAAAGTGCTTACATTTGAACTGAGTATTTAATTTCCTGATAGTTACAGTCAACAGACATTTTGTCCAGAAAACTATTTGGCTGACCAGATATTAAGGGTAAAATTCAACTTTTCAAACTTTCTGAAGCTTAAATAACTGGGGCTTTATGAAATGCCTAAGGCATTCCTACGGGACTGACACATAAAACATAGGATTTACGGGAGACAACACCATTGTGAAGCAACAGCAAGAGGCCAAGCAAGATATTTTTCAGAATCTAAAATAACACAAGACTCTGCATTTAAGCAACTGAATGTCTCCCTAGATAACTACTTTAGGGTGAGCTGATAATCAGAGCAATAGAGATGTCTCTGCTCTCAGACAAAGAGACATCCTAGAGCATTTGAGACAGTTGCATCACTTGGACAAATGACACAGGCCCTGCAGGACACACAAGACCTAGTAAAAATGCAACTGTGATCCAAGTGGGATTCCCGCAAGGGAATCTCAAATGGCAATAGATATATTCATTTAAGCAAATTAGCGTAGTTCTAGAACCCATTGACTGTCCTAATTACATTTCCTTTAACTATACCAGAACCTTAGACACTTAGCAGATGTGTAGACACCTGCAGGTAGAGTGTTCTGGGACTTTCGAGTTTCATCATGTCAATACAGGTATTGAAATTTCTCAGAGTAACATATCTGAAGTATCTCAGGATCAGCTTGGCAATAAGAAGTGGTTTTATGGATCTGTAAGTCTATAGTGGACTCTAAATCAATATAAAATCCAAGCTACTTTAGCTCCTTTCTTTGTCAAGAGATAAATTAATCGGAACAAATTGTCTTACCTTAGGCACATTTCTTCCATTCAATATTTTCAGAAAAATGACAGTTGCTTCCTTTGCTAAACAGTAGGTGTGCAGAAAGAAGACTTCCATTCTCCTAGTTGTACTGCATTCAGATTTAATTTGCCCTGTATCTCAGTGCCACAGTCAACATGTAGTAATAAATAATCTGTAAATTTTGAAGTCAGGGTTATCTTGTATATCTATTATAAGAGAAAGCTTGATTTCTCGTGTAGTAACCACTATTGTCCTGTTTTTCTGCTTTTCATACTTGACTGTCACTCCTTGTTACATAATATAAATCAGGTGGATCCCAACTCTTTCTTTCAGAGTTTCTCTTGAAAAAAATTGGCAATACTCTGCACTGGGCCATCTCCTAGACCAATGCTAGACCAATGCTTCCTGTCTCCTTGTTTGTGGTTTAACAGTCTTACCTAGAAAGTAAATACTGGATGAAACTTAGTCTATTTTTTATGTGTGTCATGTGGAGACCCTTAGAATGATAGAATGATTGGGGTTAGAAGGGGCCTTAAAGAACATCTAATTCCAACCCCTCTGCCATGGGCAGGGACACCTTTCACTGGACCAGGAGACCCTTGGACAGAGCGAGTGCAGTGCTGGCAGAGCTTCTTTGTTGATTTGAGTTCCCCACACCTCATGTGATCATCATCTTTGTTCTAGGGTGGTTAGGAGTCTCCCTTTTGCTCCTGCTTCCCAAATCTCTGCTCTCCTGATCTATAAAACTAAAAGTTCTCTTAAAATGTACAATGCAGAGTGCGTACTTATCTCATCCTGATGGACGACTGTCCCAAAAGATCTGTAACTCAGTATTCATCTTCCTCATGAATGGTGTTTCTTGGAATATACTTTTATTTTGTCCAGGGAGGCTGCTGTTTCAATACTGATACCACTCTGCTCTGCAGAAAGTAGTTAAATATGAATTAGAATGGGAACTATGATGTTAGTCTTACTTTTTCATGGAAAGACCAACCAGCATCATGATGGAGGTCTGCTTGTTTTATTTCGTTTTGCTTTCTTGTTTGTTTATATGTTCTTTTTGTTTGTTTGTTTTTGTTTTTGTTTGTTTTGTTTTGTTTGTTTCTTTGTTTCTTTGTTTTGTTTTGTTTTTTCCTGTAGTCCATCAAAAAAGATATTTTTACAAGTGGACCAAGCAACAAGAGATTTTTGAACAGATAACTTCAGCACATTGTACTGCATGGGTGGACTGTTTTCCTAAGTGGACAGACAGGGTTATTCAGGTCAGTGAAGAAGGAAAATGAACAGAAATATCTAAAGCTCTGAGCTCGTAAGTGAGGAGAGCACTCAGCTGCTTCTCCACTTCTGATTCAAGACTTAAAAAAAAAAAAAAAGAAAAAAAAGTGTTTCTAGATGAGTCAAGCCTTTTATCTGACTATAAACAGCAAAGTCCCCCTCCCCAATATATCTCAATCTCAGTTCAGATCAACTCAAACATGATTTTTATTAAAAAAAAAAAAAAAAAAAAAGAGAGAGAGAGAGAGAGAGAGAGAGAAAAGAGAGAGAGAGAGAAAAAAACCCAATAACTTAGCAGAAACCTAATGAAAAGAACTCTACCGAATGAAAATAGACTCTACCTAAATTGAATTTCAACAGAATACCTGTGCCTAACTCCCTTCTCATTTGAAAAATCTGGGTCACAGCTATTGTGTCCTGGCATTACTATACATTGATTTGTAGTGGTTATCTCTCCAGTGTGCCTTCAACACCTCTCTCCAACACCATCACATACTCAACTCTATTCATCACAGAAGCTTTTCAGTTAGCTACCTCTAGTTCCAGTTAGCGAGCTTTAAGTTTCAAATTATTGTCGCAATTTTTGCTTCCTTAAATTTTCCTTTTCTTAAAAAAATAAGTTCTACTGACTTTAATTAAACTTTACTAGGCTCCAGATCTTGGAAAATTAAATTGTATACATTATAAATATATATATACATATTAAAAATAAAATACTATGCTTTCTCTCTCAATTTTCTAGGTTCCTACTAATATTTAACACCCAACATAAATATAAACCCTTCCATTTAAATAATTATTATTATTTTTTGAGTATTTTTGTAGTATTAAAGGCAAATCTCTAACACTTTTATTATGTTGACACAACAGAAAACTAAGATACTCCTGACTACAACAATGCTGGGAGCATGAATTCTAACGTTGCTGTAGGCTAAATTATAAAAAAAGAAAAAAAAGTCTTCAGCAACAGTGGTTGACCATATCAGGTATAAATTAACTATGAAGTATTTAAACTAGTGACTTTTAACTAAATGTATGCAGTGCTTGGGAGCACTGAACATGATTGGGAGAATTCTCTGTTGCAACTCAGAAATGACATTGACATTTGCATTTGCTGGTCTCTCATTTTGACACCTTTCACTGGCAGATCAGTTTCTGTTTTCCTTATGCTAGCCACACTTTAATCTCACTTCTCCCCTGTGCCATGTTGCAAAATGGTATGTGGCCTCCTTGCTGAAGCTGTGAAAGTTTTCTCTTTTTTCTCTGATTTTTCCATATTTCTTTTATAAACCTCCTCCTTTCCTTCCCTATGTTTCCCAGGGCTAATCATCACTTTTATTTGATTAATAGTAAGTAATCAAATAAGTTAAGTATGTTATCCTTCATCATTTCTGAAGCTAAACTATTTTCAAATCTAGAGATTTCTTTATTTTTTTGAAATTAATTTATGTATTTCAAGGTAAGCCAGACAAAGATTTAGAAGCAGAGATCTTACTTCTGCAATGGCATTGTGTTCACACATAAAAAAGGATGCTTTTGAAGACCTTCATCTGAGTGCCTCAGTTAGCATTTACACTGTAGAAACTTTACTTAGTGGAAGTGAAGATGTAAAACAAATGCTGAACACCTACAGTTTTCTTCAGATTTAGTAATTGTCACAGGTGTTTTATCACTTCTAAAATTTGTACCTTTACTCAATTTGGAAAGGCAAACACATTTTAAAATGTGAAATCTCCGCTCTCAAGATTTTTCTATTTCAATAAATGCATTAACAGGAGAATAAGAAGATAAAGACCTCTAGACAGATGTCTAATTTCAGCCTCTCATCACAAGAGACTTTCCTTTAATGCTCCATGATAAATGCAGTCTATCATTGATCAAATCCTAAAGCAGAAGTAGGTAATCTATATCTTCTGGACCAGACACAGTTTGAGAATTCATTTAATATGACTCATGGTCACTTTATAGTGTGTGAGAGTTTGTGGTACAATCCAGGTGCTTGAAAAATCTATTTCTCCCTGAGTAAGGGAATGATATCTGGGTCTCACAACGGCCCTTTTGGAGTTTTTATCCATTGACTTCCATTATATATATTCCATATTACGTATTATATGTTATATATACATTATATATATTATATATAACATATACTATATTATATATAGTATACATACATTATATATTATGTGTGTATGTGTATATATATATATATATCATATATTATATAAATTAAACAGTGAATACTGGTGGAGATTTTGCAGTCCAAATAACCTTCTATGGGTTTAGTTAACAAAAATATCAATGCTTCTACCTCTTATTAGGATCTGACTGTTTAGAAACTCAATAGTCTCTGAAATAATTATGATTTGGTGATCTAGTCTCCAACAACATACAGGACACTAACCTAACATATAAATATTTACATGAGTTGTTTTCTTGGATCACTTTTATTTATTTATTTATTTATTATTTATTTCTTTTGATAATCCGTATCTTAAAGAATATAGATTTTTGGTCATATTGGATTTATCTTTTGAAAGTCAAGCAAAAAATCTGAGCACACTCTGCAGGGTTAAAATGAAGATAGGACAAATCCCAAAAGACCTATCTCCAAGTGGTAACTCTGGACATATTTTACAGTACAGGGAAGAAAATCTTTCCTTGGAATGACATATTCTAATTGGGCATGAATGAAACACACCTTTGGGATGCCTCTTTATCTTTCTCCTTTTATTGTAACTGAAAATTATATACATTTTCAAAATTGTATTAAAGAGTTTTCATTTAAATGAATGTTGGACTTAATGACATTAATAGCTTATCCTTGAGTGCCTATTCACAATTTAATGAATTTCACAAATTCTCTATTGCTAAGCCAGGAGTACAGATATTCCTTAAAGACTGAAATGTGGACTAAACATAACCTGTGTGGGACATTTTAATTTGTCTTTTGATTTGTTAAAGATAGGAATTCCTGTGTGGACTCAGGATGTGGACTTGAAGATCCTTGTGGATTCCTTCCAACATGAGATATTCCATGATTCTATAATTTTAGGATTGCTGAGACTATAGAAACTCACATTTTCCAACTTCTCCCTGTATTCTAGAGGGCCATAAAGCTTAGTTCTTTTGAAATGAAAGAGATCCAGGAGCTTATATAGAAAAATAAATAAATAAATAAAACCCATGATGTTCAGAATGAAATCCTAAAGTTTAACAAGGTTGTGATCTGGTCCTTTGTGATTGCAGAAATTTATTAATGGTATGCCCCATTTATCTCAGAAAAAGAAGACTGAAGTTCTCTGAGTGAAGAGAGTCACAAATAACAAAGAAACCTTGAAAGATTCTTCCCACACCTTTGTAGATATTCCTGCACCTCTTGAAGGGCATGATTTGTACCATTTCTTTAACAGTCTGTCTTTAACAAAAACAGTAGTGAGGTGATTCCAACAGAAATGTACAAAAACATAATTTAAAAAACAAACAAACAAAAAAACACAACAACAAAACAAAAACAGTAGTGATTTCTTTCAGAACTAAGAAGTTAAGAAGTTCCCAAATGACTGCCCCAATACTAGGCAACACCTGAAGGCAAAATTAAATTTGTACAACTTTATAACTCTTTTCCCTATGTAATTATGAAAAGATTGTAAAACTGGAGAACTGTAAACTTCTAAATTTTTCTTTTCCATACTTTTCAAAATTTGAATGGAAAAATGAGGAAAACTAAAAGGGAAAAGAGTAAAGGATTGGAGGAAGAAGAAAACTGTCTTTGAAATTTATAATTTCTGTGTTTATTTCATTCTGTCTTTGTACTGCTCTTTTCATTTTTTTTCCCCTTCTAATAACTGTTAAGTAGTATGGCACAAAATATAGAATGTGTATACAGTATTAACATTCACCATTCCATATTCGGGAAAAAAACAAACAAAACAAAAACAAAAACAAAAACAAAAACAAAAACAAAAACAAACAAACAAACAAACAAACAAACAAAAAAAACAGAAAAAAAGTTATTTGCTAAACAAACACATTAGTATTAATGCATGAATAATGAGTTCACTTAAGATTTTCATTACTTGTACTTGTGTAAGTTTGAAAAATTAATATGATAGCAAGGCAAAATCTGTTGCTAATTGTTTTCTCAGCTCAATCACCAGAACAGAGCAGTTTTTGTTAGAGATGCACCAAAAGCAGAAATCAAAACATCAGCCTTGAACTTAAGAGTGGATCTGAAATCCAACCTCAGATTCATTGTTTAGTTTTAGCTCTTTATCATGCCATAACTTTCTAAATATTTGTTGAAAGAGCTCTTGGGACTTCTCATGTTTGTTGCAAAAGACTGGCCATACTTATTCCGGTAAGGGAAAACATTGCCCTCACTGTAAACAAAAAGCAGCTGGACTGTGCTGATGAGCTCCAGTGAGAGCACAGTTTATGCACATTTTGTTGTAGGTAGGCATTTGTGTATTGTCTGATTCCCCAGCAAAGTTTTGTTTTATCTTGGAACTGGTACTCTTTGCACCAAGATGCATGCAAATAATCTTCCCATGAGCTCTCAGAAAAAGTGACTGCAACACAAATCAAAACAGTCACAAACTTACTAAGCTGCCTTAAAATTGGTCTGAGAACTAGTTGAAGACCAAAGAACAGCTGGACTGGGCAAATGACAGCCACTGAGGGCTGAAATAACTCCCTTACGAGAGTCTGGGATTGTTTGTTTCCAAGAGACACTGGAGAGCAAAGTTCATCCTAGGAAATTTTCTTGTCATCCCATTCATGATTTGGAAATTGAATTGCACAATATTTTTTGCAGGAAAAAAGAAGAATAAATAAATAAATAAATAAATAAATGGAAAGCAAAACAAAACACAAAACAAAAACAAACAAATGAAAGAAAAAAAAAATTCCACACCTTCCTACCTTCCAATCCTTCCAAATGTTTTACTGTACATTTGAGAAAAAAAAAAAAAAAATAAGGCCAACTCAGTTTTCAGTGCCAAATCAGGAAGATAATTTTCTTTATTGTTTTTACTGAGTCTATTTGGCCTTCTTCATCATAAACTTCCTGTATTGTTCACAGTGGGAAACATAATGCCAGAACAACTTGTCTGTCAGATTTGTTCTGGTTTAGAAGCATGAATATTGAGTCTTTAAATTAATGTAGGAATTAGAACAATTCAAACTGCAGAAAGATGTTTTGCCTATTACAGGTTTATGTTTGTGAAATATAAATCTTGATGTATTCCTGCTTTATTTAAACATATATGATTGTTGGGTCAGCTGGAAAATTGAGTTAGCCCAATTCAGATCTGACTTGCTCTCCTAAAACCTCTATCTATTGTCTGCAGAAGGAGACAAGTACAATTACCTCTGAACTTGCATAACTCATTTAAATGTGAAAAGATTGGTCAGATGAATCTGTGTGTCTATTTCCATGCTGGCTATCCTGATAATATTCTGAAATGATAAATGTTTATATTTCAGAATAATTCCTTTAAGTTTCCTTGATGTGACAGGTTTTTTTCAATAGGCTACCTGGGTGGTCCAAGGAACAAGTTCAATAACCAAATAAACCATTGACCATAAGGATGGTTGTGTTTCCAATTTCTAGTTTAATTGAAATGCTCTAATTTAAGTAGTGTGAATGCCCTTCAGTATGATCACTTGTTAGGAAAAGAAAAAAATAAATAAAGAGAGAGAGAAAAAGAAAAAGAAATCTGATAGGGGTTTTTTTTAGAGAATTCTTTTTATCATTTATTTTCTGATCTGAAGCTAATATGCAGTATTTCAAGATGAAGAAATTTATATTTTGAGAACCAAACAAAGAAAGACTCTAATGGCATATGTGAGCTACATTTACCCTGAGGCATTTACCATAAAGTACAGTTTACTTTTTATTACATCATTCTGACAGCTGTGAATAGGAAAAGGGAACATATTGGGATTGTCATTTGGAACAACCGTTTGTGTCTTTTGATGCATTTGGTAGAGTGAGTATTAGAAAAGGTATCAGCATATGCTTTCAAATACACACACATATAAAGCCAGGGAGATCCCTTAGTTCCATTTCATTTGAAAGTCAAGGTGGACAAAATAGTTAAGCCAACTGTTTAGTTTGTTACAGAAGGAAGGAAGGAGGGAAGGAAGTTGAGAAGAAGGAAAAGGAGTGTTACATAGTCAAAGAGAGAGAGAAGTTTCTGTTTTGAAAAATTTTCCATGTGCATGACACATAGCGTAAGATAAATCTCCTTGTACACACATTCTATTTCTGGAAAATGAAGTCTAGATACAGGTAGAAGCTTAATGGCAACTGTTGCAAGAGGGGTGGAGGAAAGAGGAGGAAAACATGGATAAAGAATTGCTAGTATCAGCAACAGAAGTGGGGTAGACCAGCAGACTTGAGTGAATTGAATACTGTAAGATATAGAGTGAATGGACAACTGGGACGAGATGTCTGGAGATGGGACAGGACGTGCAGCATTCTAAGGCTGTGGAGGAAATGGATATTGCTGCTAAATGTACATGGTTCATATGGTCACTGTATAGAAAGGACTGAATCCTGTGAGCTGGCAACAGGACTTGATGAAGATTTATGCAACCTAAAGCTAACTCAGGATTATCCCATGTGTCAAGACACTATAAGATTCAGGAAGCCTGGATATCATACTTACCAGATCCACTAGTTTCCTATATGATTACAAATAATAAAATAAAACAAAACAAAACAAAACAAAACAAAATTAAATTAAATTAAATTAAATTAAATTAAAAACTATGGACCCAATTTATGGTGGAGATTTAACAGGATTCATTAAATGAATGAAACATCTACAATAGATACATTTGTCTGAGTTAGCCTTCCCAAGCTCCTAAGAAGTGATAGAGGAAAAACAGGCATATGTAGGGTGTGAATCATCCGTGTACATATGGTTAGATTAATTGCATTTGAAAAGTTTCTATTTTTTTTCCATTGTCTGTGAAGGGAGTCAAGGGTGACAAGCTCACATGGAGACTCTTGAAGCAGTCATTCAGTTGCCTCTTCTTATGAATGGAGAGAAATAGGCACTTCCCATGTGTGATTCATTCCAGCTATCCCAAGCACTTGTCTAAATTGCCTTCTGGAATTGCCTTTTAGTTCTTTATTTAAAGAACACAGTCTGTTATCAGTGAGAGTCTAGCAGACTTGGATAACTCATGCTTCAATGTCTGTATTCAGATGAGAAGAAGTCCACCCATGAAATGTGAATACTCAGTGGGTTGTTTCATGCAGGCCAGTTAGTAGCCAATGGTCTAGAAATCAGCAAAGCTGAAAGTTTATATTGTAACATTCTGTTTTCTCCCGTCTGTTTAAGGTAAGTTGTCATCTAACACACAGCTCTCAGATGTATACCTGTCTCAATGTATCACATAGAGGCAGTGCTGTGAAGTCTGTTCTGAAAAGTGGGTACCTGAATACTCAGTGTTTTGGCAGCTCAGAAGCCATTGCTATTGCAACTTCAGCTTGCTGTGTGGCTAAGACTCGGATCTCAGTGATAAAACTGCCTTACTTCACAGTAAGGATAGATACAGGGAGGTTGCTAGCTTGGAGTTAAGGAGGTACAAATCGTACAACAGAAATCATAAATAAAATGTTTCAGCAGAAGAAATAGGAGTTCATTAAGGTTGTTGTGAAACTGAAAATAAGGAGACAGTAGCAATGATTACAAAATGGCTGTAATGTATGCATGTGTCATATGGTGAGTTCTGACATAGGTTTTCTGTGCCTGTGTTGGTTCTGCTGTGTTCCTCAGCTCATGACTTGTCTGTGCTCCTCAGCAGGACTCATAAAAATATCTTGGGAAACTTCAGCTTTGCTTACACAACATTAGCAAAAATGGACCTGCCAATTAAAGATTTATTTTTTAATTTATTTATCCTCATTACCACTGAGGATACAGAGAGCTTAGAAAAGACAAAAAGTAATTTCTCTTCATATATAAGGTCCAGGAGCAACAAAAGCTTCTGATATTTTTTCCTTTGTTTTGTATTATTCAAGTGGAGGCATAAAAAATGAACATTATATTATGCAAGGTATTAAAGAAATCACAAAATCAAAATATGGCTGATGTTGGAATGAACCACTGGAGACTGCCTGATTCAACCCCCCTGCTCAAATAGGGCCACCCAGAGCAGGTTGTCCCAATGGCTTTTGAATATCTCAAGGGAGGGCAACTCCACAATCTCTTTGGGCCACCTGTGCCAGTGGTCAGTGAAAAAGGGTTTTCTTGTATCCAGAGGGTTTTCTTGTATCCAAACACCTCCTGTGTTTAAAGCTGTGCCCATTGTATCTTGCCCTGTTAGCAGGCACCAAGAAGTCTGAAACTAAAACACTCCTTGGGGCTGTTGCCCTCCTTTCATAGGAAATGTACCATTTTTTCTTACATTATTTTGTATGAAATTAATATTTATCAAAAACCTAAAAAATATTCTCAAAATATTAAAGAAAAGTGCATTTTCAGATATCCCAAGTGAAAGCAAAGTGAATGAATTATGAAATATTATAAGCAAATATTTTAATTAAAGAATTTAACAAAACAGTCAAATGGGATAAAAAAGAAATCTTTGTTATTGGTTGTGGTGGTGGTGTTGTTTTGTTTGTTTTTTGATGACCCTAATTCTTCTGGTAAGCTGTGAGCAACATGCATCATATTTTAAGAACTGGAAGAGGTAAATCACAGAGGAAAAATCTGTGCATTCACTAGGTGCTCATTTTTAAATTCTATAGAAATATATTCCATAAATGAACTTAAACAAATCATTTAAACAGCAGAGTTTTAATTTTCATCACTTGTCATTGAGTTCAGGTGTTTCAGGACTTAAGATATGAGACTGAGACACTTTAAAGAAAATTTTCAGAAATCCAGAACTTGTGCCCTCTGAGAAGACAACTCTTAAAAAGGAATGACTGTACAGATAAGAATTTGTATTTCTGTAAGTTATTTTTACTACTGAAAAAATATATATATTTAAAAGTAATTTATTTTGACATTACATATTCTGTTAAAATGGTGCAATTAAAATTTGTCCAAGTCTTGGAGGATTTCTACTGGACTAAATATATAATGGTCTATATTTTAATTTGAATAAAAGCATGTTAAAGATGTAATAAGAGACTTTGTAAAGTTCTCCAGATATTAAATTCAATTTAACAGGCAGAAAACAATTGATCTCAAAGATCTTCTGTTTAATACACTTAAGTTCAGCAAATACGGCTTTACAACTAATACAGGTAAATAAAAGCAATATTTTAGATAATTATTGTCTAAGGTGGTAGTCCTGGGATTTTTTGAGGATAAAGTAGTATACGGAAAAATTTACCCAAGAAAGATGGGATGTCAATAAAACTTTCAGGGAATAATTGGAAATTCACATAACCTTGTAGTGAAAGGACAATCATTAGGCAGTTTAATAGGTTAAATTACTGTGATTATTCATAATATTTTTTTCTTTTAGAATACGTACATAAGACTAGAGTAGATATATGCTGTAGGCAGCTTTTGCTGTGAATTATATTTAAAGCTTAATAAGCAAAGGGAATTAAAGAAGGAGAAGAAGAAGAAGGAGAAGAAGAAGAAGAAGAAGAAGAAGAAGAAGAAGAAGAAGAAGAAGAAGAAGAAGAACAAGAACAAGAACAAGAACAAGAACAAGAACAAGAACAAGAACAAGAACAAGAACAAGAACAAGAACAAGAACAAGAACAAGAAGACACTCATATTTAAAAGGAGATTTGGAAATTCTAGTGCTTTTTTTCTTAGTTTGATATTCAAAAATAAAAATAAAAAATCAAACCACGGTATGAAGACAAAAACAAGATTAGAAACTGGGCACAAATCACTCAAAAATTTGTTTTAAGTGATTTAAAGCTGGTGCTCAGTGGGTACTAATTGATTGAATTGACTATCCAAGCTAAGGGTTAGCTTACAGTCTTGAGAACTGATTAGAATTAAATGTAGGATTATGATCCAGCTGATGGTGTCATCCATGGTGCCAAGGACAAATAGTCAAAATCATATGAGTTTCATTTTATAAAATTACTTGATGTCAGATTTTCAAAGGTAGTTGCATGGCTATGACAACTTATACCTGTAAGTTAAAGTTTTCAAAAGCCCCTCATCTCTTACCTACTAGGGAAATACTTGTTTTCCTAATTTTCTCCTAACTAAAAATAATTAAACATTGATGTTTGTTTTCATGACAGAAACTTAGTCTGTTAGAAACTTTGGGTTCCTTTGAAATGCTGTTTTGAGCTGACATGAGTTTAATGATGTGGTGTTACTGATGAGCTCATGAGGCTCAACATTTGCTTTATTACTCGAACATACCTAGCTTCAGAAGTCCTGTTATGCAAGAATCAATTTTTATTTAGTGAGAGATTAGCTTCTGCTTCTTGCCATCCAGAAATAAGTCTGAAAATGTAAAACAGCTTTTAAACCAGATAAAAAACAAATAGAATAGATTACGTTATACTTAGATTTTAGTTTAGAGATTTTATTAGAGAAAAGGAAAAAAAAAGTATACTATAAATATCTTGAAATCAGCAAAAATATCACTGTTAAAAAGACAGATTCAGTTTTGCAGAACTGAACAATTTTACGTGAATAGCCCAAAGGGACAGCTGGGTTACTAAACCACCTTTCTCTGCTGCTTTCTCTTGCCCTTTGAGTTGGCTGGTCTTTCCTCTCCCTTTTTTTCTCCTTCAGTCCTGACTCAGTTAGGTAACTTGTTTTTCAAGAAAATAGTCTCCAGAGCAGATTGTCTGAGGAATATGGTTCCTTTAGGTACAAATACAGAATGAGAAGCTCTTGAGAAACAGTGATCAGAGATGTAAGAATACAAATGGACAGTTGAATTTTCTGGTTTAAATATGTTACTGCTATCATTATTCATCTTACAGTAGATTCAGAACAAATGTCTCACTGCAGTAAACTTTCATAGGCATAAACATTTATTCAGTCTAAATAGCTTCCAGTGTAATTGAATGTTGGTAATATAAAACACTTATCAGGAAATGGGACTGACTCATACAGGGAGTCAATAAACAACATGACAGGTGGGTTCCAACCTATTTTTAAGTTGGAAAAATGTTTTATTTGTGTGTTGATGCTGTGGTTTCTTGAAGGCAGTTTTGTTGTTGTTGTTGTTGTTGTTGTTGTTGTTGTGTTTTTTGTTATTGTTGTTGATTTTGTTATTGTTGTTTTTGTTGTTGTTTGTTTTCTTTTCTTTTCTTTTAACATGCTCCCATGCAGTGACAGCTGCTAAAAGAAAAAGAAAAAGAAATCTTGTTCCTTTTCAATAGCAAGCTGCTTGATAATTATCTTCAAATAGCTTTGCACAAGGGGAGGGAAACTTTGTAGAGCCTTCTGATGTCCCCTGCACAGTACAACACTGGGACTGTGAAATGAAGTCTCCCCAGATCCACCACCCAGTCCTCATCCCATATCATCCATCTTTATCATATCTCAGTGCAGGAATCTTGTCTTTGCCACTCAAAGTTAACATGTTCTTTTTTGTCCACGGCCCACAAAGCACTTTTGAAACAGAAAGCATTTCAAAAAATGCCTGGAGCAGTACTTTAGAAACAGGCAGACGCAAAACATCCCTGTGAGGCAGAACAATGCTATTATACTAATTTCATAGATGGATAAACTTGAATGTGCTAAGGTAAAGAGTTAGATCCTGTGTGGTGCTGTGCTGTGATATTTTAGGGGATTAAGCATCACAGAGAGCCTTTTTCCCTTAGCAGGAAAGCTGAAACACAGTCTCTGCAAGATAATACAGTAGCAGTGCAGCTGTACCTGCATTTACTCATACAACACATTCACAAAGGAGTGTAGTTTGCCAGCAAGAGGGCTCATCTTTTCTGCTGAGCTGCACAGGTAATGAAGACCCCAATGCACATTCTCCCAACATACATGCTTTTCTTTTTAAGCAGCAGTAAAATGAGCCCCATCTGCCTCCCAACCCTTCTTCTTCCATTTTCTGGCATGAGTCCAAAGCAGATGTTACCTCTGCTCCAATCCTTTCACCCTTACCTCACCAGCAGAGCAGGATTTGCCAGAATAACCTTGCTCATGCACCCAGAGAGCACCCAGATGTCTTCATAGCCACATTCAGATCTCTTACCAGACCTTTCCCTGAATATTAATATCCATCTTCTTACATGCTCCCTGGAAAAGAATACACTTTGTCAGGCTGAAGGATCTTTTTGCATCCACTAGGCAAATGGATTGCTGAGTTTGATCTCATTTTTTCACTTTGCACAACATGAGATTTTTAATTGTCTAGTTGAGAAAGGGTGGCAGCTGACAATTGTTTTGTTCAGACTCACAGAGCTGATAATGCTCTGTTCATAAGACTGGGGCTGTTAATGATTCGTGAGCTGATATTTCCTCACACTCGATTGTGCACAGTATACTTCATAATTTGAGCTTGTCATTTTCAGTTTTCAGGAAAAAAAAAAGTAAAAAGCAAAAAACTTTTTTTTCATGGTAGACTTCTCTATAAGTGTGTAATTATGTCCTAATGTTCACTGTGTTTGTGGTTTATTCAGTCCATTGAAAACCTTTTTTAATACATTTTCATAAAATATTTTCTTTCTTAGAAAAAAAAAATGCAGTTTTAGAATGTGACATACTGTTGGAATACTGCTTTCTTATCTAAGAGTACTTTATGTGCATATAGGATGCTTCAAAGTGCTTTTGCAGCCTAGGGAATCTATGGCCATTACTATCCTGAGAATTACTGCAAAAGGAAGGGACTTGTCACTTTGGTAAGTGACTGCTACTTGATGATAGAAAAGCATCTCCCAGTCTATCTCACATCCTCACCTCACATCCTCTCACATCCTCACCGCTGAGATGGTAGGAGCCTTCCACATCCAGTAAAGAGCTGGGAAGGACCTGCAAAGATCATCAAATACAACTGCCTGCCCACTTTTGGATAACCAAAACTTAAATCATGTTTTGAATATATTATTCAGACGCCTTTTGAACATTATACTCATGGGATATCAAACACCTCTCTAAAATGCCTGTTTGACCACCCTCACAGTAATTTTTTATATTTTTTTCCTAATAACCAGTCTGAACCTCGCCTTCTATAACTTTGTGCCATTCCAATGCATCCTGTCATCAGTTAGGAGGGAGAAGAGACCTGCACCTCACTCTCAGTTTCCCCTCCTCAAGAGGTTGCAGAGAGCAACAAGATCACCTCTTGACCTCATTTTCTCCAGACTAGACAACCCAAACGTCCTCAGCTTCTCCTCATAAAACTTGTCTTTCATCCCTTTTACCAGCTTTGTTACCCTCCTCTGGATGCAATCAAGGATTTTAATATAATTTTTATATTGTGGAACTCAGAACCACATATAATATTCAAGGTGAGACCTGACCAACACTAAATATAGTGAGTTAATTGCCTCTTTTGAGCGGCTGGCTATGACGTATTTAACATATCCAAAAATATAGTTTGCCCTCTTGGCTGCCAGGGCTCACTGCTGGCTTATATTGAGCCTGCAGTTGACCAGCACCCCAAATCTCTTTCTTACAAGCACATTTCTAGCAATTTTGTCTCACAATCTGAACTTGTGTCCAGCATTATTCTGTCCCTGGCATTTGTTGAATTTAATGCCATTGCTGATTATCCAATGTCCCAATGTGTCTAGCTCCCTTTGTAAGGCTTCTCCTTCCACCAGAGTCAATAGCACCTCCTAGTTCAGTATTGTCAGTGAGCTTGCTAAGTATGCATTCAACTCCCACATCTAGACTATGATGCCTGCATCCATATCAGATGCCTGAGAAATGCAGAAGTCCTCTTTTATGAAAAGCAGGTTGCATTCAAGTGTGTACTTTTAATGGAATCCAAATTGCAAATCAGATTAAAACAATCTTTTCTCTAATTATAATTATATATTTTAGCCAACTGCAATGAGAATCATCTTAAGGGACTGATTAAACAATATGTGAGGCAGTCACTATTAGAAGAGTACCTAGCCCAAAATGACCAGACCAACAGCAGTCAGATTAATGTTTTTGTTCCAAGAGTATAGAATTGAGACAAGATAAGGTTCAGAGTCCCTGTCTAGAGTTTACTACTTAGAGAGATGTAAAGAGAACCAAACATAAAAAGTGATGCTGAAGAATATCAAAAGCTATGCAATCAAAACAAAACAAAACAAAACAACTTATATTTAGTTATATTTATGTGTGAATAAAATTTTAGTTTGCACTATCACCCATGGATTCCTGCTGCAATAAATACAGAAAATACACTGTGTGTAAAGACACAGCCAAGCCTGAAGATGAGGCTTTTTGAAGTCACTTAAAAGCACATCTATCTGACTTCCCATTATTTTCTAGAGTTTTGGCACCTGATATTATAGAAAGACAGAGATTTTTCTCAGTAGTTTTAAACATGTATAGTCCAAGCTGGTTACCTGCCAAAACTGGGAGAGCTGTATAATTACATTTAAAGTATGATTCATCTGAGGCATTTTAGATACACACTTTAGGGTGCAGGTGAATTGTTCTTAAGATATGCCAATTTAACTCAGTCAGATTTCTACAGCAGTATGGCAGTTATTTGTATTTGGTCATATAAAAGTCTTCTATTTCAATTCACTTGGAGATATTCTTTATAGACTTTTGTTTGAGCAGACCACAATCCCTTTGCAATCTGGCACTGGTGGAATCCTTGTTTTGCCAAACAGAAAACTAAATAGAGAATTCTCCCAGGAAGTGTTAAACAGACTTCAATTTTATGTTCTATTCTCTTACACTCGAAGAATTTCAAACACATTTTCCATTTCCTAAGGCACTTTTCCAACTACTAGGCTATAAAACTGGGATAAACTGACCCATGAAGCAAAAGTCATGGTATAAACAACCAGGAAGGAACCTGATTTTTTAACTTGGTTGTTAACAAATCTCTTCTTGGAGATAGAGAGAAAACTAAATTTTAAGCCTTGATAATGAAATAATTCTGTTATTTACCCAATGACTGCTTAATTTGAAAAATATTACGTATCTGATTGAGATTAAAATGATTTTTACATATGTAGGTGGTTTGGATCATCTATGTAGGGCACTACAGAGCTTATGCAGCTATAAGCACTCGCATTCTGTTTTAGGAACCAAAAGGGGACCTTCCCAGGTCTTGATGCTTCCCAGAAGTCATCCAAACCCTATGAGAGCTTGTTTTCAGGCTTATTCATGAGACTTTCCATGGCCATATATTTGCTTAGACTTAGTGACATCCTCTGTTTCATGTCCTGAAAAGGATACATTAACAGACAAAAACAAACAAACAAACAAAAACAAACAAACAAACAAACTAGACTACGCTATGCTACATTTGCTCATTGGGTGAGCAATTGGCTAACGGGCAGGGCCCAAAGGGTTATGGTAAATGGGGCTGCATCAGGCTGGCGGGCGGTCACCAGTGGGGTCCCTCAAGGCTCCATTTTAGGGCCGGTACTTTTCAATATTTTTATAAACAATCTGGATGTAGGAATAGAGGGTATTTTGAGCAAGTTTGCTGATGACACCAAACTTGGAGGAGTTGTGGACTCAAATGAGGGCGTAAAGGCCTTACAGAGGGATCTGGACAGGTTGGAGAGCTGGGCGATCACCAACCGCATGAAGTTCAATAAGAGCAAGTGCCGGGTCCTGCACCTGGGACGGGAAAACCCTGGCTGCACGTACAGACTGGGCGATGAGACGCTGGAGAGCAGCCTAGAAGAGAGGGATCTGGGGGTCGTGGTAGACAGCAAGTTGAATATGAGCCAGCAGTGTGCCCTGGCAGCCAGGAGGGCCAATCGTGTCCTGGGGTGCATCAAGCACGGCATCGTTAGTAGGTCAAGGGAGGTGATTGTCCCGCTCTACTCTGCGCTGGTGCGGCCTCACCTCGAGTACTGTGTGCAGTTCTGGGCACCACAGTATAAAAAGGACATGAAACTGTTGGAAAGTGTCCAGAGGAGGGCTACGAAGATGGTGAAAGGCCTTGAGGGGAAGACGTACGAGGAACGGCTGAGGTCACTGGGCCTGTTTAACCTGGAGAAGAGGAGGCTGAGGGGAGACCTCATCACAGTCTACAACTTCCTCATAAGGGGGTGTCGAGAGGCAGGAGACCTTTTCTCCATTAACACTAGTGACAGGACCCGCGGGAACGGGGTTAAGCTGAGGCAGGGGAAATTTAGGCTGGACGTCAGGAGGGGGTTCTTCACAGAGAGGGTGGTTGCACACTGGAACAGGCTCCCCAGGGAAGTGGTCACTGCACCGAGACTGTCTGTATTTAAGAAGAGATTGGACTGTGCACTTAGGCACATGGTCTGAACTTTTGGGTAGACTTGTGCGGTGTCAAGAGTTGGACTTGATGATCCTTAAGGGTCCCTTCCAACTCAGGATATTCTATGATTCTATGATTTCTTAGGTATCAAAAAACTCTCTGTAGTCCATGTTCTGAAAGTAGTGTGACCGTCATTATCGTTAGCAAATCTCCACTAAATGCATAACTGATGCTCCCTTTTCTGTTAATTTTATGCTCTTAGGAAACAGTCATGTAAATGCCATTTAGATTATTTAATTTAGCAAATCTAATCTACCCTGTTATAGAAGTAAACTGAAGAGTGGTTTAAAAATCAACTGTAATCCCTATTTATAACTGAATGTTATTTATATTTTTTATAAATTTATAAATTTATAACTAAATCCTTATTTATAACTGCATTGCACAGATGCAGTTAAATACTTTTGGACATTAAATTCTTCCTAAACTTGTGTCAGTTATCAAAAGCTATTAAAATATTCCATAACAATTTTCCGAAGTACTACAGCTAAATCACTATTAGAGGTAACTGTTTCACAATAAGGAAACACAAAGAATATTATCTTATTTTAATCAATTCAGATTTATCTCACCTAGATTTATCCATTTTAAAACTTAGACATCTAGTCTGCTTATCTGGGATTTCTCAACAGCCAAAGGAGAGAGAGACAGAGAGACATCTCCAGTGTGATATATCTCACCTATCTTAAATACCTATCTCACTTTGGAAGCTGTTGCAATTTCTCCTAACTGTTAAAAAGGGATGTCTTATTTCTAATCTGAATCTGTCTACTTTCAGCTTCCAGCTACTGGATCCTGGCATGCTAGATTAGTGAGCTGTTTACAGTAAAAAATATCTTCTCTGTGTTCATGAAGAGTGTGAGTAATCTACTCTTCAAAGAATTAAATAGATGGAGATTCCTAGTTTCCAGTTATATGATATTCTGGCTCACTTCAAATAAGTCTTTAGAGATAATATTTCTTATCACCCCAATTGACACAGCTGGGAAAAAAAAAAAAAAAAAAAAAAAAAAAAAAAAAAAAGGTAAATAGACGCATTTCTGGGCCCACAAGCTCTTCTTTAGGTCTCACTGAGATCAAAATTTCTCAATTAAACACTTTATTTTTGTCATTTTTGTAAAAAAATTTAACTTGATAAATTAAAGATTTGCAAGGAAAGAAGCACTTCTTAAACACAATTGACACTCTTTAGGTTTTGACACACCAGGATGAGGAGACTGATGAGGAGCTCTACAGGCAGCTGACAAAAGTTGCAAAATCTTCAGCGCTTGTTCTTGTGGGGGACTTCAACTTCCCAGATATATCCTGGAAGCACAACACAGCCCAGAGAAAGCAGTCTAGGAGGTTTCTGGAGAACGTGGAAGATAGCTTGCTGATGCAGCTGGTTAGTGAGCCTACCAGGAGAGGTGCCCCGCTAGACCTCCTCTTCACAAACAGAGAAGGACTGGTGGGAGGTGTGGTGGTTGGAAACTGCCTTGGGCAGAGTGACCATGAAATGGTAGAGTTCTCCATTCTTGGAGAAGCCAGGAAGTGGACCAGTAAAACCACTGTATTGGCCTTCCAGAGAGCTGACTTTGAACTGTTCAGGACACTGGTTGGCAGAGTCCCTTGGGAGGCGGTTCTGAAGGCTGGGCACTCTTCAAGAAGGAAATCAAAAAAAAAAAAAAAGGTTTTACAAATACATCAACACAAAATGAAGGACTAAGGAGAATCTCCATCCTTTACTGGATGCGGGGGGGAACTTAGTTACAAAAGATGAGGAAAAGGAGGAGGTGCTTAATGCCTTCTTTGCCTCAGTCTGGGTTGCCCAAAGGGAAATTGACGCCCATCTACAAGAAAGGCCGGAAGGTAGACCCGGGGAACTATAGGCCTGTTAGTTTGACCTCAGTGCTAGGGAAGCTCATGGAGCAGATTATCTTGAGTGTCATCACACGGCACTTGCAGGGCAAGCAGGTGGTCAGGCCCAGTCAACATGGGTTTATGAAAGGCAGGTCCTGCTTGACAACCCCGATCTCCTTCTATGATAAAGTGATGTGCTTGGTGGATGAGGGAAAGGCTGTGGATGTGGTCTACCTTGACTTCAGTAAGGCCTTTGACACCATCCCCCACAACATTCTCCTCAAGAAACCGGCTGCTGTCGGCTTGGACTGGTGTACGCTTCATTGGGTTAAAAACTGGCTGGATAGCCGGGCCTAAAGAGTTGTGGTAAATGGAGTCAAATCCAGTTGGAGGCCGGTCACTAGTGGCATCCCCCAGGGCTCACTCCTGGGGCCATTCCTCTTCAATATCTTTTCCAATGATCTGGATGAGGGGATAAAGTGCACCCTCTGTAAGTTTGCAGATGACACCAAGTTAGGTGTGTGTGTCGATCTGCTCGAGGGTAGGAAAGCTCTGCAGGAGGATCTGGATAGGCTCGGACCGATGGGCCGAGGCCAGCTATATGAAGTTCAACAAGGCCAAATGCCTTGCACCTCAGGTCCTGCACCTGAGGCCCAATAACCCCAAGCACAGCTATAAGCTGGGAGATGAGTGGTTGGAAAGCTGCCTGGCAGAGAAGGACCTGGCAGTATTGGTTGACAGTCATCTGAATATGAGCCAGCAGTGTGCTCAGGTGGCCAAGAAGGCCAACAGCATCCTGGCTTGTATAAGAAGCGGTGTGGCCAGCAGGTTTAGGAAAGTGATTGTCCCCCTGTACTTGGCTCTGGTGAGGCCGCACCTCAAGTACTGTGTTCAGTTTTGGGCCTCTCCCTACAAGAAGGACATGGAGGTGCTCGAGAGAGTCCAGAGAAGGGCGACGAAGCTGGTGAGGTGGACAACAAGTTCTATGAGGAGCGGCTGAGGGAGTGGGGTTGTTCAGCCTGGAGAAAAGGAGGCTCGGGGCGCTTATTGCTCTCTATAGCTACACTAAAGGAGGCTGTAGTGAGGTGGGGATTGGTCTATTCTGCCGTGTGCCTGGTGACAGGATGAGGGGGAATGGGCTAAAGTTGTGCCAGGGGAGTTTTAGGTTGGGTATCAGGAAAAACTTCTTTACCGAAAGGGTTCTTAGGCATTGGAATGGGCTGCCCAGGGAAGTGGTTGAGTCACCATCCCTGGAGGTCTTTAAAAGATGTTTAGATGTAGAGCTTAGTAATATGGTTTAGTGGAGGACTGGTTAGTGTTAGGTCAGAGGTTGGACTAGGTGATCTTGGAGGTCTCTTCCAACCTAGACAATTCTGTGATTTTGTGATTCTGTAATTCAACAGTAGCATCACAGACCAGTTTGCCTTCTATTGCCATGAGTATCCTTCCAATACATACATGTATGTAGAAAATTTAATGCATAAAGGCAGTGATTTAAGATCACACTCCTAAAGTTCACAGGAGTCAATGGGAGTTTTTTCCACTAAATGACTTTCATTTAGGCTTTTTGACTCAACTCTTTACACTTATACAAAATGAAAACTTTCATGGACATCGAACAGTATTCATTAGGAAGCTGTGGTGTACTTGTAGGAATAAAGTTCACATAAATTGTAAGAGAAAGCACATTGGTAATTTGCATTTTACTTTAAAACTCAATGTGTATTCTAGAAACCCATGACCCTATTATCAAAGGCTAGAAGAAGATAATGAGATTCTAAATAAGGATCTGAATAAATGAAGGTTTTCTCTCAATTATGAATGGATACATGCTTACTATTACAGAGGTGTTCTCATGTCACTTTACTGAGGTCTTTGTCAAAACTTTCAGTTTTTTAGATGAAGGTCGTGGGGACGTTTTTATTTGCACAATTACAACATCATTGTGAAAAAGGGAAAGGAAAGGAAAGGAAAGGAAAGGAAAGGAAAGGAAAGGAAAGGAAAGGAAAGGAAAGGAAAGGAAAGGAAAGGAAAGGAAAGGAAAGGAAAGGAAAGGAAAGGAAAGGAAAGGAAAGGAAAGGAAAGGGAAGGGAAGGGAAGGGAAGGGAAGGGAAGGGAAGGGAAGGGAAGGGAAGGGAAGGGAAGGGAAGGGAAGGGAAGGGAAGGGAAGGGAAGGGAAGGGAAGGGAAGGGAAGGGAAGGGAAGGGAAGGGAAGGGAAGGGAAGGGAAGGGAAGGGAAGGGAAGGGAAGGGAAGGGAAGGGAAGGGAAGGGAAGGGAAGGGAAGGGAAGGGAAGGGAAGGGAAGGGAAGGGAAGGGAAGGGAAGGGAAGGGAAGGGAAGGGAAGGGAAGGGAAGGGAAGGGAAGGGAAGGGAAGGGAAGGGAAGGGAAGGGAAGGGAAGGGAAAAGAGAAACTTTAACAAAAAAAAATAGAATATAAATTAATTAATCCACCAGCAAAGAGATTCTGATCACTAGAGGGGACAACTTCTGAACATTTGACATTTTCACCCTCTTGGAAATATAATCCATTATATTATCCTTACTTCCCTGTCAAAACTTCAATGGATTAACTTAAGGCAGGTATCCTGGAATCCAATAAATTAATAGGCAAAAGAAACAAAATATAGCTGAAGCTATCTAAAATTCATCAGCCTCTGGGATTCATCATTGATAAAAAAATAATCTATTTTTCTCTGTAGTCCATTTTTCCATTTTCTTTTTCTTTTTCTGAAGTTTCTTAGATTTTGAAGCTTACCTTGACTGTAAAAATGGCTGTTCCAGTAAACTACAAAAGAAAAAAAAATATGTAATGCAACAAACTTCCTGGTATGAAACTCAGAAGATGATATTTCCAAACGTGTTCCCCAAATCTGAGAAATAATAATAAACAAAAGTAATATGTTACTGATAACACAATTATTATAATTAATTCTGTGAGATACTTTGCAGTAAAATTTTTATAGACGGTTCAGTATTATTTCAACTATTGTTAAGAATACCAAATATCTGATGTTTTACAAACAACAATTACCTTATCAATGAATCTGTCCACATAAACTGTGAACCAAGAATTTGGATGATAAGCAGTGATATCATTCTGCCCAAATAGTAACAACTAGGTTTCCCTAAAGCACACGATCTCTCTACTCTTTTGTCATGGCATAAATTGCATCATTTCCATTGCCTCATTATTTCTAGAATCTACAGTGTGTTTTCCCTAGGGCCTGGCAGCTGAGACATGCTTGATTCTCTTTACACATCATGTTACTTGTCAACAAGCTAATGAAATTATGACTTTTCATTCCTGGTGGTCTGTATATGTGCCCTGAATGACTGGTTGTATATAAAGATGGACCAGATTCAAGATTCTTCCTCGTGAAGAGTTTCTCAAACAGCAGGTGTGAATTAAGTCAGTGCTCTGAAAAAAATCACTTTAACATATTTTGTATTTCTTTGAATCAACTGTCCAGTTCTTGTGTTATTTTGCAAGTAGTTGCAAATGAAAACCGGCTGTTGGATTAAGATATAAATCTATAAGCTTCTTATGAAGTATCTTTACCATAAATAAGGGTTCATATCCAACTATTCATATTATACACAGGAGCCATCTTTCCACCTGAATGCTTTTCTCTTTTTTTGATCATATAACATGAAAAAGAAAGCTTTTCCTGACTCAGAAACAAAGCTAACCTCTTCAAATCTGCCGATTTGAAGAAAGAACAAGCCATTCCTTTTCTATTCATTTTTAAAATGTAACATTTATATCTCTAATGAAATATGCAGTTTTGTTTTGTGGGCAGTTACAAAGCCTTTTTGTACTGTTATCTTATTCTATATATTCATGTATCTTTCTTTTTGAAAGATAATGACTGACAGATTTTTAAACTGTCTCAAATCTTTTAGAACTCTTACACTTTCAAGAACTTTAGTTACTGTAAGCTGTAAAAAATGTGAACTAAGTTATTTATTTTATTTTCAGAGCTTGGTCTTCTGATTTATAATAGGAATCACATTCTAAAATCAAAATTGTTTTCAATGAGTATAGCTTGTTGTGGTCAGAAATCTATTTCATTAGTTTCTATAGGTTTAAGTGAAACTGCTTAAGCACATTTTCTCTTTCAAAACATGAAAACAAAATCAAACCAAAATCATTGTTTAGTTATTTGCAATAATTATTGAAATTCAAAACCAGATTTTAAAACCTACCATTTTTTTTTTAAATATTTATTAAACATATAGTTCATTTATTTGGGTTATATTTGAAGAATAATGTGAACCTATTTTTTATGGCATTTGAATTCTATCTGCAAAACAGTAAATAGGAATTCTGCTTTTGGCTTGGATGGGATCAAAATGTAGTTGTAAGGGAATAAATAATATATTTTACTTTGCAACAGTATGTGATCACTATTACTTATTCAAAGACAACACCCCAAGTTATGCGATATCTGAGGAAAATGTTTACAAATCCCTGGACTGCCATATTTTTACCGTGGATATTCGTGTAATTATTTATACTTTGTCAGATATAGGCTCAGCCTCACAGTAATGTTTTCCACTCATAGTAATTTCTAGCTGTTGTTCCTGATGTCACCAAGACAAGACCTTGATTTTCCTAGGAATTATCCAAACAACAGTGAAAGGCAATTACCAATTCACTGGAAAGTGTTTGGGCAGAAGAGAAGATGGGCACAGAGAGGTGAAGAAATATGCCTATGGCCATAGTACGTGTGACTGTATATGTGAGATTAACAGCTGGGAACAGCATGACGATGCTCATTTCAGACAATAGGTTTAATCTGTACACCATCCACATCTTCTGGGTTGCCCAAAAGGGAAATTGACGCCCATCTACAAGAAAGGCCGGAAGGTAGACCCGGGGAACTATAGGCCTGTTAGTTTGACCTCAGTGCTAGGGAAGCTCATGGAGCAGATTATCTTGAGTGTCATCACACGGCACTTGCAGGGCAAGCAGGTGGTCAGGCCCAGTCAACATGGGTTTATGAAAGGCAGGTCCTGCTTGACAACCCCGATCTCCTTCTATGATAAAGTGATGTGCTTGGTGGATGAGGGAAAGGCTGTGGATGTGGTCTACCTTGACTTCAGTAAGGCCTTTGACACCATCCCCCACAACATTCTCCTCAAGAAACCGGCTGCTGTCGGCTTGGACTGGTGTACGCTTCATTGGGTTAAAAACTGGCTGGATAGCCGGGCCTAAAGAGTTGTGGTAAATGGAGTCAAATCCAGTTGGAGGCCGGTCACTAGTGGCATCCCCCAGGGCTCACTCCTGGGGCCATTCCTCTTCAATATCTTTTCCAATGATCTGGATGAGGGGATAAAGTGCACCCTCTGTAAGTTTGCAGATGACACCAAGTTAGGTGTGTGTGTCGATCTGCTCGAGGGTAGGAAAGCTCTGCAGGAGGATCTGGATAGGCTCGGACCGATGGGCCGAGGCCAGCTATATGAAGTTCAACAAGGCCAAATGCCTTGCACCTCAGGTCCTGCACCTGAGGCCCAATAACCCCAAGCACAGCTATAAGCTGGGAGATGAGTGGTTGGAAAGCTGCCTGGCAGAGAAGGACCTGGCAGTATTGGTTGACAGTCATCTGAATATGAGCCAGCAGTGTGCTCAGGTGGCCAAGAAGGCCAACAGCATCCTGGCTTGTATAAGAAGCGGTGTGGCCAGCAGGTTTAGGAAAGTGATTGTCCCCCTGTACTTGGCTCTGGTGAGGCCGCACCTCAAGTACTGTGTTCAGTTTTGGGCCTCTCCCTACAAGAAGGACATGGAGGTGCTCGAGAGAGTCCAGAGAAGGGCGACGAAGCTGGTGAGGTGGACAACAAGTTCTATGAGGAGCGGCTGAGGGAGTGGGGTTGTTCAGCCTGGAGAAAAGGAGGCTCGGGGCGCTTATTGCTCTCTATAGCTACACTAAAGGAGGCTGTAGTGAGGTGGGGATTGGTCTATTCTGCCGTGTGCCTGGTGACAGGATGAGGGGGAATGGGCTAAAGTTGTGCCAGGGGAGTTTTAGGTTGGGTATCAGGAAAAACTTCTTTACCGAAAGGGTTCTTAGGCATTGGAATGGGCTGCCCAGGGAAGTGGTTGAGTCACCATCCCTGGAGGTCTTTAAAAGATGTTTAGATGTAGAGCTTAGTAATATGGTTTAGTGGAGGACTGGTTAGTGTTAGGTCAGAGGTTGGACTAGGTGATCTTGGAGGTCTCTTCCAACCTAGACAATTCTGTGATTTTGTGATTCTGTGAATGCAGAAGGCAAAAATAATGTGCCTTTTAAATGTTACTTGGGTTAGCTCTTCAGTTTTGAGGGCACTATCAAGGAAGGTCACTTCAGATAATGAACATGGATGGAAGATATACAGAAGAAAAACACCAGGTGTGGAAAGCAGACCACACTATGCACAGGGAGATGTAAAGTTCAGGGGAAGCTGAACTAGACATGCACAATAATTCCCATCATTTCTGATGATGTCATAAACAATAAAACAGAAGGACCAATCTCAAGACAAAACAGTGCATCTGTGAATCAAATTATTGTTATTCTCACTGGGACACTGATATAATATTCTGTAATTTTAATTTCTAATAAATTGTAATTTTTTTTATATAATTCTACATGGGTAAGAAGAGTTTTTTATATTTTTTTTCTGAACTGAGTTATTCACTGACTGCAGAACTTCTGTTTTTTCATTTGGAAAATATCTTCTTTAAATATTTAGAAAAAATATCTATAAACAGCATGCAGTTTTAATTACAATTTATACGCTTGCATTTTAATTGCCTTTTAAACTAATTTAGCTTGTTCTTAAAGTTAATTAAACTCATTGGGGGGAAAATGTTCCTTAATTCAGTTGTGAAAATGGAGCAGATGTGAAGATGTATTTGTGATTGTGTTTATCAGTCTGAACTTATAAGAATCCCTTTTATCTTAAACTCTGTAATAGACCTCTAAAGCAAAGTGTTTTCCACGTGAGCAAGGTGCCCTGCACATTTCCTGTGTGTTTTCAACATTAATATTATGTGTGCACAGCACATTCTTCTTTAATTAATTTGCCTTCTCTAAAATATATTGAAGCTTGATATAGAGGAAGATGCAGCAGTGTCTGCATTGTTAAAACCTTCGTTTTGATGTACTTTCAACTCCGACCTTACAATTGTTTTAGTAATTCAAATTCTACTTTTTTCAACAAGTTTCTGGTTAGGTTATGAGCATTTTAACAGTTAGTGGAGGGAACATGCTTTTCTAAGCACATTTTTAGGAAAGAAAAATGCTAAGAATACATCTTGGTTGAATTAGAGATCATTATGGCACCTGCAATTCAATCCTTGACGTAGCTTTAAAGTCCCTATCCTGATGCTTGTGACAGCTTTGCTGTTGCAGAGCTCATTGTAGTCTGGCTGCAATGCCCACAAAATCAAGATCTTGGAGTAGCTAGTCCATGCTGAAATTTATATTTAGCCATTTGTTTGCAGCTGTTTGAGGTACTTCTACTCCAGGTGTACCTACAGCCATGAACCCCAAAAATGAAAGCATTTGCTTTAAAAATGATATGGGAAAAATTATGTTCAGTGTCAGTTTCTCAAAGGAATTTACTTTCAGTCAAGTAGTCCAAAATAACGACAAGCTTAGGTTATCATTGTGCAAAGAAGAAAGGCAATACATCCAAAGAAAGAACCCATAGCCAATTTTCCCTAAAGTGACCGTGTTCATATTTCTTTCCTGAAATAATTTATCTGCTAATCAATCTAAACTACATGTTAACTCTCCAGCCTGACATGAAATAGGTCCAGTGAATATTTCTGGTTGGTGTGATAGTGTTTGATAAGTATTAAATAACTAAGGTATTGCAAACTATTGATCTTTTGATACATACAGAAGATTCAAACCACAAAATGAATCTCATCCTTCAAAAAGACCATTAAAATGATCAGAAGTGACTAGCCCACGATGGTCATTACAGCAGATCTTGAATCATGTTTAACCAATAAAAGCAAAGAGTTTTTTTTCAGCAGAGTAGAAGAAGAACAATAGCCAGTGTTTCAATCAGAAACACTGGTATGTAGTATCAGTGCTAGATACCTGGAAATTCAAAAAGGAAAACAAAAATAAAATAAAGGGAAAAAAAAAAAAAAAAACCCTTTCATGTTCACTGTATCCAGCATGGGTCAGCGATTCTGAGGTCACTGACATAGGCTTACAAGTTTTGTAAAGAAAACCTCAGTTAGCCTATGGTTCTGTTATTGTAGCAGAAACAAGCTCACTGCTGGTTTGTTAACTTGTTTTGATTCTGCTCTACTCTTGTTTCCTTGACGTACACAAGGCTGACATCCAGAGACACTCTTCTTGGGCAGTCATGTGTATCAGGCCCAGTACGCTCACTGTCAGCTTGATAGGACTACTAAATGACTGTGCGCTGATCCAGAAGCAACTATTCCTCATACTGTGCAACTTGTTGGAGCTTTTATGAATACTATATAGTGTGTGACAGCTACTTTTGTGCATTTGTAGCAACTCATTATATACACATTTAAATTCCTCTGCAGTAATAGGATTTTTTTAAAGCTCTTTCTTTACTGACCATCCATATTTGTAAGAACTATTTCATTGACCGTTGCTGCATATAAACCTCATGAAATAACCCATTTTTTCACACCTAAAAGCAAATTGAATTCACCTCAGCAGCTTCCACAAAATAAGGCTGAGCTTGGACTTTTTAGATTACTGAGCACAGAGATGTATGCATGCCCTGCTGGAGGAGCTGTACTTTTCTACTAGCAATATTATTTTGTACTTTGTGTTTGGCTCATTAGTCTTTTTTCACCAATACTGCAGCCTTTGTCACCCCCCCAAAAAAAAAACAAACAAAAAAAATCGTAGGAAGAACCTTGATGATGTATAGCTGTCTCTCACATAGTTGAATGCAATAGGGAGGTAATAGGGAGGTTCCGATGGGTCCCTCAGATCTTAACAGGCCTTCTGGAAGCAAGGACCACAAATTTGCATGTATGACAAAGCAATGCCATGCGCTGCGTGGATCACATCAGCAACATGTACAAGAACAGGCTATTACATTTTCAAATTTTTATCACCAAGAATGGATGTTTGGTTTGAAGAGATCTCTGGAGGTCATTTAGTCTAACTCCCTGCTCGAGCAGGGCCACTTTGGTTGCCCAGAACCATGTCAAAAAAACTTTTGAGGCTCTCCATGGATGGAAACTCCCACAGATGATATTTAATTCAGTTGATCATATCCTTCTAAAAGTTAGGCATCTAGTTTAATATCTAGGATCCTTCTATACTGAATAGTCACAAATAAACACTTGTTAAAAGCTATTAATCTCATGTAATTCAAACACTTTTTGGGGGTTAAGAAATTATTTCTTCTACCTCTACGGGCATTTTCTTCAGTGTATTTACATTTCATAGGAAACCTAACTCAGAATTCTGGTTTCATTGCTTACTGTTCACATTTTAAACCTGTTTTCAAATATTTTACATCCTCTTAGATCTGGAAATCCAGGAGCCTATATAAGATCAGTACAGTAAGGCAATTGTTTTCTCAGATCTCTAAACAATGTTAATTGTCTTGAATATACTAGCCCAAGGTACCTTCATATTGTCATCATTACAGATTTTTTTTCTGACTCTTCTCAGATTCAATGATGATGGCATCCACATTTAACCCTGGGGAGAGAAAAAACAAACAAACAAACAAAGAAACAAAAACAAACAAAACAGTTTTAACCTTGCTAATACCCAAGTCCCAGAGCACAAGCTGTCACAAATATGCAAGAAGTGAAATAACCACAAGGCCTCTGTAGAGCTCTAGATTATTCCTTGTTTGCACATAGGTTAACTGTGTTATAAAAGAAGAGAAGAAAAAATGAAGCTGTACTGATTCTTATAACAGAAATAGTAAAAGTCAGCAAGTAAGCCCACTCATTATTAAAAATCAAGTGATAAAACTTCCTTCCTTTGTCTTTCAGTAACATCAGTGAAGTTTTCTGTTTCTCTTCTTTTCTGTTGCTAGTCACATAAATTATGAGCAAAGTTAGCAGTTCATGAAATACAATAGTTAGAACATTGCAGAGGGAAAACTTAACGAGAAAGATTAATCTCATCTACATCTGTCTGAGTTATACATTTATGCTGATTTCTTACAAATGAAAAGGAATGGAAGTTTTTGAGGAGTACTTTATTTTCATCCTAGTACATGCTCTGTAATGTCATATAAACTTTCTCCAGAAATGTGGTTTTGTGTGTGAATAATGAATGAAGTCTGAATATCTAGTTCAATTGTAGGCATGAGACACACAAATTTAGGGGAGATTAATTCACCCTAAATGACTTAGTAGCAAAAAAGAAGCAACACGAATCAAGTATGGAAATCATTCACAGAATAAACACAAGGATTTGCTACATATTGTCTTTGTTCAATAAAGATAACCTAATGTCGTTTGAACAGAAAAAAAACTTTAGTAGCATTTTCAGCAAGCTCATATCACATAAGGTGCCCTAAGCCACAGAGGAAATGTCAATATGTTTTCTCCCCCTATTAACTTTAGAAGGCAATTAGAGGACTGGTTTACAGATCACTTTTTGAAAGTGAAAAGTAAAAGAGATTAATTATACCCTATGTATTTTTTCTTTTGTTGTTGTTGTTGCTTGTTATTGTTGTTGTTATTTTCCTCCAAATCAGGCATGTGTTGCCACTCAATACATAATCTGGCTTGCTCTATACCTTTGAGTGACACATTTAAGAGTGCATGAATAACACAGTGTTCAAAGTTCCATGTTTCTCCGCAGATGCAAGATACTATTAGAATAGTTCTATTTCTTCATATTGTCTTTGTCCTGTCAGCTCAGTGTGGAGCATAACCTGTCTTCATGGCCACCACTCTTCTCATGTCTGGTAAGGCACTTTCCTCATACATATAATAATGCTGCCTAAGGTACCCAAGAAAACATTAGGAACTTTCTTTCATTTGAAATAGTGTATCATACGATTCACTATTTTGCAAGTATTCATCAATATGTGTTTAATTCCTCGATCATAAACAGCAAACATGGTTGCTCACAATGTAGCAATGGTCTGTCATTAAGACATCATGAATATCTTCAATATAGAATTCATGGAATTGATAATAATTTTGTCATTTATGTATGACTAATAAGAAATCTTGGTTATTAACAGTTTTTCAGTAGAGCAGTAGTCATAAAGCCATACTCCATATTATAATTATTGTTGTTAATAAGTTTCAGATAGGAATGCTACTCACTTCTTCTGGCAGTACTGGATGTTAACATTTGTCAGACTTTGAAAAGCCAATAGATGACCTCCATACAGAAAATTGCTAGATAATTGCTAGAAAATTGCTAGGATAGGATATTTTGTGCTATGACAGGAGATTAGCTTTAGTATCTCAACTGCAATCCAGAACTCACCCAATTAGCCAAAATGAAAATAAGAAAATAATAAATAAATAAATAAATAAATATTAAAAAAAAAAAAAAAAAAAAAAAAAAAAAAAAAAAAAAAGGAAAGGAAAGGAAAGGAAAGGAAAGGAAAGGAAAGGAAAGGAAAGGAAAGGAAAGGAAAGGAAAGGAAAGGAAAGGAAAGGAAAGGAAAGGAAAGGAAAGGAAAGGAAAGGGTAAATAAATAAATATTTTTAAAAAGTCAATCCAGCAGGGGGAGATTGTCTAAGGGCAAAAGAAGAAAAGGTTTGGTTTAGTAACACATAAAGGAAACCCACTTTCACCTAACTCAAACTTAGCTTTATTTTTGAATAGCCTTCTCATTTTAAGAAGACGGTTACAGTGTTCCCAAGCTGAATCAGACCACTTGTTTCTACTGAATCCAGACAAAAGCAATTTTTTACAGTTTATCATCACAATATTGATTCCGTCATGTATTTTATGATTCAAGATTGATGTGGATGTTGGAAACATCTAAAGGGAGTTTAAGATTATGTTATGTTCCAAAGAGTGTTTTATCATACATAGTGAAAACTATCATTTTATATTGCAGTGAATTCAAAAACTTACCTTGTCTTGTAAAGACAGGTGATCTCCATATATGTGTATTTATTCACAAATAGTTACTTTGATAAATTTAAGGAATGATAAAATGAGTAATGTGGTACAGACATCAAAAAAAAAAAAAAAAAAGAAGAAAGAAATTAGAAACAAAAATAGAATTAAAATACTAAGCAAATGAGCATATTACAATATATGCTCTCTAAATGTAGTAGAATATCAAAAAATATATATAGAAAACTTAACTTTGATTAACACTGTATTCTACTTTTTAGGTATATCAACTTGTGTAAAAGATTGTAAAATTGTTTTCAATTGTTATTCATTTCTTTCAACTTTATCTACAATAATTGTAACTATAAATGTCACCATACCACTTCAATAAAATCATTAGGAACTATTTTACACACACTTCTAATGTTTACTTTTTTATTATTATTATTTTTATTATTATATGCATTCAAAAACCTCATATATCATTAATATATATCTTCTTTCTTTAATACTTCTACTGTATTAAAATAAGACTATCATGTATGGTCTTTGTACATTATCTTTCTACAAGATAATTTAGAATAATTTTAGAACATCAGAGTTCTAAAATTGTTCTAAACAGCAGCTATCCAAAGTAAAGCAAATAAATAAAAAAGGGGTCAAATTTAATATCATAACTAGCATAAGTGATGAACTATCCACAAGTCTAGATTTTTGTTAGATAACAGACACTACACAATTTAGGTATTAGAAAATATTTCTTCCCACAGAAATATGAATTGGATACAATCTTTATCTAATACAGAAGAAAAATGAAATTTCTAACATTGTTTAGAAATTTTATGAACAACATTCTTAGTAGCCCCACAGCTATGAAGATCTCTTCTGTCAGTGAAACTGGCTTTCCACCATACAATCCCCAAACCCTTGGTATGTGCTTTTTGGGTCATAGTCTCATATAAGTCTATTCTTATTACTAAACTATGTATTGAAAATATTAAATCCATATTCACCCTCTGCATTTTTCAACATTTATCTAGGGCCCCTAGGATACAATTCAACTGATTATGGTAGGTCAAGAAAGATAACCAGTTCTGGAGGGATGCTTATATTTCGGTGATTAAGGAACAACCTTAACTGACTACATTCCAAAATTGGGCATTTCAGTTATGTTTAAAATCAGATTAGAAAAAGCCAGACCTTAGTGTGCCAAGTATAATGAAGATGCAGTGTTCTCAGGAGGTTACAGTATAAAGCTGAAGATGCCCAACTTCCATGCTTATTTTTTCTTCTGGTCAACTTTATCTCCTCTACTTCCTTATTTGGAAAATGCGGACCTCTATCCTAAAACTCTCTGAAAATTATATTTAAAAATTTAAAACCGTACATGAGAAGTAAACATAATTAACATATATGTTATTTTTATCTTAAAATATGTTGGGATTTATCTAGGAACTTTCTTTTTTTTAAACAGAAACACGTTAGAGTAAAGGTATAAAATTATTTCTCACAGATTTTATAAGGATTACATCAATGTAATAATGTTGAACACAAAATATTTTACAAAAAAAAAATAATAAAAAATCCCAGTCATCATCTGGCTCCAAGATCAAACTTATTTTGCTAGAAAAATAATGAATCAGAGTGTTTTCTTGTTCACACTCTTGTTCAGAAGACTAGATGTGATGCCTTTTTAATTGTACAATGCTGATGGACTAACAGATCTTGAAAACTCATCTGTCCTGGCATTTAAGATACTGATATTTTTGTTTTACAGTAGTCTATTCATATACAGATATAGATATAGATATATTATTTGCTGGTGTTTATTATAAATGTTTAACAGTAAAAGTACATAATTATTTTCCATCTAGGAAAAGACAACAACAACAACAAAATACCAAAAAAAATAATCTCATTGAACTCAGTGGGTTTTTTTTCTTCTGTTGACATCAATACCCTTTGGATCGGATCCATACAATGCAATTTAGTACAGCAGTTAAATGTGCAAAAATATTACTGACTACAGAAAGACTTTAGACATGTTCTCAACAAATACCCTCAATATTTAGCTGTAGTGACAAGAGAGCATTTGCTTGGGTGTGGGGACAAGGCAAGAAGGGGGACAAGGCCAGAAGTAGAGGGAAATTGAAATAGTTCTATGACCATAAAAATTTAAGTAACAAATTGATGAGTTTCTTATGATGTCTCCTAAAACTGAGAAATTTACAAAGCTAAGTGAAAGGAAGAAGTTCCTAAATGACAGAAACCTTTTATTTTTGCATAACAGTTGCTTCTGTTGATAATATACACACTGTGCTGTCCTAGAGCTGATGCTTTGTTTGTAACGTGCCCAGGGATGTTATGGTGCACAATACAACTGTCACCCTCAGTGACTGGAATTTGTGAATTTGTGCTCAGAATTTGTGATTGGGCCTTACAGAGTAAGTGTGCACTAGAATATTAAGAATGGGATGCTATTATGTACAATACAACCCTTCACATCTAAGCAGTTACGTAAAACTTTGAAAATAAACAAAATCCACAAAATGCACTAAAAGTCTTCTTTTTCACCATTAGAAGGTAAAGGTGCCGTCCCTAAAAATTGCTCCTTGTGGTCTGAGCTGTCACAATTCTTTCTGGAGCCAGCACTTATCTGGTCATATAAGGAACTATTTGGAGCAAAATCAAGTAATATGCATGAAAAAATAATTACACAGTAGAAGTCAGGACTGAATCCATAAATCCCCCAAGAATCATGGCTGCAATTTAATTCCCTGGGTAGGCTTTTGTATCCATGCTGACTATCCAACACATGAGAAACAGGTGATCAGGAGGGTCTTCCAATCAAAAATACTGACATTAAATCCTGCATCAGTTAAGTTTGGGCTGCTGAAGAGGATTGTAAACCACCACTGGATATATTTTTAACCACCACTGGACTTTTATATTTCACATATGTCTTTCAAAAACATCTACATAATGCAGATACACTTCCTCATCTTTATATGTTATACCACAGGCCACATCACTTGCTCACTTCAAGAATTTAAACTTTTTGTGCTTTGGGTCTTGCTTTTTCACTGCTTGGGTTTGTATTGTTGGTTGATTTCATTTATACATAGACATATGCGCAAAGGGAGATCGAGGCTGTTTATGGGTGATAGACATGCCTGCATGAGTCAGTTACATAGAAAAATAAAACGTTGAAATGCACACCAAAGAATAGTTGGTTGGCAGTATCTAATAAACTGGTGTTTATGAAAGGTAAAACTTGGGAAATTTATTTCTGTCTCCTTCTGTTAGTATTTTAATTAAATAAATCTCAATCTGTCCATGGAAATCCCAAGCAGGGAAAAAAAGAAAAGAAGAAAAAAAAAAAAAAAAAAAAAAAAAAAAAAACCACTAACCTTTTATGAACTCAGAAAAAGAGAAGATTAAAAGAATGTGTGATCAATAGCAAAATGTATCTTTTGTGAGTTTCATGTCTCTCCCTTAAAGACAAAGGAATGTTAATGAGCTCAATGAGCTCATAAACATATACTAAAAGTACTGAGGGCTCTATTTACTTTACTTGCACCATAGAAAACTAATGCAAAGCTTCTGAATTCAATTTAGTTGTGTTTATTTTAAACTAGCAAGTGGAACTTAAAAACAAAAAATACCTTTACCACAAGCACAGCCCCTCTTTTTTTTTTATTTATTTTTTAATTTGTATTTTTTTTTTTTTCACAAATCATCAGGGCTTAAATCCAATGCAAAGCGAAGTAGAAAAGGCTATTCTCAAGAAACGGAGTCACTGGAAGTTTGAAGCCCGATTCCAAGAAAATAAGGGGGAAAAAAGAGTTTTGAAAGTTTATTAGTTCAAAACAAACAAACAAACAAACAAAAAAGTATCAAAGGTCATTGATTCTTCCTTTTCTGCTAAAATTTATATAAGAGAACATTATGGGTAGATTTTCTCATTTGATCATTTTCTTAGAGTTAGTTCTGAACTGCCTGTGGCCAAAGGATCATTTTTTTTCTCCTACCTATAGAATCACTGGGAATGTGACATTTGCCTTTAAGCGTCCACATTCTCTAATAGGTCAAATAGGAAGTGGGACTTTGGGGATTTTTCACTGGGTTGACCACAAGGTTTGGAAATGTTATGCTTTCTTCTGGGTCTTTCTAAACAGGATGGATATCATCTATGCAGCCTAAATAAAAAGAGGGAATATTTGTTTCAGACCTTGACTGAGGCAGTTGATGGAAAGAAAAAGGCAATGGCAAGCCATTGCTGATGGTCATGTAACATCCCGATATAGTTTTATAATTCTTCTTCAAAAATATTAAATATTCATTAAACTTTAGTGAAGTGCCTCCACAATCTAGTGCACTTTTTTCTTTTCTTGCAAAGCTACAATAAAAGGATTCAGAATGTAATTCAGCTTATTAATATTTTTTATTTTTATTACAGTAGTAATCAAGACCTACTAATCACTCTCTCTCTCTCACACACACACACTGTTGTGTGCTGAAAAATGACCTTTTTTTGGCTGTCACTGAAAACTCTATTCATAGATGAGAGCAGCAGATGACCTAGCACAAGTTTCAGAAAAAGCATAAGTGGGAGCTGCTGTAAACTCATCCCTTCTTTGCTAGCATGGTACATCACTGATAATGAGAACCGAAGGTGGCAATTTCATGCTATAGAAACTATTTGAGGTCTCCTGTCACCTTCTTTCTTTTTGCTCTGCAGTGCAATGAGAACATTTTTTTTTTTCAGAATATTTTCCCAAAATACAAGTGTAACTATTTTGAAAACAGAGATCAGATTGACTGATACTCACCTGGTCTGAAGAGTTTTCCACTTCAAATTGCTGTAAATTAGGCCAAGCACTGATTTAATTTGTGATCTCCAGAGCTTAGACCACTGCCAGAAACTATATTGTTTCTTTCTTTCCTTCACTTATTCACTCATTTCTTCTCCCTCATATTCTCAACAACAAATATTCTATGGAGATTAAGTAAGTGATTTCTCTGCTTTGCTTAATTTTTGTTATTGCTGATAAATCTGGTAAAGATCTGGGGAAGTGCATGGGGAAGTGTCTGACAAAGGAAACCAGGTTTCAAGGGATTAGATCCTGGAATGTCTTAAATCTCACTGATTGTTCTTTTTTCTCTCTGTAAAGTGAAAGCAAGAATACTTCTTTCTTCCCTAAAGGTACTTTATTGATGTATGAAGAGATTTTATTTATTTGTTTGTTTGTTTGTTTTGTTGTGGACATTATCTATTATCTCACATGCAATTAGATACCTAAGCGAAGGAAACAAAGTGACTGGGGAAGATAATCATCTTCATCATATGAGTGTGGTCGTGTAACTGAAGAGGGCTTTGGGAATCTGCTACAATAAAATTTGGATGATGTTCTCTATGGTGATGAGTAGTGGATAAGTCTGATCTTTCTGATGTGTAAGGTAAAACTGGATTAAGATAATGCCAAGTACTTACAAAAATTCCACACAAATGAAACCTGAAGGATAGGTTCCAAGGAAAAACAAACAAGCAAAAAAAAAATCAGCTCCCCGGATATGGGTGTTTCATGACATTTAATATGCCCTAGAGAATTGAATTTAGTTTGTAAACACTCTACCAGAAAAATGCAGTTCTCCTAAGTACCCTGTGCAGTTTAGCTCACCAAGAAATAGACACACAGTCACTGGTCAGTGGGGTATTTATCCTTCTAGTCTGTTGGCTGGGTTGGTTTTATCTGCTTCAACAGTGATGCAAGCATACACACCTCACAAATGTTCAGAGGGAAACACTTAGACACATATTTTTTTTTTTATTATTCTGGAATTGAATCCCACACTGAATGTTTAGGTAGCTCTATTACACATCTGTAGGGCTTAAAATGTATTCCTTTAAAAGAGAGGAACTAACCAGCATGTTTGGTTCTGCTCCAAGGTTTTCTGTCCCTCTTAGTCACCCAGACCAAACTCTGAGTTTATTATGGCATCTAAAGCCAGGTGAGTTTCTAATAGCTTTAGAATGTCACGCTGCTCTGCTAATTGCTTAAGCAGCTGTACTTTTATATCTTCTATCGCTTTTGAAAAGGGATTTGAACTTGTTTTTTTATACAAAGAAACTAAGAAAACAACAACAAACTTTATTTTCAGAGAAGAGTAGACAGGTGCAGGAACAATAGAGACAATAGCAAATAAATAAACAAAGCTAAACAAAGCTCCCTTCTACCATATTGGACTGATACAAAGCAACAGCATAAAAAAAAAAAAAAAAAAAAAAAAAACACCTTATATCCTGCTGAACTGTTTATTGGCACTCTTGTTCAGATATGTAGGAGATTACACAAGGGTTAAATAAGTCTAGCAGAAGAAGTAAAAAACTGATAGAAAAAATATGGAAAATGTAATGGGGGAAAGTGGATAAACTGTGCTTTGATAAGTAGCATTTATATTCCATGTCATGATCCTTTAAATTTCAGAGCCTAAGATGGACTTTGAGCAATACGGCCATGGAAGGTAGGATGAATGAACAGGTTCTGACACCTGGGCTTCTGCACCACCAAATGTTCATCAGTAACATCATTCAAGATTACATTTGAGATTTGCCAGTAAGAAGTCCACTTCTATGACCATTAATTAAGTAAAAAGAAACATGTTTACAATATATTTTTTTTTATAGTTTTTTAATGTTTATGCCCAAACCCCTTTAAACACAAGAACTCATCAATAAAAAAATCTCATGGCAATGGAGAGATAGATTCGGTGTACAGCCTTAAAAAATCTCCCTCCTTCTAGATCTTGTCATCTACTGGGGTTGCTGAATTCTTCCAGTTTTTAAGCTGCATAACACCACTGATTTGAATATCCTTACTCTAGTCTGTTTTCACTGTACCATGGCAATCTGTTTCCCACAACTGAAAATTCTTCTTTGAATTTTCTTTGAATTCTTTCTTCTTTGAATTTTAATCAAATCTCTAGCCGATTAAGCTAGCAATATCTTTTATTATTATCTAGTCACAGTATTTTAGACAGCCAATAGCAATCCCAGTAAATTTATAACCAAAAATAAACAATATCGGATAGATCAAAGAGCTTCTGTGCTATTGCACTTAAAACTGACATTTTTTAATGTTGACAGTTTTACAGGTCATTTATATAAAATGCCAGCATCTTAATGAAACTTTTGAATATAATAATTAGCATTTCTTGCTGGATTTGGGGATTGGGGACACTTTTGGATGTGTGCTGGGGCTGAAGGGGGATGGTATGTTTATTTTTGTTGTTGTTGATGATGGTTGTTTGTTTGTTTGTTTGTTTTTTACTTTTTACTGTCTTGATTCTGAGAATGAGCAATGTGAGCTCAATAGTCAGAATCTAGAATAGTCAGAATCTGTACAGACTGCAGTTGGACAGTAAAGTACCCATGCCTGCAAATTGACTAGATTAAGGGTTCAATTTCCATTTTAACACAGAACATTGAGTATTTATTTATGGAAATACCCTTTGGCTTATCAAAGAGAAGGTTAACAGGTGGTTTGAGCTAAGAGTACCTAAGGAGTGGTTAGAAGAGAGCTCTTTAATCAAGTAGCCAGACACAAGCCAAGATCCAATAGCTAGAAACTGAAGATGAAATTAAATAGGAAATAAATGCAGATTTTTTCTCTGGAGGGTAATTAGCTGTTATTTGCTGTTGGTTATTAGATTACAAGAACAAATGGTTGATCACAGAAACACAAGATGATTAGGGTTGAAAAGGGCCTCTGGAGATCATCTTGTTCAACCCCTCTGCCTAATGCAGGGTCATTATAGAAGGTTGCTCAGGTCTGTGATCAGGTGAGACTTGAATATCTTTAAGGACAGTGAACCCACCATCTTTCTAAACAACCTCTTTTGATATTTGATCACCCATAAAGTTAGAGTTTTATTGTGTTAAATGGATTTTTTTTTTTCTTTTTGAATTTGTGCCCACTGCCTGTTGTTCTGTTGCTGGGCAAAGTGTGAGAAATCTCTGGAAACATTTTCTTTACTCCCCCATCAGGTATTTCTACACATTGATAAAACCTCCACAAGCCTTCTCTTTCCAGGTTAAACAAGCCTAGCTCTCTCAGCCTCTCCTAATCTCTGACACTTCAATTTTTTACATCAAGACTGGAGGTCTTTCTAAGAGATGTGCTCTAGTTCAACCACAAATTATAAACTTTAAGTGCAGGGAATATAAAGTGATATTTGTCATGTAGGAAGTCAAATAACTAGAACATCTTTTGCCATTAAAATCTTTTGAATAACACCTTAATCTTTCAAAAAGAACATCCTCACTGAACATGATGGTGAATTTTCTTTCTGATTCAAAGAACAGTGATTTTCAGTCATTTATAAAAACTGAATTTTCTTTTGGATAAAAGTCTTTTCTTGGGCTAGATCTTTAATGACTGGTAGGGCTGTGTAGTACTAGCAGTGTTCTCCTGGTCTACAGCCACTTGACAATCTTGTAATAGGCAGTTTCCCTCCTGGAGACACTGGCATTTTGGATTTTATGGGTCATCAAAATGGCAATGAATATGGCAGGAAATCCTAGACAATTATTGCCTTTACCTCCCATTAGCAATGTGGCTGCATCAAGATTGCACAGCTTGAGATGTTTTACCAAATGATTTTCAAAGTGTGGAAATTTTTTTGACATGACTTATTTCTTTGCCTGAATAGGCAATCACTTTAGGATCTACCTCTTTACTTTGCACAGGGTTAATGCTATTATATTTCCAATCCTCCTGGGGATTTTTGTTTGTTTGTTAGTTTGTTTTTAAAAAAAACTTTCTTTGGAAATCAAACTCTGGATCTGGTTGATTCATATGTTCTGCTGAATCTGTCCCCCCTTTTCTCTGAAAATGACCTGGGATGAAAACAGGAACTGGATGATACAGGTTTAGTTATTTAAACCTACTACAGGTAGATAAACATACAGCAGAAAATCTTCTCCGGATTGTATTTAACTCCATCAGAGTTCCAACTGCTGGGATCCTGTGATCTGGCAGCTCTCCAGAGGTGGGGAAGGTGGAAAATCCACATGAGAAGTCATGGATGAATGAATGAAGTCTGCCACTTCCTCACTCAGCTTGTTCACCCATTTTAAGTAAGTGAAAAGGTAGTGAAAATACGCATGTGTCTGGGTACTTCAGGACTGTCTTAAACAGGGTTGTAACCCAAATTACAAAGGTTTAAGGAACTGAAGTAGGAACCTGCCTGTGCAAACTATCCTTAATATGCATCCATACTTGCTCTCAGTCTCTACATACATGCTCTGGCTGCTTCCAGGTCCTCATTGGTATGTAGGTTTCATTATTTCTCCTCTTAGCTTCGGGTTGTCTTAGTGTAAAGGATTCACGAAAACCTTTGCCTTTGCACTGTTAGAAATTAACACGTTGGGAAATGAATTACACCACCCGCCAGCTAAATAAAAACACAGACTGATCTAAGAAAGTCATTTATTGATCCTTCTTTTGTTAAAGTAGATTTCAGGGTGCAAAATACTAACTCAGTTAAATCAATATCCCTTTCGCTACCAAGTTTGTCTTTAAGATTATGGGCTGTTCTAAAGAGTGGAGTTTAATTTCAAGGCATGTCCCTCACAGACATTGCCTCAGTTAAGGCTACGGGACATATATTGGGCAAACGTGGATAGGGGATTCTTACTAACAGTGATGTGTGGATCTTCCACAACCTATTCATTAAGATCTCAATGACATCTGAAGGCAGAGATGGCTATATTGCTGAAAGCTGAAAATACTTCTAAGTACAAAGCAATTTTGAATTCCTTATTAAAGAGTATAGTTACAAATTCTGGTTCATAATTTTTCCTCATCTAGGTACTTAACTGGTATATAGCAACATAGCTTCACTGAATTTAGTTGTGTGTCATTAGAAATCTGTCCCTCTTTTTATACAGCAAGGAAATATTTCTAAACATATCTGTATATAAACTGACAACTAGATGTTAATTTATACAAGATTTGCATATTTAAATACTATTTTTTAGGATTCTAAAAAAAATAATAATCTTAGAAAATCTTATATATGTAAACATTATTTTAGCTATGTTAAGGAACAGCTAGATATCAGCTGTGACTCATAACTTACAGTAATGGGCATGACTGTAAAGCATAAAATAATACAGTGTATAGCTGGAAAACAGCCCAACAAAAGAGAGGGAAATCAGTAGGTAAGGTGTGGGGTTTGGGGCTTTCTTTTTCCCTACAAATTATCCTACTTCACCTAGCAGGATTAAGAGCAATCTAAGAGCCTTTCTATTCTATTCTTTCCTACTCCACAATTTTAAAATTCTCTGCTTTTTCTGCCTTTTTTTTTTCTCTTCTTCCCTGCAAGGAAAGTTTAATGAGGCATATTTGCTTGTTTCCATGGTATTTCAAAGAAAGATTACTAGCTGAAGGCAAAGAAATATATAGAATAAAGCAAGGAACAAATGTCTGTTCTTTAGTAACAGATATAAACCTTACTTTCAGAATTCATTATATAGAAATATTTTTCTATACTTGTAATAACTGAAACCATCTTGGTCATTTTTTACTTTGATGTAAAGTCTGATGCTTCACAGAAAAAAAAATAATATATATATATATATATATATATATATATATTTGCTACACAGTATTTCTAAATTCTTGGGTCAGGAAAACATACACATGCATGGCACTAAATAACCATTAAAAACATCCTTTGCTGTTGAAATATTTCATAGCTAAGTGAAAACCAGGATTCAGTTTACACTGTTCATACAGTACAACACTGTTGATGGAATTTGAATTTATGTCTGTGAATAACACCCAAGAAAGGTAAGAGCATCGCTGCACCTTCCAAATGTAATTCATTGTGTGCTCACTAACTTCCTGTGCCCAGTACAACAAAGTTTACACAAATGCAGACAGGAAAATGCTGTTAACATCCAACTCAAGCTTCATTAAAATCAGAGACAAAAGTTCATGAAGCTCAGGGGATCGTGAATATTGTTCTCATTGCTCTGTCAGAAAAGAATTATCCTTCATTACTTTTATAGTATTGAATTCCTTATTAAAGAGCATTGTTATGAATTCCAGTTCATAATTTTTCTGGATCTAGGTCCTTAACTGGTATATAACAACTAACTATAGCAACTGGTATATTTCAATTATGTGACTTGTTTTTAAGCACACATAATTTAAGATGAGGAGTAAGATGCACCTGCTGAACTTGAAGTCAGTGCTAGAATACCTATTTATTTCATTTGTCCAGATTCAAACACAAGTTGACTAATGAAATTAAATAAAAACAACACCAAAAAAGCTCTAAACAAGTATTACATTTAATGCAGCATCTAAGGAAAAATATAGATATGTGATGCATGAATAAAGGATAGAGGTTCATCAAGAACCTCAGACCTGTATAACAGTGAGCAAACCACTAAAGACTGGATCTGTCATTTAAAGTGACGTAGGAGCCCTGGCTTTCTCTCTGGTCAACAGAAAAATATCAGCAACTTCAGAGGACAATTTAATTCACCTAAGGCATGAACCTGCCTCAAGACCAGGAGTCTAATTTAAGTGCCTAGAGCTAGGTGGGTGAACCAGGAAGAGCAAATAGACAAAATAAATAGTAGAAGCAACTAGGACAAAACTACTGAGGGCTTTGCAAATCCTCTTCAAATCCAGTGTGTAGTATGTCTTACCTTCCAATCTAATTGCAGTTACTTCAGCTTCTCTGGGGATTTGTTAATGTGACAAGTTTTGTCAGCATAAAGCAAAAATGTCCTCTATTAAAGGAAGTGTTTTGTTTTGTTTAATTTAATTTAATTTAATTTAATTTAATTTTATTTTATTTATTTTATTTTATTTTATTTTATTTTATTTTATTTTATTTTATTTTATTTTATTTTATTTATTTTATTTTATTTTATTTTATTTTATTTTAATTTTATTTTATTTTATTTTATTTTATTTTATTTTATTTTATTTTATTTTATTATTTTTTATTTTTTATTTCCCTTACAGTCTTAAGAATAGTATTATCCAAAGATCTGGTTTGTTTTTTTGTGGTTTTGTTAAACCTCACAAAAGTCTCTTTGAGCTACATGAACTCACACTTGCTGATACCTGCTTTGTTTGATTTTTGGTGGGGGATCTGACTGTCCTTGTGCAGATACCAGCTCCAGTCAGTAATTATCCAGCAACAATAGAAACTGTTAATTCTACTCAATATCCATTGATCAACTAGATCTAATCCTCGGTAGTTTTAATAGAATAATTCTGAATCAGCCAAGAAGACCTGCCTGCAACTTCAGCATGAGGGTCTTTCTACACTAAAAAATACCTGTATAGCATAATTTTATCAACCTAAGCATCCCATTTTGTGAAGAATTGTTATTTCAATATGCACAAATTAAAAATAAGAGCTATCTATCTGGCAGGTTAATGAATATATATACCTTTCTTGTTAACTATGTTTTATAAACAGTTCTTGCACCTGCCATTCTTTTTTAATCTACTTCCAAAAACTTATGATAAAAACACTGCTGTTTCTGTTTTTTGTTGCTGTTGTTGTTGTTGTTGTTTTTTCCATAACAGTTCTACCTAGCAGACAAGAAGGACTTTTTATCTTTAATTTATACATGGGTAATTATTGTCCAGATTTTTTTTTCTCAAGTGTAGAGAGTTTAGTTGAGTTCTCCAAATTCCTCCCTTCTACTCCACAACTCAGTTATGAATATTCTCTCGCACCTTGCAAATATCTGCATTTTGCAGATCTGCATGCCAGTGTGTTTGACAATGGGCGATGTGAACATGAGAGTTTCACTAGGGCAATAATCACCCCTATGTGGAGGCTGCTCATACAGACAACCACATATTAGAAAACGTTTTATTTTTCAGCAGATTAAATAAAGCCCCATCACTAGTTTCAGCCTCCTGGAGAAATGGAAAAATAATTTCTTAAGTCTCCAATGATGAGGTTTAAATCAACTTTGATAATTTATTTAAAATATAAGAACTTGTGCATAAAAAACCGCAGTAAAATAACAAGAGCAGAGATCATATGCCATTCTTTGATTCACCGCATTTTCTGAATAGGATTCCCTTAATTTTTTAATGAAAAAAATAAAAAGTCTCTTTTCAACTAAAGTGTTAATATATTATCCTATATATACTTCCAGCAAGCAACTTCTCGGCATGGGTTAGGCTCTACTTCGAAAACTATTGTCATCCAGGAGACAACCTGTAGTTTTAAATGACTAGCCTGTCAGTTTTTTAGCTCTCTGCACTTGCTTTTTCTGCTTTAGTGAATAGTAACAATTACACGACAAACAGCATGTTATTTCCAACTGTGTTTTTTTGACAGAAATCTTTGTGATACAAATATTGCAAACTTACATTCATTTGCACGATTAATTTTTATGCAGATTTTTAAAGCCTGAAAAAGCTTTTTATAAAACCCTGAGGTCTTTAGACTTGGGAAGACAACTAAGCAGTCTTTTGAAAAAGATTTTTATTAAAATTGAATGCTTTTCAGGGTTCAGATTTCTGATTATATCTTTTAAACAATTTTGCAAGATTTGTGATGAGATTTGCAAACAGTATATTTCATATCGTGGAAAGTGTCAACAATAAAAATTAATTATAAAGTAATTCTACCCCTGAAAATGATTACAAATTATGCTTTTTTTTTTTTGCTTTTTTTTTTTTTTTTTCCTGTATATGCCAATGAGCATGTAATGTTACTACAAGTAAATAAGCATGGGAATATTACAATTGAGTAAAGCTCACATATCATTCATAAAGAGTTCTACCAGCTACAGACCCTGCTCTGCTTTGGTAGAAACTGTTCTTAAAATATACCTTAAGCATTTAATTTTTGATGGGCAAGTAGGGATCCAAATCACTCATCAGTGTCAGATTTAAATGATGTATTCCTTTTCTCCCTGTTATGCTTTTTGTCCCAACTGGAGCATGAGATGTAATTCAAGTAGCTTTTTCTCCCAGTCCATTGACAAAGCTGTAACCCCCGTGTAGCTCTATAGGAGCTTCCAGTTAAGGTGCTATTACCAGAACAACAATGATCCAAAGGTCTCCTCATCCCCAAAAGTTTGTGACATTCTAATTCTGCTATAATTTCAATAGTTTAAACAACTAAAGATTTCATGAGGATCCTCATGCTAACATGCGGATTTCTGTGGGGCTGTGGATTTTGACAAAGATGAGATTGTGACCTTAGCATGGGGATGTATGGGGATGTATCACTCATCCATATGTTCAAAAGGCAGAATAATTTTGTAATCTTGCTCAATTTTTATTGTATCAGCCCAGCTTTCTCTCACTGTGCTTATACTATAATATACGTGAGAATTCAACCTAATACTTTTTTTTTTTTTTTTTTAATATCAATATTCTCTTTCCAAAGTCCAAAGTTTTCCAAATAGGAAGTTTGGGTCTTTATAAGCATGTCAAAATCTGCAATTGCACTTTTTATGAAGTGACTTATTTTATCTTGTGTTTTAATACCTTTAATGAAAAAATCTTATGACAACTTAATTAATGTACGTCACAGCCAGCAGAAATGAACTTTGCATACAGTGCTAGTTTCCGTATTAATAATTTTGTGCTTTTACATATATATTTTAAGCAATAAAGAGAATTCCTTGTGCCTGCTGAGGTTGTTTGATTTCCACTGAAAATTTAACTTGATACTGCTTTTTCAGGCATATACTTTTACATCAACAGACACCTGATATCTTTATATATTACCTTTTAAACATGCACACTAATTAACATTATCTAAAATAAAACTTTTCTTTTTGTCCTGCTGGTTTTAGTGATGGTCTCCTAGCAACCAAACCTTCTCAAATGATGGCCCTTATAAGATGCCCTTTATTACTGAAAATACCACTTTTATGTATATTTTCTAAAATTTATTAAATTCTTTTATTTATATGACTATGCTTCTGTAAGGGGTTTTATTAATTTTGTGAAAACCTTTGCAATAGTAAAATGAGAAATTCAGAAAAGTATCCTGAAAATAAACATAAACCCAACTACAACAATAAAAAGAAGATATTGCACTCTGACAAATAAGCCAACACTTGGAGGTAGTATCATCTTTTTTAATTACATACTGTATAAATAAATAAATAGATAAAAATTCTATGATTGTATTTAATTTAAAATGATTTTTTTCTGTCTAAAATATTACTTGAAATTAATGTTCACATCACAAAATGTACGTTGAGTTATTCGGGGTTTGAACTGAGAAATTAAAAAGTATAGCTTTCTCTAAAAACATATCAAAAAGTTTCAAATGTCATTGAGCTTCAATATCAGCTTAAACATGGCAATATTTTAACTATCTGGAATTTTCAGGTTATGGATGTTATTTTCTCCATTTCTTTCTGTTACCTCTTTCTTTACCAAAAATAAATAATAAAAAAAAAAAAGTACATCTGTAAGGAAAACTTTTATTTTTTTTTTTTTTTTTTTACAAAAAGTCATTTTTTTTGCTGTTAGAGGAAATCACTGAGCAAAGGAAGGAAAGAGACTAAGAAAAAAAAAGAGAGAGAGAGAAAAAAAGAGAGAAGGAATGGAATATATATGTATATATAATCCTAAACTGTATTCAGAAAGTTGAAATGGCTTCTAGTTTTGATTAACTAATTTAATGATAAAGCCAGCATTTGTATTCAATCATATCACCACACTTGAAAAATTTACTATCCTTAGCTGCTAGATACAGTATCCGTCCTCGTGGCTGGGACACAGGATTTAAGTGATAGCATTTTACTTGCATTGAGCTAGGAGCATGCTCAGTTCCATGTGAAATGAGTCCACTGAGACGCCTGCCTTGCAACCCCCTAGCATATTGTCTGTTACTGCATCAATACTGTGGGGATAACTTATTAACACATTAACACAATTGTGAAGCAGTCATCGAGCCATATCTTCAGTCACAAGCTTTATTTCAAAATGTCATTTGAGTTGTAACAAGTGAAAGTGGGACAGGGATCATTTCAGTGGAAATCACAAAATTTAACATAGTCACTGTAAAAAAAAAAAAAATCTGATGAATTTTTAAAGCAAAAAAAAAAATCAGACAGCTGTAGTCTGATGTTAGCAGGATGACTGTTTCTCAAACATTACTATTCCTTCTTCTTTGCAGCATTGCAAATACCTTCTGTTATTTGTACGGATTCAACTAACAACATAGCAAAAAACTCTTCTTCAAACAGCTTCCAGTAGACAGAGTGGAAATAGGAGTATTTAGGACTGATTAAAGAAAAAAAAAAAATCATTGCATTCATAGAGATAAATTAGCTCCTGCACAAAGATTTTATATTTCTGCACAGGCAGAGCAAGACATAGTACAAATCTCCTATTTGTGAGGTCAGAAATAGATTGGAGGCACTGTGCAACAAGAACCCATAGGATCCCAAGGAAAACTGTGGGTAAGGGCATGAGGGCTTCACCTTCCGTCCACAGCTCAGAGGGGACTAACACGGGATAATGCCTTACAGAGAATACTAAAGCTTGAAAAACTGTTTGCACCAATAAAAACTCTTAAAGGCACTGATTGCCAAGACTTGTGGTGGATGTCAGTGGGAAGATATACATGTACATGTATTTCATTGTCTCCCCACACAGCCCCCAAGTGCACTGTAAAAAGGGAAGGAAGCAAAGAACTGAAGTGTCTTCTTCAGGTTTATACTGCAGAGACATGGTCCAGGCTGTTCACTACACCACAGTCTTTCTTCTCAGATCTGAAGGTTTCAACTAATGAGCTCTAGCTAGTTGGGAGAATTTGGGTGCCTTATTTTAACACTGAATATTTGTGTCACTGTCTAAACCCTTCTGTATTGTACCAGTCTGTTTTTCTTTTGCATTTTTGTCTTCAGCAAAAGGACACATAGAGCATTAGATATTTCATATCTTAATTAATGAAAATGCCCTTATTGTGCATAATCAAGCTTCTAAGTTAAAGCAAATAAATGGACCCTATTTGAAGGCAGAGCAGTGATCAAGAGATCAAGAAACCAGATTAGAGTGGAAAAAAATGATTCATCAATTATCAGTTACTAAAACTAACATTGTCAAAAGTCAATATGAAGCTTTTCCCCCCTTGAAAACTGGTGTTATTGAAACAGACTTATACGATTAATCATCTTTGAACACTTTTGTTGTTATTGCTGTATAAATTACTAGTTCATTCTTCTATACATTAGAAGAAGTTTAACTCCAGCAGATTGTTCAGTAAAACAGATGCTGTTTATCACTTTTGCTACTTTTTCCAAGCTGCTGTTGGTTTCACAGTCAATGAGGACCATTACTTTAAAAAGCTTAAAACCTTCATCAAATAATTGTGGTTAAGAGGACACCAGAACTTTGCAGGAGTATATCAAAGCGCATTCATTCATGGGCTCATACTCTTGACTTTTACTGTAGAGATCTATATTTATACATGTTCCCTCTTTGCTTACTTAGAAATCTATAAATTATATCCATATCTGTCAGTCTGACAAATGCTTTAGCCAATATACCAAAGGAAAATTTGACCAGGAGGAGTTTAATGGTGAGTAGGTATTGAAATACACAGCAAGAAATGCATTAACCATTTCTTTTTAATATTGACAACTATTCTAAACATCATACATTTCTACAAGTGAAAGGACACAGTTAGTATCTTCCTTTATAATTACATGCTATTCACAAAGAAATATAGAACTAGGAAACTGAAGACACCAATGGTTGCCTCTACAATAGACTATGTGACTTTCACATTCAGAGTCCCTCAATTGAGTACTAACATCCACAATAACATGTACAGAGAACAATATTTTATCTCCTAAAATGGCTGTAATTCTGTGTGTCTGAACATAGAATCACTGCACGTGAGTGTTCGATGGCAATTATAGTGAATGAGTATCCATAAACAAACAAACAAAACAAACAACAAAAACAACAACAACAACAACAACATTTTCTTGTGGCATAAACAGATTATGCCAGAACAAGAAAAAGAAAATTCCATGTACAAATTATCTTCTGAGGAGTATGGTTACTTGGCTGGAGTCACATGTGGATGTTATAGGCATTATTTCAGCTTGGAGGAATAAGGAGGACTTTAAAATACATGTATAATAGCTAAAATACACAATGAATACAAGAAAAATCAGTAATAAAGAACACCTACCAATAGTAGATCACAATCAGATCTAAAAGCTAAAAGACATGTCTATACACAATAAAATGAAGGAGCAACTGTAGTACAGAGAGCCAGCTACTGTTGGTTAATCAGATAATTAACCATTGTTTAAGTGTTAGCTAACTGAATAACTGCAGCAGAAAAAAATGCAGCTGCCTGGGTTTCAGAGTAGGCATGGACCACAACACGAATCTCTGGGCTGTTAGTCTACTTAGGAAGAGGATAATGCGACATGTTAAATTATATTTTCACAAGGTAATTTAGATTAAAGCTAGAATAGATATGCCTGTATGTGGTGCAATCAAGTTCATTTGCCATCTACACCTTAAGGGATGGTTAACCAATTAACATACCAGCTACCACAGTTTAAAGCAAAGGAAAATCCTAAATGAAGGGAGAATTTTGAGATCTGGAAAATGGTATTTATAAAATTCTGTTCAATATCATGAATATATCTCACCCTTTCTAAAATGCAGCACAGCAAAATTCTCCAGGATGTAATGCCAAATGTAAGAATAGTTATGGATTTGCAAATGATTGCCTCTGACAGCAAGTTGGCTCTATCAAAGCCACCCACTCTCCCGCCAACACTATTGTTCAATTCATCCACTAGAGTTTGCTGGGCATTTTGCAGAACAAATAAATAGTTCTTGGCCCGAGGATCTTGTCAAATAATTTTATCAGTGATGTAATGAGTGACAGCAAGGTGCAGTAGAAGAGAAAGAAAGGGCTGAGCTCGGGTCTTAAAAGTATGCCTGTGATTATCTAGTCTGAGCTGTACTTACAAACTGAGTGATGTGTGGTGTGCTTTTTTTTTTTTTTTTTTCCTTTTTACAAGAGAAAGCAGAACTCTGAACAGTAGTTTTTCTAAGCTTTTGCTACTGAGATTTTCATAGCTGTCTCAATAAAATCAGCTAGTTAGCATATACAACATAAAGAAATACCATAAGAGTGCCAGATTTTCAAAGTATATTCGAGAAAAATAACAAAAAGGAAACCATAGAAACATATCTGAGTGTTTAACATTCAAATGAAAGACCATAAATAACTGCTAAGGAAAAAATAATAATAATAATAATAATATTTTTTTTTTAAAAATGATTTTTTTAGAAAGACTTAAATATTAAGGAGTAATCTATTTTTCCAAATTAATTTTTAGGCTACTTTCATTCACATGTTGTCTTGTTAATGCAATGCTTTCTGTTTGAGATAATATACAAGATCCACATAAGTATTGAAACACGTAGAGCACAGGAGGGAGCCTATGTAGAGAAATCAATGCTCACTGAGGTTATGAAGTTGTATCAAAGTAGTCAATCTGCACCGATTCTTAATGCAGACAGTGGCCTTTGCTAAATCTCTATGTACCTGAGGGAATTAAATTAGAAACAGAATTGTCTTAATTTCCCTGTGTGGCAAATGGGTAGAAAGAAGTGTGTCCAGAAGGAGAGCCAGATGTTAAATGGACTGTAGTGTGCTGTTAAGATGCTTTTATCTCTCCACTGCTTTTTTAGGGAGAAACGAAACTGAACCTACTTCAAATAAACATACTATCCTTATAAAGGGGATAAGAATAAGTGATTTTTATTTTTTTTTTTTCCCCAAAGCAAATTCTGCTATGAATCTCACCTGCTTATATGTAATTGGAAGTTGGGTTTGATACAGACTTCATGACACCAAAGACAGTATATTTTCAATCAGACTTTGTCCTGTTATTATTTAATTCCTATGGTACTGGGGCTGATGTCACAGTGTATACTCTCCACACATAATTACTAAAGAACTTACCTTTGAATTTTGAATTTTCTGTTGGCCTCAGCCATATGTGAGCATGCAGGTCCCTTGTTTTACTGTACCTGTTTCCTAATGTTGCTTTGCACACTTCTGTTACATCCTTACAGGTTACCTCAACTTAGAATGGGCATTATCTCATTTTGTCTAATCATCTAAAATTTAGACATGCAGTCAAGAGGTAGCCACTGTATCTGATAAGGGCAGGCAGAATGAATCCTGATATCACACAACATGTTAGGCAGAGGTGAGCTCTACAGTTCATCTAGTCCACCCACCACCCCCTGTACACAACAGAGAGTTAATTTCTACATTAGATGAGGTTGCTTAGAATGTTTTTTTCATAAAAGTTATGAAAATTTCAAAGGATGGATATTCCATAAACATATCTAACATCTTCCAATTAATAGTTATTCTTACAATGATTTTTTTCTTCATATGTCCAAACACTTCACTTATTTTTTTATGTCATTTGCCCTTGTCTTTTAGCATAGAGAGTTGCTTTTGTTCCAGGGGACTCTGTGAAAGATCAGCACTCACATCTTGCTTTAGCAGAGTCAAGGTGATTTGCCAGTGAGCTGTGAAGATTTTCTTTTTCTCTCCTTCACTTGGGCTAACATGACTATTGTGGTTTGTCATGAGTGTCTAGATTGTGGTTAGATGTGGAAATACAGTAATAGATGCTTTCACGCAAAGATGGAAGGTTGTGACACTAGTGTCAAACCAACTATTTCAGCATTCCCCAGTGATGCATCAAAATGTCAAAATAGTGACAGAAGTTGAAAAGCATCTCTAACAGGGGAGGACCCCGAACACACCTTCCAAAGAAAGAAAAAGCCAAGGCAGTTTCAGTTGTATGCTGAAACAGAGAGTGTCCCCTTAATGATATGGCACTGGTTCTGGTAATGTCTAGTTTAGAAGGGCAATCAACTGGGCATGCAGCCATGTGTAAACTGCACATTTCTTTGTGGACAAATAATCAGCAGATGCAAAATATTTGCAATAATTAACAATTATATAATTTAAGCAAAATGGAAGAGGGTTGGTTATGAAAGTACCAAATATTCTGGCAGAACAAAATAGAATTAAGTATCTGGCAGAATGAAGTAGAATTAAGAATCAAGAGCACTTGCTAATTTTTATTCTTCTTTGGGGGACCTAAAGTACCTGTAATTTTACTGTTCTTTGTTTATACTGTGGTAGCACAGTTATGGCCCAATGTGCCAGATGAAAATCACATAATAATAATTAATCCCTGCACCACAGAATTTGCAATACAATTAGCTGTGATGAACGAAGAATGGAAGTCTTACTTTGGGGATATATAATCTTACTTGGGACTAAAACAAGACTTACTCCCAGTTACATTTACAGTCATTAAGACACAGAGGATCAAACAACCTGCTCAGTTTTGCAGAACAACAAATGCAGCAATTCCAGGAACTGAGCATATATTTCTCAGTGCTTATAGTGGGCTTCAAACTGACTGTCATTTCCTATTTCTTCTTTTATTGACTGCATTCTTAGCACAGGGCAAGAAGATGGATTTTCTTCCTGCTAAATATTCAGATGGAAAGAAGAAACTTGAAGTCTTGAGATTCCTGCTCCCTGAGGAGATGTTTCCTACCCAGACTGATGAAATACCACAATGCATGTCTGAAGAAAGGAAGATGACAAGAAATGCATTCACTTTATAGGTGATAACCCACTACCAAAATAATTCCAAGTATGTTCCAGGGATCTAAATCCCAAAGTTAATCCAAATTTAAACCTATATTATATATCAGTTTAGATGAGGGTCTGAATAGTACCTCTTAGCTTTATTATGTTTGCTTCAGATGACTCATGCCAAAATCAGTATATAAATCAGAGACTCATTTAAGCAGAAATAAAGTCAATTTCTTCATTGCTGAAATCTAAGTAGTTTTTTATCTTGTTTAGCTTAATTTTTTTTGGCAGAAACAGCAACCTGGGAAAAGCTGCAAAGGTGATAACTCTATTAATAACACCATTTTTAATTTACTTAATATTCTTTTTTTAAAGAATTTCTTAATACTATTTTCCAATATATTAAGATGCCAATTATGTTAGTTACAGCAATTAGTTCCATCAAACTTACATCATCACTTACTTATTATATTGAATGCTGTAAGAGTTATATTATTATAATAATACTACAATTCACAGCTGACCAAAGGCAACTCTAGCAAGCAATTAAAAACTATTTCAATAGAATTATCACATCTTTATTTTCCATTTTAATTGATAAAAAAAGTTCATAACTGCCGTGCTGTTAGCAGGATGATTACTAGACCAAGTCATCACTGTAATTCACTTATGTCAAGTTTCTTATGTCAAGTTTCTTAGGCCTATATTTTTCCTAGGCATATTCTTGCAAAACTAAAATACTTCAGTAAGATGTACTGACTTTCTCAAAATGGTCTTGTCAATTTAATTGCAAAACTCCCATTATGTTCAGTGAAGGAAAGATATTTTGGAAGGTACCAAGACTAATCTGATATCTTAAACATCAGGAAGGTGCCCATAAGTACCTGTTTCCTACAAGAACAATACTAAACATGGAACAGAGTTTTCATTTCTGGAGTATTTGAAATTCAGTAACCTTTATTTTTTGAGATGTAATGCTGCCCAGTTCTGTATTGACATATTCCATATCTAAAATGCAAGTGTTTCTGGATGTTGCTATTTGTATTACACTGGATATTTGACTTATCCAGCCACAAAGGAAAGGAATCAAACACTTTCTTTTCATCATATGACCAAAATTCTGTTGGACACATCAGAAGATGATTCACTGTGCAACCATCTTCCACCACTGAAAATACACGTATCAAAGGTTTATTTTAAAATAGGCCAAAGTGCTTTGTCTATTTCACAGCCAAAAACTACTGTGAGATTAATTTTCTTCTATAAAGGTATAAAGTTCAAGTTGCTAAAATTAGCAATTGTTTCACCTGAGGCTCTTCTCTATGGTCCTATTCAAAGCAGTATTGTTTAGTGTTTCAGTGCCTGCTGCTTAAAATGTAATGTTCACCCTTTAATGTGTCAAAAAGCTATAGCTAATTATTCTCATAGCAAGGATAATTGTTCCAATTACGATTCTTTAAAAAGAATGGTGGAAACAAAGAAGTAAAGATAAGATTTAACAATGACAAGACAAATGGGGGAGGCAGGGAAATCTCAAAATTTGAAAACCTACAGTGTCGTCTTTTAAAAGAGAAGAAAGAAATACAGCTTTATGAAAAATGCATGTTAACACTGTTCGATCTGTGGAATTATGGAACATTGTGATAAGTTCGTGTTGGTTTGGAATGGAGTAAATAGCTGTCCCTCAGGCCTCAAAATCTTATGTTGTAAATCTTATGACATTAACCAAGATCTAATGTTTGCACCATACCTACCTTAGTCTGTTAGGTGACTGAATTTCTGCTACATAGTCCTGAAGTCCAGTTCACCTTTCCCAAAAGAAACAACTAAATTCTCAGGATGGTTTACACAGAGAGGTGGACAGCTATAGGATTATCTGGTCTTCTGGAGTCTGTTGACTACCCCAGGAACACAAATATTTCTAAATGACAATTCAAAACATCTAGGTTAAATCTCTATTCTTTTTTATTAGTGTACAGGGTGTACAGGCTTTTCCATCAAGTTCAGGCAGAGGCTGCATAGTCATCTTTTAAGAAAAAATACCAAAAAGAGTAGAACTGAAGCTTGCTGAGAAGAAAAAGGGAGACAACAATGAGACTTAAACCCCGGCAAAGGTAAATAACCAAAAAGTGGGAGATCTAAGTTATCAGCCTAAAGGGTGAAGAGCTCTTCTCTCTCACATCAAAAAGTCCACAATAGGATATAGGACACTGCCAAAGAGAAACACTCAGTGATCCTGCTGAAAATGACTCTTTACAGCCGTAGAAAACCAAAGATCAAGGGGAATCAAGTCAGGAATTTTGTTCCTTCTGCCTCTCTGCCAGACCAAATAGAAAATCTACTGGCTTTTCAACACAGTCAGTGGTCTGTTCCTGCAGCTATTACCCGAGGAGCAGATAGCAGGCCTGAAAGTAATGACTTTTATCACTCTGGTGAGTGTTGTTAATCACTTTAAATGGTTTTCATGCACATTTGTATTTCTCTGAAAGTAGTCATAACTTTGGACAGAAAATCATAAAGCCTTTGGTTCTGATCCAGATCACACAGACGGTTTGAACATACCTACTGTCACTTAAAAAATGAAAAATAGCATTGCACAATTGTCCTTTTATACCTAATAAATTCAAAGCCACAGATTGAGTTCAAACAAGTGTTGCCCTGTTCTCCAAATGCCAATAATAAAAAGACCATGAAAGTCCTTGGCACAAAGGAAAACAAGTCAATATACACAACAGGATATGACAACAGATACTATTTAGCTTTATTATAAGCAGATATTTGAGTACCCTTGGTGAAATTGAATCTGACTGCTACCATCTCTACCATGCTTACTATAAGCTGTTCTCTCATCCAGCTCTCAGATTATCAAACATGAAGTATTATCTGGGTATTAAGAAGACATTTTGCCATCAGGCTGTAGTGTGGCCCTCTGTGAGAGGTGTTATAGTGAAATCAACTCTCTTCCTCCCCTTTTCAAGATCTGAAATGTATTATGTATATATGTATATATGCTGCTACCAGGCAACTTTTATATTAAGAAGTGAAAATTATATGAAAACTAGAGAAAGGAGTGGATGGAATGAAAAGAAAATGTAAGCATGAAGGTTGCTGCGGCATTTAGAAAAACCTTGGAGATACTACTAACTAGAAAGCTGGATTTTTGCTTAGCAAGATTTAAATGAAACTTAGTTTTGTGGGACATCTTTGGCTTTAGAAAGACTGTGATTTTTCCCATAGTACAGTGGGATGAAAACGTACTTAGCAAACTGCCATGGGCTGTTAATTGCTGTGGGGATTATTCCACATTCCCACTTCCAATTGGTGGTATTGTTTTATTCCTGAAAGACCATGAAATTCAAGTCGACTGTCAATAGGGTTTGAACTCCATAACCAAAATATAGGTGCATGCATCCTGAGCAAGACCTACAGACTGTGAAGCAACAACAGGAATAGGTCATGATGAAAAATGTGTAGCTGGGAGTTGTCTTTTATATTGAGAGAATCAATGAATGGCTTAGCATTGAATTCTGAATATTCAAAGATATTCAAATATGTCTTAGATTTCAGGATCCTTTCCTGTATAACTTCACAAATATTCAATTTTTTTCCCATTATAAAATCAATGTCTTTTTCAACCATTATATAAATGCAAAATGCATTTATAGTGTGAAATCTCTATTTGCCTGGAATTTCCTTAAGATAGCTCTGTAAAGCAAAAAGGAACTCATGGTCTTGATGTATGTTCTGATGGCTTATAAGTGAGTTTCTTCTCATCTTATATAACCTACGTAGAAGCTATGTATCTTGTCTGTGCCAATTGTCTATGCTCTGTCTTTAGGAAATGGAACAGGGTAACTACTTCCAGAGGGCAAATACTATTGCTCATCTTGAACACTTATTTCAGAGTAATACATGTACTCTTGAATGTCTTTCTTTCTCTCCATGAATTACAAAAAAGGAGCTTGGACCAAATATTTCCCTACTGGATGGCTAAATTCAAGCTCTTGATGCAGCTAAATTTAATAAGAACATTGTGAGACTAAACCTAAAAGAATTTTTTGTACTACAGCTGTTAAACAGGCTACGTGACAGCAAGGTTACATACGAGTTAAAGACACTTCCTTTTAACATTTTTTTTTAAAAAAACATCGTTCTCTGTATCCCCTATAGTACAGCTCAAACTATCACAAGACATCATGTACACAACAGACCAGAAAGCTGTGTAGTTTTGAATGGTTCAGACCCTGTTAACTCTATGAATCTTACTAAAAGGTCTTTTCAAAATCCAGGAACAGCACTTTAGCCAGTTCTGCCAACAATAAGCCTCATTTTTTGCCAATAATATGGTTATGACTATGTTAATAGCTATGATGAATTACCCTAGGCTTGCTTTTGCATATTATCCTTTTGGGGTCTGGTCTAATGTCCAAGGGGAAATTAGCTTACTGGTAATCACAGAATCACAGAATTTTCTAGGTTGGAAGAGACCTCAAGATCATCGAGTCCAACCTCTGACCTAACGCTAGCAGTCCCCACTAAACCATTTCCCTAAGCTCTACATCTAAACGTCTTTTGAAGACTTCCAGGGATGGTGACTCCACCACTTCCCTGGGCAGCCTGTTCCAGTGCCTCACAACCCTTTCAGTGAAGAAGTTCTTCCTAACATCTAACCTAAAACTCCCCTGGCTCAACTTAAGCCCATTCCCCCTCGTCCTGTCACCAGGCACGTGGGAGAACAGACCAACCCCCACCTCGCTACAGCCTCCCTTGAGGTACCTATAAAGAGCGATAAGGTCGCCCCTGAGCCTCCTCTTCTCCAGGCTGAACAAGCCCAGCTCCCTCAGCCGCTCCTCGTAGGACTTGTTCTCCAGGCCCCTCACCAGCTTCGTCGCCCTTCTCTGCACCCGCTCAAGCACCTCGATGTCCTTCTTGTAGCGAGGGGCCCAAAACTGAACACAGTACTTGAGGTGCGGCCTCACCAGAGCTGAGTACAGGGGGACGATCACCTCCCTAGCCCTGCTGGTCACACTGTTCCTGATACAAGCCAGGATGCCGTTGGCCTTCTTGGCCACCTGAGCACACTGCTGGCTCATATTCAGCCGACTATCCACCATCACTCCCAGGTCCTTCTCTGCCTGGCAGCTCTCCAACCATTCCTCTCCCAGTCTGTAGCTCTGCTTGGGGTTATTGCGCCCCAGGTGCAGGACCCGGCACTTGGCCTTGTTAAACTTCATGCAGTTGACCTCAGCCCATCGGTGCAGCCTATCCAGATCCTCCTGCAGAGCTTTCCTACCCTCAAGCAGATCGACACACGCACCTAACTTGGTGTCATCTGCGAACTTACTGAGGGTGCACTCAATGCCCTCGTCCAGATCATCGATGAAGATATTAAAGAGGACCGGCCCCAGCACCGAGCCCTGGGGGTCGCCACTAGTGACTGGCCTCCAACTGGACTTGGCTCCATTCACCACGACTCTTTGGGCCCGGCTATCCAGCCAGTTTCTAACCCAATGAAGCGTGCGCCAGTCCAAGCCAAGAGCAGCCAGTTTCTTGAGGAGAATGCTAATGATGGTGGGGACATGGTTCTGCAGTGACAATGGCCCTAATGGCCTTGTGAGAGTGTTCAGAGATCCTTCTTGAGATCTTCAAAGTTTAAATCAGAGTGGAGGCAAAGTCTTGACATTTACTACAGCAGAACTTAGTGAGGTTCGACAAGTCTAACTGCAAGGTGCTGCACTTGCGTTGGGGCAATCCCAGACGTGAGGATAGAGTGGGAGAAGAACTCATGGAAAGCAGCTTTGCTGAAAGAGATCTGGGGTTCTGTTGAGAGAAAAGCTTGTTATGAGGTGGTAATGGGTGCTTGCAGCCCAAAAGGTGAACTGCATCCTGGGATGTGTCAACAGAGGAGGGACCAGCAGGTTGAGGGAGGGGATTGTGCCCCTCTACTCTGTCCTTATGAGACTCCACTTGGAGTACTGCATCCAGGTTTGGGGCCCCCAGCACAGGTAGGATGTGGGTCTGTTAGAGCGGGTCCAGAGGAGGGCCACAAAGATGATTAGAGGGCTGGAGCACCTCTCCTATGAAGAAAGGCAGAGAGGGCTGGGGCTGCTCAGCCTGAAGAAGAGAAGACTCTGGGGAGACATCAATGTAACATTCCAGTACTTAAAGAAGGCTTATAAATAAAATGGAACACAACTATTTACATGGGCAGATAATAGCATGAAAAGGGGGAAAGGGGTGGTGGAGGTGGAGGCATTAAAGTAAAAGAAGGATGATTTGGATTGTATGTTAGGAGGAAATTATTTACTATGAGGATGGTGAGGCCCTGGCACAGGCTGCCCAGAGAAGCTGTGGATATCCCATCTTTCCAGGTGTTTGAGGTCAGGTTGGATGAATCTCTGGACAATTTGATCTAGTGGGTAGCACCTAGGGGGGATGGAACTGGATGGGCTTTAATTTCCCTTCCAACCCAAGCATTCTATGATTCTATGATATTATGAAAATAATTTGTTTTCCCTTCTGTTCCCTAAATGAGAAGCAGCTGTCCATTCCCAATGCTCCCTTACAAATGGAAAAGTATGTGGAACTGCTGAGGTGTGAGGCAGAAGTTTCAGGTCATTATTAATCTGGTTGACATGCAAAGTGCTGAGGTAGACATTGAAAACCCCATTGCACATCCCAACCCCTTGAGACATTCAGTCTCCCAGGAATCATTATTTCCTCTGTACAAACTATAGTTTTATAAAGAATACAATGTTTCAGCAGAAAAGTCAAACGTGTCCTCTTATAACTCCATGTGGCTGTTAGCTTACTGCTGAGTTAATACTTTGCCACATAAATAAAACTGTATGAAAAGGAGAAAGCAGACTTGCAAAGAAACATGGGGAAAAATATAATTCATTGGCGCTCAGGGCTGAAAAGCTGGTGAGTTTCTTTCCTTTACTTTTTTCTTCCCTTTACCCTTACAAGTTGATGTGTATCCAAACAGCTTGAAAAGCACTTTGAAATACAACTTTAGTCAGCTATGATGAAGACGTAAGACGAGCTGATTTTTCCTTTGTGATGTTTTGTTTTTGTCTTTCTTTTATTCAGTGTTCGCTACAGCAGTGGCTGCAGGAGAGAAGCCAAGTATTTTTTCCTGGATTTTTTTTTTTTTTTGGTGCAGCTAAAGATGTTTAGATGTTTTTCCTGAGTTACATTGAGTACTAGTCACTACCTATTGCTATTAACCCAAGCTCAGATGCTGCGCTAATGCAGGGCTTTATCTAAACTGCAAGATTTCTCAAAGCAGGGATACCATAGCATTTTGCCTAAGACCTCTGTACTCAAATTAAAATATGCTCTTCTTTTCTAGAAAGAGGTCAAATAATTTTTATTAAATGGAGTAGTGTCCTGGTTTCAGTTAGAACAGAATTAATTTTCTTCCTAGTAGCTGGTGGAATGCTGTGTTTTGGCTTAGGATGAGAAGAGTGCTGATAACACCCCGATGTTTTAATTGTTGCAGAGCAGTGCTTATAGGTGTCCAAGCCAAGCAGTGCTTATAGGTGTCCAAGCCAAGGACACCTCAGACTTTTGCTCTGTCCTGCCAACAGGCAGGCTGGGGGTGCAGTAAGAGCTGGGAGGGGACAGACCCAGGACAGGTGACCCGAACTAGCCAAAGGGGTATTCCATACCATCTGACGTCATGCTAAACAATATATAGGGGTGGCTAGCCGGGGGGAGGGGGCCGGACTGCTCGGGGTTAAGCTGGGCATCGGTCAGCGGGTGGTGAGCAATTGCATTGTGCATCACTTGTTTGTACATATTATTATTAGTAGTACTATTATCATCATTGTATTATTATTATTATTATTATTATTATTATTTTCCTGTCTTATTAAACTGTCTTTATCTCAACTCACGGGCTTCACTTTCCATTTCAAGTAGTAAGTAATATTATATTTATTTATTTTTCTTTTATATGAAAACTGTTCTGAAAAAAATCAATTTGACAAATTTTCTTAGGTACCATGTATGAGGTTTTTCATCAAATTGGGAATGAGTCATTATTCTCACTGGGGAGGGTAGGGCTTCCATTCAGAGGGATCTAGGCATTTTGGAGGACAAGATCACCAGGATCTTCATTATATTCACCAGGGGAAAAATTGCAAAATTCTGCACTCTAGGACTAAACTCTGCATAGTCCCTGAAAGAGCTTTAGAGATTCTGGTGAGCAGCAACCTAAGTATGAGCCAGCAGCATGCCCTGGCAGCAAAAAACAGCAGTATTCCAGGTTGCTAATGCAGGAACAGAGTCAGGAGATGGAGGGAAAATATTATTTCCCTCAAATCAGGAGTAATTAGACCACAGCTGGAATACTGCATCCAGTTTTAAGCCTCATAAAACACAATGAAATTGATAAATTGGCATGAACTCAGTGATAGGCCACCAGTGAGGGGGGATAGAGCACTTGCTCTTTGACAGGGTAATGAGGGACCTGGTCTTGTATGAACTGGAGAAAAAATGTCTTCAGGAGGACATGACAGCATTCTGCCAATACCTACATCAGGAAGGTCATCAGGAAGACAAAGCCAGGTTCATAAAAGTGGAACATGGTGGGATGACAAGAGACCACAGGTGTAAAACAAAGAGAGATTCAAAACAAATATGCAGAAAAATTACAACAGTCAGACACTGAAAAGGGTTGTTCTCGGAACTTTTCAAGACCATCAGGTATGTCCTGAGTCATCTTGATCAGATCTCATAGCTATGAAGGAACAGGATTCATACCAGAGACCTTTTGACATTCCTCCCAACCTATATTATTCTAAGATCATACAAACTTTCTGCTTTCTATTCCCACATCCTTTGTCAGCAGATTTGAAAATGTCATCCATTAGCTTTTTATTCTGCTAGTGATAAGGTATTTTGGGGGGAAAAAAAAATAAAAACTCGGAAGAGTACAGAAAACAATAGTGCTTTTTAAAGAAGGTTTAGTAGAGTAGACATATGCAGACATTGAGTTTCCTCATAATGAAAGTTAAAATTAAAGTCCTAGTTCATCAAAAAACTTAAATTCATATTTAAATTTAAGCTTATCCTTATTTTCTATTTGTTATAATGTTCCTACTTAATTTAGATATTTATGTCTTCTTTAGTCTCATGTCTTTAATGGACTCACACACTTGAATCTTTTAAATAGATTGCAAACACCTACTTAAAGCTGGACAAATACTTAACATCCTTCCTGTGCTGAGATGTTTCACAATATTAAAATGTGATTATCATTCATCCAATTTATGGGTTAGGTGTTATTTCATTTAATTTTTATGTTTATATGCAGTATTAGCCACCATTATTATGTATGTAAGAAATGATTACATTATACAGCCGTAACATAAAATGCAATGGCACCAAAATTATGAGTTTTAAATATGAATGTTTTTTTTTTTTTAAGTAAAAGGATCGAGCATTGTGATGTTCCTTTGGCAGGGTGAGTGTTTTAATATGGGGTACAGTGGGTGCACTCCATGGTGCTGTACATTGCGTGCACCCTGGCCATGAGAACTCCCTTCTGACTGAGACACAGACATGCACCATTTTTGTACCTTATCACTACAGCCGACTCCATGTGAGTATATTCTAGCACATATTACAGTTTCCTTCCTGCACCTTCAGTCTGGTGGCTGATGGTGGAAACCTATATATGCAGCTTCTCTGGAGGAAACCCCACAGTCTGACATGGTTTTCTGCCCAGGATGGTGTCAAACCACAGGAAAGAAAAACATAGCTGAAAACAATTTGAATTATCCTCAGCCTGTATAATAAAGGAAAGGATAATGAGGACAGAAGACACTCCAAAGTTTTGTTTGAAGCTGTTATCTCATGCAGAGCTGAGAATAAATAATCGTCAAGGTAAAACAGAGGTAGCGGGTCCTCCTGGCCTTATCCTAATTGTCCACCAACTAGCAGACTGTTGTTTTTAAAGCATGAGTAGCCAGGAGTGACTCATTCTTTAATGATTCAGGGGGCTGTGTTCTTAGGAAGAATTTCTTTATAGAGAGGATGGTCAAGCTTTGGAATGGGCTGCCAAAGGAAGTACTTTGAGTTTCCAAGGTAAATCCTGTATTTTTGAAGATATCTAACAGATATGTGAACATGACTTTAAAGAAAAAGATTTAGTGATTCGGCTCAGTAGCCCGGGCTAATAGTTGGACTTGACGATCTGAAGGTCTTTTCCAACCTAGGTGATTTCACGATTTTATGATTCTATGTTCTGACCAGATTGTTCTAACACTTCATTTGAAGACCAAACAACAGCACAGTAAGCTATAGCAGAGGTTGATTATAAAAAAAAACAAGCAGAAGACCCCTGTGCCAGTTCATGATTCCCTCATCATAGTAAAATAACCCCACAGAACAAAACAGCCCTTTGGAACACAAAGAACAATGCTGAAATTGTTATTTTGACAAGAATGTATTCTGTACTTACAAAGAAAAAAAGTTAGATAAGGCTTAGTTTTACACTCTGGAGGAACTGGATGCAGTCCAGAGGGACCTTGACAGGCTTGAGAGGTGAGACCACATGAACAACATGTGGCTCATCAAGGCCAAGTGCAAGGTCCTACACCTGGGTCAGGAAAATCCTAAACATGAATATAAATTGGGCAAAAAGTGAATAGAGAGCAGTTCTTTGGAGGACTTGAGCATACTGATGGATCAAAAGCTTGACATGAGCAAAAAAATGTACACCTGCAGCCCAGAAAGCCAACCATATACCAGTACAGCATCAAAATAAGTGTAGCTAGCAGGTCAACAGAGGTGATTGCCCCCTCTACTCTGCTCTCACGAGACTCCACCTGGAGCACTGCATTCAGCTCTTGGGCCTGCATTATAAGACATAAACTTGATAGAGTGAGTTCAGAGAAGGGCCATGAAGATGATCGGAGTGCTGGAGCATCTATTCTATAAAGATAGGCTGAGAGAGTTGGAGTTCAGCCTAAGGAAGAGGATACTTCAGGGAAACCTTATAGAAAATTTCCAGTACCTAAAGGAGACCTACAGGAAAGTTGGTGAGTGAGTCTGTCAGGGAGTGTAGAGATAGGACAAGGGGGTATGTTTTTAAACTAAAAGAGAGTAGATTAAGAGTAGACATTATGAAGAAATTTTTTGCACCGTGGGTGCCAGGCTGCCCAGAGAAGTTGTGGATGCCCATCCCTGGAAGTGTTCAAGGCCAGGCTGGATGGGGCTTTGGGTAATCTGGACTAGTGGGAGGTGTCTCTGCCCATGGCAGGGGGCTTGGAATTAGATAGTCTCTTAGGTCCATTCCAATCCAAACTATTCTACGATTCTATGATTGTAAAATAAATAAGATAAATGAATACAAATATCTAGCCAGATTCTCAGTAGTCACAGTGTTGAAATTACAAAGGAAACCAGTAACACTATATACCTACAATATCTGAGAATCTTAAACTGTTTTCTTAGAATAATCCAAAACCAAAAACAAACAAACAAACAAAACTTCTTAATTTTAAGGAAAACAGAATGGTGTATATTAATCCTGGAGTACCTAAAAAAATATATCCAGAATTAATACACATTCAGATGACAAGAAAATGTGTATTTTTTGTTTGTTTGTTTGTTTGTTTTTGTTGTTGTTCGTTTGTTTGCTTGGTTTCAAATATTAGTTGAATGCTGAACACTGAACGGTGTGTGTTAATATTAACTGCTATTTTAATTATTACTCTCTTGATATTTTAGGAAAGATCAGGTGAAAGACTATCAAACTTTTTTACCTTACACTGATAAGTAAATTGATTTTCTATGTAACATCATACATTTGATGATGTTACTTCATCCTTTCTTTTTCATACTTCATCCTTTATGCTTCTTCCATCAAAGAAAGAAACAATACAGAGACTGTCCATATCCATTCAAACTCTGTGACCCATTTCAAGCTTTTCTGAAATACACAGTGAAACCCTTAAATGCATATTGTATAAAAGGTGATACCAGGGTTTGATGTTGCTTTCTGTCTTGTTTTTATTTTGTTTCTTTGTTTGTAGTTTGTTTGTTTGCTTGTTTGTTTAAAAATGTTCTTAATAATACAATTATAATACAATTTACTTTTTGACAATCACTAAAAACTGAGCCAACACTTTCATAGAAGTGTAATTGTAATTTCAGGATCACATTCCTCAATGGCAACAACTATTTCCAACATTGTATATGGAAGAATTAAGACTAGTTTTTCATTACATCAGTTAACATATACATATGTTAACATATATGAACATATTAACATATAAATAAAACATATATTAAGTTTCATTTCCCCATTCATTACCTGATGATCATCATACATTGTGCATTTCTTGTATCATATTGCTGAAATGTACTGAGGAGTAGAGCTGGAGGTCAAGGCAAGGATTTTGTTTAGTTGTTAGGCTGTTTCTCAGCATTCAGATCTTAGATATCCCATAGATCTTCTCTGTGAACCATTTTCCTGTGTGATTTTCCTTAACAAAAACTAAAGTATCAGAACTTCAGTACCTCTGGAACTGAACCTTTAATTCTTTGTGTCTGTGTTCTCCATTTATGAAAATAAATATTCTACACCAGATATAACACTTTTCTCTCAGAGACCAAAGCCTGTAAGGAAAAGAATATTAAAGTTTTTAGGCAACTCAGGTAGTATTCAACTCACCCAATTTTAGATGTCTACAAAGCAATTCATAGAATCATAGAACCATTAAGGTTGGAAGAGACCTTCAAGATCATCTGGTCCAACTATCCTGCTACCGATGTCACCCACTGAACTAAGGTAGGTTTATTTTGTCTCTTCAACACCAGGGAGAGAAACGGACACTTACAGAATCTGAGATTAATCTCATCCTGAGGAAATCCAGAAGAGGTCAGATAAAATATGTAACTTAAGCACCTATTCTCTCTATAACTGTAAAAGTTATGATACATACAAGACGATATAGCTCACATGTAGACATCTACACTGCTGAATAGTAGTTACACATACTGAGATGAGATTGACATCTTGCGTGCACAGTGGTAATTGTTTCAGCTTTTACATAGATATCTATTGAAAAGTTTATGCAACAAGTACGTCTTTGGGCTACAATCTAACAAATATTTTAATAACTACACATTTCACAGTTAGAAAGTGAAAACTCCTTGTTTTGTACCCAAGGTAATGGATAGGAAAATACAGTTTCAGTGTTTTTGAGTATTAAACATTTCAGACAGAGCAAACAGCAAAAAGAATAATCTTAATAACAAGACATTTTATGTTTACAAAAAGAAAGGGTGATAGAATCCCGTCTGGCCTTTATGAAGAACAGTACCATACCTTTCCATTGTTTTTGGTACAGCTAACTGAACATTTAAATGTTCAATGCCTTTACTTGTGATACACATGTAACCACACTTTAGAAGTCAATCTTTCATGGCAAAAGTATGCTAAACTCTGATGAGCATCAAAAAGGTATCTTCAAGAAGGGTTCAAGAAGGAATCTTCTAACTGTTGTAAAAGGTTCAGTAAATAGTTTTCCCTTGGCCTGGAGGTTGAAATGAAAAAACTTGTGTTCAATCTCTATACTAGCAGGGTGAGAAAAATAGTTCTCTTGTGTCCTGCCTGTTCTTAGTTCTGGTATAACAAAAGGCAGTATTCTTGGAAAATGAAAAGCAATCATTTCATTCAAAATATAAACATTAAATAAAAAATAATAACAAAAAAAATAAATAAAAAGAAAGAAAAGATAAAAGAAAAAAAAAAAGGAAAGGAAAGGAAAGGAAAGGAAAGGAAAGGAAAGGAAAGGAAAGGAAAGGAAAGGAAAGGAAAGGAAAGGAAAGGAAAGGAAAGGAAAGGAAAGGAAAGGAAAGGAAAGGAAAGGAAAGGAAAGGAAAGGAAAGGAAAGGAAAGGAAAGGAAAGGAAAGGAAAGGAAAGGAAAGGAAAGGAAAGGAAAGGAAAGGAAAGGAAAGGAAAGGAAAAGAAAAGAAAAGAAAAGAAAAGAAAAGAAAAGAAAAGAAAAGAAAAGAAAAGAAAAGAAAAGAAAAGAAAAGAAAAGAAAAGAAAAGAAAAGAAAAGAAAAGAAAAGAAAAGAAAAGAAAAGAAAAGAAAAGAAAAGAAAAGAAAAGAAAAGAAAAGAAATTAATGGGGGAATAATTTCATAAATGCATCAATCTTTAGCAGATACGCAAAGGTAGGGCTCAGGATCAATGCATAAAGAGAACTGAAGAGAATTGTTGTAGGTGAGGAAAACACATAATCCTTTTTAACAATGGGTGATGATGAATTGAACAGAGAACAACAATGAATCATATCCTAGCAGATACCTTCATACTACCCAAAAATGTTAGAAACATTAATGTCTAGAATAAAGTTATTGCATTTTTACTTGCTTAGAATCAAACATTGTCATATCCCTGTGCCTGAAGGGCTATCCACGACAGTGTCTCATTGCTCTTCAGGCCATGGGACAGTTTTCTGAGACTCCCCCACTGCATATGCATTCAGCCAGTTAGAATGTGTATCTTAAGCCCTGGTGGAAAAGACAGCAGTCTTAAAGACATGCAGTTGCTGAATGGAAACTGGGAAGAAAGAGAAATTGATTAATAACTGTGATTATGCTTCACCAGTTCCCCCTTTGAAAACATGGTCCAGCAGTTTAGGAAAGTGAGACTGATGCCTTTACAACTATTTATACTTAAAAGCATTAACCTACACATGGGTACAGAACTTTTCCATAGGAATTTAATGTTTATGGACAAATTCAAGTTAGTGCCCCTGAGGCTGAAGCATTCTGTGACAATCCACAAGGCATGGATAACAAAAGTCTCGGTGTAAACTTAAGCTGAAGTAAACATTGGCAGTGCACAACTGCCTTGCATTGCCTTGCTTCCCACTTACAGAGGCAACTTTGAGAGATGAAGCTGCCTGTTTCCCATTACTGTACAGTCTCAGTCTTTCTCTGATTAGCCTTCCACTTCTTGCTTTTTTGGGGGTAGTAAAATGCATGGATATGGATGGATTTAAACCTATTTAATGTACACCATTGGAAATAAAGTAGTTACTATTCAGAGAGGAAGATTTGATGTCACCACCGCCTTGGATGTGTCATGCTTTCTGACTCCCTTAGCCATGAAGCTACTCCAGACTTCTTGCTGACTTTGGAAGGATGTTTCTTTGGGGTGGATGGGATCAAGTTTGTTATATTATTTCCAGCTAAAAGGAGTCATCTGTGATGGTAAGACTTTTGTCTTTTGGGACTGAGTCTTGGCAACTAAATTGCTTGAGGATATCAGAGAAAAAAAAAAAAAGAAAAAGAAAAAGAAAAAGAAAAAGAAAAAGAAAAAGAAAAAGAAAAAGAAAAAGAAAAGAAAAGAAAAGAAAAGAAAAGAAAAGAAAAGAAAAGAAAAGAAAAGAAAAGAAAAGAAAAGAAAAGAAAAGAAAAGAAAAGAAAAGAAAAGAAAAGAAAAGAAAAGAAAAGAAAAGAAAAGAAAAGAAAAGAAAAGAAAAAAAAAAAAAACACAAGGTGGGGAGGGGAAGAATAGACCAAGGAGGAAGAGGAGGAAGCAGGTATGACTACAGTGAGTATCTTGACTTGAATTATGTCTCAGTCGTATTGGTGTAGCTCATAGAGAAGAATCTGTGTGAACCTGCATGAGTCAAATAATGTTGAATGTAATTTGTTATATAACTGGGTCAGTTGCAAAGGGAAAAAAGGTTTCTGTTTTTTGCTTTCCATTTTATTCCTTGATGTTGCCTTCACTGATGTTTTGAATTCCACTGTTACTACTCTTCAGTTAATGACTTCTAATATATATTGTTAACAGGAGTTATTTTCTTTTAGTAGTTGTATACAATTTAAGAAGAAGGCAACAAGTTATTTTTAAATATCTTTTGACCAACTTTTAATTTATACTCACTCCTGGAATGGTGTTCTTGTAATGTCTTATAAGAAGTATTAACAATTTCCTTCAAAGTGTTGGCTTCTTTAATGATAAAATGAAAGACTTCCAACTTACATAAGTTGTCACATACTATGGGCTGATAATATTTTAGATTAGCTGAGCCTCTAATATTAACATTTTCTATAGACACTACAAATTTTTCATGACTTGATTTTTACTTACACGGAGAAACCTTAAGGGGCCTAAAGTAAGGGGACTAGGGGCCGCTTTTAGCAGCTTGCTTTTCCGATGGAAAGCAGAAAGTCTTCCACATTCTGGAAACTACATATCTTTAAAATGTTTTTGTTTTGTTTTGTTTTAGTTTTAACATGCATAACATACAGGCATGCGCTTTTTTGTTTTTAACAAGGTTAAAAAAGTCTTTGTATCAACAAAGATTTTTAAAGACTGCAATTAAAAATCATTTCTAAAATAAATTTATTTTCACTTTTTTGTTGTTATTGTACCTACGAAGAGAGCTTGAGATAATAGATGAGAACTTACTCTTTTTATATTATTATATTTTTATTTACTTCTAAAGTGAAAAGAATATCATAAGGGAGAGCAGAAGGGAGCAGAAATATAAGAACAAGTCTCCACCTAGCAAATATCATCTCTGCTCATATTCATACAAGATAACGAGATGCCCCTGTGTCACTTTCCTTCGAAGATGAAAGGGGGGGGGGGGTACATTTTTGCACACTTAAAATAAATGTCTGCCTTCTGTAAAGAAAAAATAAAAAAATAAAAAAGGTGTTGCTCAAGGGAAACTATCAGTACTTGAGAGAACCATAATCCCCACCATCTGCTACCACAGAGACAGAACAACTATTCACAGCTTTTGTTGCAGTCCTCAGGCTGCAATTGTACTGCAACTGAGGGTGGTCACAGTAGACCTGAGCAATTTTATGTCTTTACTGCTTATTCCCCTGTCTACTGCCGCCTCTCTTCCTCCTTGCTCTGCCCATTTTTTTACTGTAATAGGCAAAATGAGGGCAGGAAAGGGACTGTATCTTTCTGATCTTTAGACCACCTGCTGCCACCAACAGAAACATGAAATATGTATTGTATTTTGGGCCTGTAGGAGATGCCCCCCAGGCCGAGATTCATTTCATTTAATTATAGTCATCTAAAAAGTACCCAGTCTAAGCTAACTATCAAGGCTCCTCCTTTGGACAATAAAGAAGAAGCAGTTCTAAAGGGTGATTCATCCTATCCTACAGTTGGTATTAATTCTAAAACAAGTGCTGTGAAAAACGAAACATCCTATCAGCTACAAAAGAAACTTAACCCCCAATTTAGAGCAGATACCTGGGACGGGCTTTGGCTGAGCAAATGAAGATACCTCCAATGAAGATGTCCTTATCTGATCTGATCATTTAGACTTCTTTTATAGCCAATTGGAAAAAATAGGAACTTCTGATTTCTCTCTCCTAATGCAGGTACATAAGGATTCAAATATCTATCATAAGCATTCCTCTCCACCAATGCCAATAATCAGTTTTGATGTAAACATTCTTGTACAGATTTATGTTAGAAGAAGTGACTTGAATTCCTGTTTTCCAGATGACTAAAATTACCTGAGGTGAGTCTGGGCTTTACTGACTGACCCATACAATGAGAAATCATGCTTTGCAAGCAATGCCACTGCCTTCATAATATTAGACGACTTGGACAGACGGCCACAGACCCATACCATCACTTTCCGTTTCTGGACCATGCAGCTAATCATATACTCTCCAGAATAAGCCAAAGACTGATGATCACTCCTTCTTCTATCACATCAATATGAAGACTCAACAATTCTTCCAAAGTCTCTGAGTTGTGGAAAGAGAAGTGAATAGACTTTAATGATAGAGGTAAAATATGTGTAAGTTACCTGAATGGTTACCTGCAAGTGTTCATAGATTGAAATAATTTTCATAGACTTCATATTCAAATATATTATATGACCTATACATTTATAAGAATGCTTATTCACCACAGTGTGTGTTTAAACAAGTACTAGTTCATGATAACCTTTAAAACACAAGCATCTTCACTTCATTGGCATTTAAGTGTTGGATTGAATTTTATCTCAATGAGCTCATTAGGGAGAGTTGAATGTATGGGAGGATAGTTCTTCAGCCTTGTTTCATTGCAAGTTTTATAGTTAATTACTGGGACAAAACACTAAATAAGAACACAAACAGTATTACAAGTTAAAATGGAAGGTTCAGTGGCAGATACAGCTTTATAAAAAAGCATAAGTTAAATACTAAGAACTCATTGATAATAAAAAGTAATTTCCCAAGTATTATGTGCAATCTCCATTATGGTGAAACATCATAAATTAGCAGTGCACATTCCTATTCCAATGTCTTGCATTCTTCAGTATTCTTAAAAATCAGTGGAATCAAAAGTCCGCTAGCGCTTCAATGGAAGTAATAGAAGACAATTTAATTGACAGAAATGTGTTTTAGATAATACTTCTTATCTTCAGGCAACACATTTTATTACCTAAAACTTCATTACTGTGGAGAAAAAAAAAAAAAAAAAAAAAAAAAAAGGAGAAAGAGAAACATATGTTTACTTGTAGTGAATCATACATTTAAAATGATAACAGAATTGATTTCTTCCTGCATTTGTACCCTTCCTGTACACATCATGACCTATATATTCAAATAAGAAAACCTAGAAATTTCTGGTACACTTCTACATTTTTCTAGCAAAAGAATAAAAATGTTCTGAGAAGAGTGATGTTTTTGCACATTATAATGTATACTGTTTTCCTAAGATCAAGTCTAAAAGGAAAGGGGCTCCCATATCATTTACTGCAGTGCTTCTCTCAGGTCTGTTAGTTATATGTGCTAAACAAAGTTCAGAGTTTCAGTGGGAATCCCTGTAGTTTCCCCCCCCCCCCCCAACCCCCTCCTCCCCCCCCAAAAAAGTAAGAAAGTAACAATATTGCTTTTTATATGCAAGTATTTGTGTGAAGTCTACTTTAAAAAATAACAGTAACAGCAGCCTATATCATCAGTGTGGAACAAAATAAAAAATCTGAACCCACTACCAACGAGCATCTTCAGATTTTTGTCTTCTGCTTTCAGAAGCAACAAAATGATATCCAATTCCTTTTACTCCCAGTTATAAAATAGACTTTTAGTGCTCCATATCACTATAGTTTAATAGGGATTAAATTACATGCTAATGATCAAAAAGACTGGAAGAAAAGCAAACAAAAAACCAATATCTCTACAATCTAAAATCAACACTTTTCAGGTTGCTGCTTACAGTCCAGTACTTCTGGAAAAATACTTATATTTTTTTCAGAGTATTTGAGCTGGGTAAATCATGATCTCCACAAGACATGAGAAAATGTTGAGTACAAAATCAATAGTCCACTTACTAAAACTATGAGGCAATTAAAATCTATTTGGTGTCTATGAATTGAAACTTTAATAAACAGGTTGAAATCTCCAATTCACAGATGGAATCAGGAGTCTTTATCCCCCTGGAATTAATATAAGTTATACTCTTCTTATCTGACCCTTTATGGATCTGGATCTAAGTTTTTACAATCAGCATACAAGAGGATCACTCACAGTCGCAAAGGTATTAACTAACTTTGACTGAGAATTATGAACAATTGTATTACCATGATGAATACAGCATATGTGAATTGTTAATAAAATGTAATCAAATAACAAACCACTTAATATGAAAAAAAGAAACCATCATAGATAAGGTTTTCTGATGCACAGAAGACAGAGAAGTGACCTAGATTTCTTGGAGAGTTAGGCAGAAGCAAACAAAATGGATAACAGCATGAACACTGATCTATGACAAAGTATAAAGCTTCTACATAACTATTGAATCCTGTAGTGGGAAGCAATGATACTGGGAACACAGCAGATCATCATCTGTGAGGAAGCCTTGGCTGTGTTATTGTAGTTAAAGATCAGTACAATCCACAAACTGATAGAAAGTAATGCAGAATAAAAATAGAAGGATAATATTTCTTCTATTCAGGACGGTTGCAAACTCCACTAGAGTGAGCAATTCTAGAAACTATACAGAGAAAAAAAATAATCTAAAAGTTTATAAAAGGTTTAGAAAAAAAAAAAAATGCAACAATGGCAATGAAAAGATTGAAAAATAATGAAAATTTAATTTTCTATATTTATGCTGTATTTATGTACAATTTTTGAGCTAGCTGATTCCAGAAGCAATCTGAAGACCAGTATGCTCCTGAGACACAATTATATGCATTATTAAACATGTTGGCAATTTGAGTTGGATTCAGGTTGCTTACAAGCACTGTCTGTTTCTGTGTGATTGCAGGGCAATCTATCTGGCTGACATCAGCCATGGGATATTGCCACAACTGTTCAGGCACAACACTGAGAAGCACATGAAAGCAGGAACAGTACTCAACATTTTCCCTTTGAGTTTCCCTCCAGGTTCAGTCTCTGTGTGGCTCAAATGCACTCTTATGAATAAACGTTGAGAACTATTTATCCATTTGATCTTGAGCTCCATCTTAAGGACCTCTCCAAACACAATATCTCTAAAGGAAATGGGTTTAATGGGCGCACAGAGTGCCTGCTTCCATTGGCCTAGAGGACTAATGGAGGCTGGAGAGTGAACCTGCAGACAACACAGTTAGGAGAAAAGAATCATACTTAGAGTGACTAGTTCTATTTAATTTATATTTTTTTTCAGGTCAATATTCTTCTTATTTTGCAATCTTTAATTCCTACAATTAATTCTTCCTTAGCTTTTTATTTGTTTTTGTTCGTTTGTTTGTTTGTGTTTTACATTAAGGGTGTTTAAACTAAGAGAAAATAAAATAATCTGTAAGACTTTGTTTTAAGATCTTAAATACATTTTATAATCTGTTTTTCCTTTCTCCTAAAGTGCTTATGCAAATGCTTGGAAACTGTCTTCCTATGCCTAATATGCATTACTAGTCCATTCTTACTCCCTCTGTCTTGATTTCATCCTCTTCAAAGAAATGTACTATTTGTACATTTGTATTATTATGAGGATGAAAGAATAACATAGGTTGATAAATAAACAAATAAGTAACAGTAAAATGCTAGCAAAGCACTGTACAAACATCAATTAATTCTCTTTGCAGCAGTCTTAGGCAGCTGTTAAATTCCCATTCTGCAGATGGGAGTGCTAAGGCAAAAAGTGGTAAAGTAATTTATACTGTGCTGGGACATTGATTCAGCCTGAGTTCTGAGGCATCTCTGCTTGACTCTTCCCTTAGAGTGCTTTTGCAAAACCACCAGAAGTTTCTGTACGCTCTGGAATTACTTTTATATTATGACAGAAACTAAATGCAGGACTTTATTTATTTATGTATGTATCTATTTATGTATGTATTTATTTATTTTCTCCCTTGTAAAGAAAATTCAGACTGAGAAAGAATAGAAATCCATGAATTTACAAATAAATCTTTTCCTGTCACCTTTGTCCGTATGGAAGTGCTTTGTTTCAGAGACTTTAGCATCTTAGATGAAACAGATCCTACCCTGTCCCTTTTGGATTCCCAATAATTCTTCTCTCCAGTATGTTCACCTTCACTATGAAGGTTTCCTTGGTGGTGTGCACCTTCTTTCTCCCAGTAATTAACACTCAAACAACCCCTGCATCTTCCCCATGACCTATTAAGCATTTCTCCTCATCCCATGAAACTTCCTTTCCTTGAAATGCCCAACTTTTCCCCTTGAGGCTCCTACCTACAGCCAGGATGAAGCCAAGAGGCAGCTTTCCTTCTTGCTGCTTTGCTGCAACCTTTTAAAAGAATATAATGTCCACTGTACAACTGGCTGCAAGCAGACAAATAACCCAGACTCCATCCATCATGCACGACCAGAGTTACTCTCTTAATTCTGCTAGTGAAGTTCACCATGGGAGACAGAACTAAGGAAGATTGTTCCTCAGAAAGGCCATAAGCTTTTATTTGGTGTAAGCTGAGAATGTTTTACTGTTGCTCATAAATGTAGCCTTACATAGGCATCTACACTGAATTTGGTTTCTATATGTGCAGCTTATTACTGATGGAATCATTCACAGTGACTTGTTTAATTTAGTGAATTAAAACAAATCATGCCTTTCTTTCCAGAAATAAATATTTAGTCTTGTCAAAGCACAGATGCCTTTTAATTGGGCTCATGTATCTGGTGTTAAAACTTACTGTGTGGTTGCTTCCCCTTCCTTCTCTTCTGTATTTTTCCCATTAAAACATAAACTGGATTTCCTTCTCAGTGGAATCACAGCTCCCCGAGGACAGGGAGCTAGCAGCACTAGCCCAGGGTGTAACAGTGGCCATGCTGAACACAGAAGGTACAAGCAAGGCCAGGGCTTTCAAAACATGACCCTCAAACTGCAAATCTCCCTGGAAACACCCAGACTTAATCTGCTTGTATTAAAACACTTAAAGAAGTCAACGAGAATTTATTTTTAGCACACTGGCATAATATGTATTCCAATATTTATTTTTATAAAAAGAAAGCATTCAAAACCATTTCTTCTCCCTTTTTTCTTTTTCTTCTCCCTTTTTTCTTTCTCTTTTTTTTCTTTTTCTTTTCTCTTTCTCTTTTTCTTTTTCTTTTTCTTTTTCTTTTTCTTTTTCTTTTTCTTTTTCTTTTTCTTTTTCTTTTTCTTTTTCTTTTTCTTTTTCTTTTTCTTTTTCTTTTTCTTTTTCTTTTTCTTTTTTTAAGTCTAAGTATGAAGCTTCCTTGCTTGTACCTTTTCACTGTGCTGTCAAAATGAGTCAGTCAAATACCTAATTTTCTTATAGATCACTGTTCAAGCACTCTTTGTTCGACTTGAGATACATCCTGTGCCATCCTGTGCAGCAAGCGCTTCTAGTTTTAGGGAGCTGGGAAGCAGCTCAATACAGAGAAGGATTGAAGCCCAGTCTTTCTTCTTCCTGTTTCACACTTGATACACGACTGACTTAAACTGACATTCAGTTACAACTAAAACAAAAAATGAAGAGACACTTTTAGAAAGAAGGAGCTTCAAAATGAAGCTGAAATTCTGCTTAGAGAAAAACTTTGGTCTCTTCACAGTCTTTGTATACATACACCCAATACAGGTATATATTTTCAAAATATTTGATTTTAAGACGTAACCACTTATTTGAGTATTTTTAAGAGTGTTAAGAGGATTTCTGTGATTATGATTTTACATATCTATCTGTATCTCTATAACTAACTATTTAGAAATTCACCACATGAAAGCTACAACCCAGGAAGATCCATCACACTGGAAGCCAATCAGAGAGCTTGGTAATGCATATTTTATTATTTCACAAAGTTAATGTTTCTGTCGATTTTATATTTTTATTTATATTATTTAATTAATTAATTATTTTTGTGTTTAGATACTAAAACTACACATTTATACAAGCACAAAGATTTATACAGGCACATATAATTGTAAAACGGCAATTGTACTAACAAATATTTAAAATAAAACAACCAGACAAACAAAGACTTTACTGAAAAAAATCAGCTTAGAAACAGAAATTTTCCAAGAAGCGACTTGGCTGATGTGGACTAAGCACAAAATGTTGAGCTTTGGGGGTCCACCAGGCTCTTCTTCATACAATTATCACAGAACCTGGGGACTGAACTGAGCTGTAGGTTTAGTAGGTCCCTCTCCTTTGGAAAGCAGTCTTGTTTTAACATTGTAACCCAGTGTACAATCACCTCTAACTCCCAATATGTACTTCACCATCAGCTTTAAATATTAATCAAGATTCACTGCAGTCCTCAGAAAAATAACTCTCCTATGAACTTTGCAACAGGTCTTTGATCCCTGGTTCATCTAATGTTAACTTTAAGCATTAAATGGATGTACCCATATGCCGGGAATTTCATTATTAGATTTTCCTTTTGTTTTCAGACTGAGGTTATATTCTTCATTAGGGAGTGATTCACATTTCATGGGGCCCAGATCAGACCTTGGAAGAGCTATTCCCTGCATGAACCTTACAGGAGGCCTAAGTCTGCTAAACTCTTAAATTAGGTCCCTCAGTTGTAGTCCTTTGTAGTCCTTAAATTAAATGGAATAAATCAGACAGATTTATTTATTTTTTTATTATTTTTTAACTAGTCTCCTCCATAATAAATAATTCAGGCTTTTTGTTTGTTTGGTTGGTTGGTTGGTTGGTTTGTTTTGTTAAAAATTTTATGGGCTTTTTTTTTTTTTAAAGCCCATAAACTATCCATCATTACAAGGTGGATTCTGCAACTTTTGCCCTAATGAGACAATATTATTTCAAATAATGTATTACACACAAAGGAGGATTGGACCCTACATACAAAGGCATAAATTTGCAAGAGGATGAATTCATTCAAGAACAGATACTCACCATGTGCTTCTTACATTTGAGATCTTAAGGACAGTACCTAATGTTTTCCCTTCAGATTTATCATAAACAAATTAACTGGGGAGAAAATAGATAACTGGTTCACATAATTGTTGGAACACTGTAATGGATGAAAAACTTGTAGCAATACAATTCTGACAAATATCTTCAGCTTACAGCTGGCAGTGTCACAAAGCCTGAACTGAGTGGCAAAATTATATTTACTTTTCATTAAGTTAATATGACCTACATTTTTGAAGAAAATCACCCACCTCTTGAGTCAGAATGTCAAGACATCACAGGACACAAAGGCAAGCTCTTGAGGTTGAACTGAAGTGGTTTTAGACAACATTGACCCTATTAGAGAAATACAGCTCAAATGTCCTGTTTAAAACAGGGTGTTATTTGGAAACAAAGCAGCACTGCCTGAATTATCTGAATTGCTGCTGCATCCAAGTCCCTGTGATTTTAAACAGATCATGTCCTCTACATCTATTAATTACATTGCAAATTCCCCTGATTGTGTGACTCTTTAACATATTCAGTGTCGTGGCTCTAAATTCTGTTAATTACAATTCTACCAGATGGGTGACAGAAAAAGGAACAAACTCCAAATTTTTGTAAAAAGTTAGAAGAAAAGAAATGCCATCCTGTTTTTCATGTAGCAAATGCTGAGCCAGATCCTGGTTTATGTAAACTGACCAGCACTTTCGCTGGTGTTTGACTGATTAATACCAGCTGAAGATATGACTTAGTGTTAAATGAACAGACGATTCATGCAGTTTTTATATTAAACATAAAAAATGATGTTCTCTAACACAGTTTAATAGGTACTTATTGAGTGCCAAGTTTCCATTGCTGCTTTATAAGTACTCTGACTAATAATAATTAACAGATCTTCTTGGAAAGCAGTAATTTTCATATTTTCCCCCCACAATATTTTTAACTCCTAATGTAAGGAAAGTTATAACTGTTGCTGTAGATAGATCTTAACTCCTTAGTTTTTGTTTGTCCCCCAACACCTCCCCATCCCAGTATGGCAAAGAAATGATCATAAGAGCCTCTAGTTTCCATCACAGGGGAAGAAAAGACCCTTGGGGAATTTCCCAGGACTGACTGCAGGAGTGACTTCCTCAGGTAAAGCAGCCCATGGCTGTTGCTAAAGCAAGCTGGAAAATGTGTTGGCATTTCAGACCATGGTATTTCTTGGTCTGTTTTTTTTTATTATTTTTTTGTTTGTTTGTTTGTTTGTTTCATTTTTTCACTTGTTTTGTCGTCTGCAATCACGGAAATCAATGTGATTTCCCTTCAAAAGTAACGCACTTTTTTTCATAGTGTGTTAGGCCCCAGAAGCACAGAGGGTTTTAATCGCAGTGTCGAGAACCCCAGGCTGGCACTCATTGATTCTGAACAGCCTGGCAAAGAGATGGTATATAAACCTACAAATAATAGCCACAGATAGTTATTTGCATTGTACTGAACATGGGAGTAAATCCCTCTGGACCACAGCAGGAATCTCTTATAAATGGGTTAGGTACTTGGGCATCACCCTTGCTAGTCATGCAGTATCTGAGCACTCACAGGAATTTTTCTCGCCTTGAGTAATTCCTGACAGTGCAAGTATAAAGGGAAGTAGATGCCATTTATTTATTTATTTATTTATTTACTTATTTATTTATTTATAAAGGAAAGAAAGCAGTAAAAATTCAGTCCAGGGTCTCAATAATACTGACTCATACCAAGAGAGCTCTACAAGTTATGCTGATACTGATATTTCAATTTCCCTCAATAATTCTGAAAGAAAAAAGCCCAAAATATTACCTTTTATTATTATTATTATTATTATTATTATTATTAATATTTTTTTTCATGGTTTTGCGCTTTTGGTTTTGTTTTGTATGTGTATGTGTGTATTTTATCTTTGCTTGTTTGTTGATTTTTGTTTGGTTGCTTTTGGGTTTTATGCCTGCTAGTAGGAAGTCCTGATTGTCCAGCCTTTCATGTGAACAATACAAATGAATGCCTTAGCACCATACAGTTATTGGTGCCTTTATCCTTTCTGGGTTGAAAATGCAGCAGAATTGTGCATATTTAGTGTCTGTGAGGTGCCTTAGATAATGATCTTTCTCTGATGCAGTATTATTGCTGTTTCTGGCAGACCGTAGAAGTGCAGGCTAATTGCACGGTGTCAGATGGTAGGTATGTTATTGGTTAAAACTGTAAGAGGCACATCAGCAGAGCTTTTTACAATATAATAGGCACTGATTAGCCAGCCATGTAATATGGCAGGAAAAGTTTCACCGCTTGGTGATTGCTTTAAGTTCAGAAGAAGTCTGAATGTAAACCAGGAATAAAATGGTGATTTTTATTATGGGAGTGAGGGATTAAGAAATTACACTGCTTGAACAGTCTGCCCTCCTCAATTCATTTATCTCTGTGCCACGTTTACCCATTTCAACGATCATTCCTTAGAAAATACAGCTTACCATTTAGCTTTTCACAAGCTGGTGATACGTAGGAATCTTTACAATCCCATCAGCATCATCTGCAATGTAAAATATTCTTGATAAAATTAGGGATTGATCTTTCAAGAACTAATATATTCACTTATGTAGATTATGGAAGGGTTTGGCCCCTGTTTTTTTAAAAGTCCTATGGCAAGACTATGTCAATGATGCTTTCAGAGGTAGCATTCAGATGATAAGAAAAAATCTTAGATCCCAACTTACTCACTTGAATAGAGTCTAGAGTTCTCTCTCTCCAGAAGCCAAGAGACTGATGCTCCAAAAATCCCAAAAAGATATTTCACTGTTAATGCTGAATACATGAGGGAGGTGCTCAGATACTAGATGGCAGTATAAAACCTTTATAAAATTCATTTTAATAATGAAATCCCAAATAATCATGAAGAACATTGTTGATATACTCACAAGGTTACTGGAGAAATGAATTTCATTTCACTATCATTCTGTATATTGCAGACACTGAAGGTTTCTTTTACAACAGCAATACTAATTTTGGGGTAATATTCAGATATTAATGAAACCTCCAGACAGACTACACCTTCTCCCTAAATTTAGTCATTTCTGTCAATGGAGCAAAGATAAAGAAAAATAGAGTACTACTTTGTATATGTACATAACAACAATTTTCACTACAGTCAGGAAAATGTTGTTGGTAGAAACAAACTCTAAATATAAAACATTTGAATGATTTCCTTCTCAAAAGTGGTTTCTACTACAAACTTAAAGTAATTTCTATTTTTACCAATTTCAATCTGTATCGCCATTGTGAATAAAATTGTCATAGAGAAGAATTTGCCCCATTAAATCTGATACTAAAATATGTTTTATTGGCAATTATTAATCTTATATGTTGTTTCTCATTTTTGCCAATCAATTTTTATTTCTCCAGTTTGGTAAATACATCACAAATCCAAGACTATTGTGTAGAAATCCAAAACAGAGAGATGTATAGAATTCAACATTTTATTTTATTTTATTTTATTTTATTTTATTTTATTTTATTTTATTTTATTTTTAAGTTAGATGATAGATCAAAGTGTCCTGTTAAAGAGAGTCATGGTCTGCTTTTTACTTTTCATTCTAGGAGGATGTTGGTATTCTCCATTTAAGTTCATAACCCTTTTTTATGACAATATCCATAGTGCATAGATTAATTCTGAAAGCATTGTTATGTTTACCTAATCCAACCCCCTACATAACACAGGCCAGAGCATTTCATTAAGTGTTTCTCACACCTAGAAAGATACTTTTATAGCAGCCATCAGAGCAACTGTAAACTGCCAACACCTTTCTATCAATTTATACTCTGTTACAGTGAACTCTCATTGCCCCAGCCCAAAGTGCTACACACTGCCATTTACTCTCAACAGTTTGTGGTTGCACTTTCACTCTCCCAGACTGCTGGTTCTTTAGATTTATCAGCTAAAACCACGTAAAAGGGCAGAAATAGAATGTGCATGACGCTAAGTTCAGTTGAACATAGAGAAAGCAGGAGTAAAAAATGGTATATTGAGTAAGAAATACAGCACCTGCAAGCAGCAGTTGAAGGGCTCTTGAGCATTTTGCTAGGAAAGGACCTTTAATCTTTGTGCATTGTGTATTATGCATTTCAATTGGATGTCAAAACCATCTGGACACATAGCTCAACTGAAAACAAAATAGAATCTACTTCAAAATTATGTGAAAATAAGTACTACTTATTAGTAGCATTGTGTTTTTTGTCTTTTTTTTTTTTTTTTCCAATGCAACAAAACTCTTCAAATAATTTTTATTCCACAAAAAAAACAGCAAGTTCATTTTGGCTTGACAATGTAGCTTCAGACTTGTAATACAAGGAAATGCAAGTCAAGGCATATATCTCCGTCTTTCTTCCTCTTCTCTTTCTGTCCTGTCTATAGGAAAATGAGCTGTGAAATTAACTTTATGTTGTTGGTGTTGGTGGTTGGGTTGGAGGTTTGGGGGTGTGATTTTATTTGTTTATTTATATTTTATCACACAGCTACATTCACCTACAAGTACTTGCATTTTTTAATTTGCAGATTTGGCATTAATATATGCCAATATGCCAATATGTTGATACACTTTCTTACACAAATGGAGCAAACTCATCCCAGAATTATGAAAGTTGGGGTCTCTACTTCCTTCTTCTAAGGTTTTGCTTCCCAGCCTAGCCTGAGCAAAACTGATATCTGTTGTGAAGATTTGCTGACATGTTAGGGCCACACAGTTTAGCAGAAAGAACTTTTATATCTGTTGTTCCATGGTAAGCAGACTGACATGGGAGAAAGGTCTCACCTAAAAGCTGCTTTTACTGCTTGATTTTGGTTTTGTTTCTGTTTTTGTTTTCACTTCCGTTTTTGCCTTTTTTTTTTTTTTTTTTTAATGACGTTGTTAGCATGCCAGATCTGTGAAAGCAATGGAGCCTACCACATCAGCGTAGCAGGACCTTCAAACTGAGAACTGCAGATATTGTAGCCCCACGATATATGCCTGTTTGCAGAAGCCAGTACAAACCTGCACATTTTTTTAGCACAGCAAACATGGCCTATGCACACTACTCACAGCCATCTTGCTGCTGTGTCTTCTGTAGCCAGCCTACAAAAACGATCATAGAGTAATGGGAGGGACTGAGGGTAGCAAGAGCCCCAGATGGGCTCCAAGATCCCTTCAGCAGCTTTGACCATGGTCTCTACATGCCTTATTAAACATGATGGTTTTGCTGTTCTTTTTTATTTTTCCTTGTTTTCCAAATCCATCAGTTGTCTTTCATCTTTAAACCAGGGAACAAGCTTTTTATAGGGAGGCACAGTTTTTCCATTACTCTGCTTGAAGTTTCCACATAGTGGATCTCTTATCATAATATCTGGATGTTATTGCCATGCAGATAATAAATGACAAAATTTATTTCACAAAGATTATTGTAGTGGATGACTCCAGATTCTGTCTCTCTTCCCAGAGGTGGCCACTGTAATATCTGAGCTTCTCAAATGCATCCATCTGATATCAGCATGAAGAAATATATTTTATTTTTTGTACTGGGTCTGGCTGGAATGTTAACTTTCCCAGCAGCATCCCATACAGTGCCGTACTCTGTACTTGTAGCTGGAACAGCAGTGTTATCACACCAGTGTTGTGTCTACTGCTGAGCGGCAGTGGCACAGCATTGGGCCTTTCTCTAACCCTCCTAGGGGGTGGGCAAAAAAGTGAGGAGAGAAACATCACTAGGGCAGCTGACCTAAACCAATCAAAGGGATATTCCATACCATGTGGTGTCACACTCAGCAATAAAAGGTGGAAACAGGAAGAAGAGGGGAGGGGTGGGCTCTTGTTGAGAAGACGTCGGTCCTCCTCTCAAACACCGGCTGCGTGCGTTGAGGCCTTGCTTCAAGGACGTGGTCAATCATCGCTCATTTGTGGGAAGTAGAGAGTAATTTCTTTCCTCTGCACTTCCATATAGCTTTCATTTATTTTGTTTGTTTGTTTTCCTTCCTTTTTCCCCTTTCCCTTTTATTTCCCCTTAGTTAAATTGCTTAGTTCATGGTAGTCTTTATTTAATTATTGTACTTATTTCCCTTTAATTAAATTATCCTTATCTCAACCCGTGAGTTCTTCTTTGCTTTACTTCTCCCCCTCCTCATCTAAAGGAGGGGGAGTGAGAGAGCGGTTGTGGGGTTTAGCTGCCCAGCACGGTAAAACCACCACATTTTTCTGCAAATGATAAAAAGTGTCAAAAAGTAGTAGATTTCTATCTGAAGTCTCTTAGAGATATTAAATTAATACTGGTGTCACCTTCATCTCCTTTCATTAGTACATAAATCTAGAATGACCCAACACATTTTTCGCTGTGCTCAGTTAACTTTATCCTCTTATTTTAGACCCATTGTGAGGAGGTGGAAAGAAATAATTGCCTTTACTTTTTCAGTTACATGCCATTTAACTTACCACGTCAATGCATTCTCTTTTAGTTTGTTCAGGAAAAGGTAATTAACATAAAGCCCAAATGTTAAATGTGCAACTGAGGCATATATTTAATTGCTTTTTGTCAAAAACAAAACAAAACAAAACAAAAAAGGCATTTTCCTCCAGTATCTTGTCTACTCAGATTTCAGATTCCCAACACAAATTATAGTTTATTTGTGTGCAATTTTGGCTTTCCTTTCTAAGCCAGCTGGGTCTGACACTGTTGTCTGTGCGTGGCTGAGTAGGCCACCCTTGCTGTTTTGATTTTCAGCCCCAAGTGAGGAACAGAAAAGGACCAAACTCCCTGTTTTCCACTATTTCTCACCAACAGGTAGCCTTTGGTCACAATGGCAGAAGTGATATCCTAAGCCTCTGCACAAAAATTGTCTGTTCGTAGACTGGGCAACAAAATTTGTGTTCCAAAAATCAGTGCTATAGGGACAGCCTTGACTATATGACTTTCTATAGATACAAATTAAATCTAATACTTGTGGCAAAGCAAAATCCTAGGGCTATAGGTAGAAGCAAGACAAAGGTAACAGAGAAAGAGCAGGATTTTAACTACAAACCTTATTAACCATCAAAGTGGCTACATATGAAAAGTGCTGGCTTTCCCTTCATTTGAAGAATTTAAAATCAAATATTGCTATCTTTCTGAAGAATCTTCTCTAGCTCAGCCAGAAGTCATTGATCAGGTTTAACACAGAAATTACTGTATAGGAACCAATAAGATTTTTAGACCATAAGATGTAATTTGGGTATGGTGGTGCCAAAAGTTTGATACAATACGTTAAACCAGATATCTTAGAGCAGTGGATGTGATCTGGGAGTGAAATCTAATCTCTGCATAAAATGATTTAACATTGCACTGGCCTTTAAACGTGAGAAACCTAAGCCATGGGATCTAGAGATTGGCTGTGCTCCCAAAAGCCTCTGCTAGTGTGGAGACTTTGAGCCCTGAACCTTACCACTTTTGCACACAGGGCTGACCAGAATGATGTCTCTTCTGTACCTTCAGCATGGTTTCTATGCTGCTTGTCTGTTAAATTGTGCAATTAGGTGCTACAAAGAGAGCCTCATACATCATACAGTCGCAAGATGCTAATAGCTGCTGTTATTTCCTTCTGCAGAAATATAAATTAAAGAGAAAAATACATTAGGCTCCTTCTGAGATGTAGAAGTCCTCTGTGTGGGTGCAGGAAGAGAGAAAGGGGAGGAAGAATAAGAGGAGTGATAAAGAACTCTTCAAAATTAGGGTTATCCAAAGGAAAAAAATGTTTCCTGGATCAGTCTTCAGAAGGCAAACTGTCCATCTGACACTGTCCTGCTTTTTGCCACTGAAAATAATTCCCCTGATGGCAGACACCATATGATATTATCTGTTTGATTCTAAATCTCATTCCTAGCTTACTGGAAATCTATATTTGTTGCAAATTGTCTGCTTTGTGCTCTTTTATAAAGAGCAGCTTTTTCAAAAGGCTTGACTCCCCCTGATGTCCATGGGACATTTAGCATTTGACTGTAATGCGAGCAAAATTGGACCAATGCTGAGAAGAATCTCTCTCCCATATGCCATAATGAAAGCCCCCCTTGTGTTTATGTGCTTTTTAAAGCATGTTAAGTGATTATGATGGGGCAGACACTTTTAATATATAAATCTGTAGAAAATGGCAGAACATTTCAGAAACCTCCTGAGTTGGTAGGAATCCTGAACCGATTGTTATTTCATGTTTTATCCCATTCCCTTTCTTCCCAGAAGTAGACAATCCTGATTAGGCTCTGATTTTTAATAAAATAACAAATGCAAATAACAAATGCAGATACAGTAGTGCGCTCCATATAAAATTTACATTAGAGCTTTTCTGAGAAAAGTTTTAATACTGTGCTTGAAGTCATTTTATTTTTACAGAGCACTGCTTGTTAAAAGTTGTAAATCCGTTTCTGTGTTGCTGAGGCTGTGTCTAGCTCTCAGTTAAATGGAAATGTATAATCCAGCTCATTCATTTGATTGGCTTCTGATGCTCTCTCTGTGCTCAGTCCTGGAAGGTGCTGGGTCCTCCCCTATTACCTGAACCACAAGTCCTTCCTCTTTATCTAGGTTGTATTTCACCTTCCTGAATGAAAGCCATCCTTTTTCTCCACCTTATAACATTGTGCCTTCTTGTAGAAGTGGGACAGACCTATGTTTCCAGTCCTCCTGCTGAGCAGCAGTGATGAAGCAGTGGGAGAAGTGTGTGGCGCAAATGACACATCTCCCCTGGGTTCCAAGAGGACCCCAAGGCAGACTGGGGCTTGAAGGACCCCAATCTCCTTCACAGCCTCTTCTCTCCCAGAGACTGGGCCAGGGGTTGTGCCTAAAATGAGCCTCAAGTTTATGTTTAAATAATAATTTAGTAACTTGTTATTGCCATGGGAATTTGGTGCTTAGCTACTTCAAATCCCCAGACCAGGGCCTGAAAATTAGCAGCAACTAGAACCTCCTGTTATTTGTCCCTGTAAGTTTCTACTTCAAAAATAGAGGAATAATTAAAAACAGAATAAAAGCACAAGGGGAAGGTGACTCATTTCTTACTTGTTGAGTCACTGGAGATGCTGAAAGCCTCCTGTAGTCAGAAATTTCAGCTTCCTAGAGGTCTTGCCTGTCTTGAACTGTGCCAGGCTGGTGCTGAGACTTTGGAAAGCAGAACAAACTGACCCATAATCCACAGCTGGAGCCACAGTCCCTTAAAGGGATCTTCTTTGTGCTTCTGAAAGGATCAGCTTCTCTCCCAGCTGTATTTTGTCTGAAGTGCAGGCAGAGTAAGATGGCTTTTATCCTGAGAGTTATAGGTTAATGTGACGGATGCCAGAAGTCTGATTAGGCTCTTGTCTGAACTTCCAGAAAAAAAAAAAAAATTAAATAAAAAAAAATAAAAAAAAAAAGCACTCCTTTAAAACATGCTCTCCTTGCTCAATAAAACCGAACAGCTTTGTTTTCCTCCTTCAGGACTTTTTTTTTTTTTTTTTTTTTTTTTTTAATGTAAATTAACTCAAGGTTATCACATCCCTTCAGCATCCCCCACTTCACTGGAATTACTCTTAATTTACTTTGATGAAACATACTGTATTATTCTTAATTAGGAGCCTTGAGGACAGACCTGTTCAGGCTCATGACGCAGACACCTTGCAGTTTTGTTGGAACCTCTCTTTTTTTGCAATTTGGTATCCAGGATTTTTTCTCTCAGCAAATGATAACCCTGATATTTTCCAGCTTTATTGATCAGTTAAGTAGTCAATGACTTCACAGAGATTTCTGGATAGACTGACTTACATTTAACAGCATTTGTTTTGGAGGAAATGTAGTCCATACAACTGTCTTATACATGCATAGCATACCTACAAGTAAACCAAATAGTTAACTAAAAGCTCAACAGAACTAGTCACTGAGTGACATGAAGAATAAAGCTGACCCTGAAATAATCTTTTTTTCTCTCTCTTTAGGGTATATTGCACAAGAAAAAGAGAAGATGGGTCTGCTTGACAGGCTGTCTTTGCTGCTGTTGAACACAGGCATGTGACTTCCTACTTGGCAACAGTTACAAATCTGCTGGTTTCCTTCCAAAAACTGTAGTAGAAAACTGTTTTGCATTCAATTTGATGCAATGAAATATCACAGTATTCCATTATCTTCGGAGAACACAAAACTATACATATATATAGTTTTGCTTTATTATACATATACATATATATATATACACACCTGTATGTGTATGTATCAATTTCAAAAGATGTGGAAACAGGCAATCTTCCTATATGAGTAGCAAAAATGGTACTTGCCATTTCAAGTTACCAGGTACCAAGGTACTTGCCAGATCAAGTTACCCTCTTTTTTGAGAAAATTAAATTCTGCCGTTGTTCATTGCCGTTGCTTTTCAGTGAGGTAAAAAAAATACAATAAGCTGCTCTCTCCTTCTACATTAAGTTAACAAATGTTTAAATTGATCCTTCTACACCTCTCCCCCTGTAGCTAACACTCACATAGCCATGAATATCAAGCTCCAGATGTTTGAGATCTTGGCAGCCATGCCCTACTCCTGAACCTTTGCCACCAGCTGTAGCAAATGGCTGTTACTCAGAGCAGTTGTTGACCTAAACGCTTTCTGACAGCAGCTCCAGCCTGCTCCCATGATTGGCATTTCCCAGAAAGCTGATGTGTCTGATGGGCTGTATCAGTTTCGGTACTTCATGTTTCAGATTCAGTAGCTGGTAAAATGAGTTCAGTCCTCACTGTGCATAATTCTGCATCAACTTTAGCATGTTCTGCATTTAATTTATTATCAGAAGAGTTATATTTTGTACACACAGATTGCTATTTTACTAGTTGATGTGTTTCAATCAGCAGGTGATGTGTGTCATTTACTACATTAGATTCTTTCAGTCATTGATGATATATGGTTCAAAGAGAGATATTTGATTTAGCAACATTTACTAATGCATTTGATGTGTTTTTCATTCAGTAGCATATACAGTTTTTATTACCAATTGAGTATGTTTGTCAGATTTCTTTTTTTTTTTTCTTTAAATGTGTGATTTATGGATTTCTCTCTTCAATTAGACTGTATTTAACTTTTCTATCCTACTCTCATTCTGTCTTGTTTATTTATATGACAGAAATGTTTATGCATGTAAGCTCTTATACAGACAAGCCTCTATGTACAAAATAAAATTACGAAATTCATAGAGACATGGACTATAAAATGATTATAGTGGCTGGGACCTTAGGACACTGCTCAAACACCACTGAATTCATAATTACTCGCACATGTTCACTACCTTTCTCATAGTGAGTTGTGTCTTGCAACTTTTCTTTATGTGAGTTTAAGTAGAAAAACTGTCCTATGTTTTGCAGACCCAAGTAACCATTCATTCTTGCAAAGAGCTCACAGTCCTGACATGCACAATTAGGAAATTACTTGATTTCTGTTTGTGCTGGAGCAAGATTTTCCAAATCTCAAAGGTGACAACAGTTCTACTGGTTACAAACAAATAGTGTTGGAGAGGATAAGTGTTTTTTTGTTGTTGTTGTTTTATGTTTTGTTTTGTTTTGTTTTTGTAAAAAATGTCCCTTATTTCTCAATATGTATTGATATGCATATGGTGGTAGGCAATTGATAAATATTTTCTTTGAAGAACAATGAAGCATCAGATTAAGCTGCAGCTTCACATAACATATTGCAGCTAGAGGTTCAAATCAGATTCAGACAACTTCAGCTCTGCCTTTTGTCATTCTGGAGTGGATGCCATGAGACAGAGACATGTCACTTGAATCACGAAGTTCATCAACCTAACGACGTTCCAACACATTAACATCCCAGAACACCTCACAGACAATAGCAAGTCCTTAAAACAACTTCCTTAACAAACAAGAATGTTAGTATTCCACGCAGTTGTTAAAGACCCCTTGGCATTCTCAATCATTTAGTCCAGAAATAAGAACAAAGTTTTGTCTCACCTTTGCATTCTTCAAGCCTGCACTCCATTCCTTCAAATAACAGCTGCAATTCAGAATATTATTTAATGGTTTTGCTCTGAATGATTTTGCTAACATACTCAGGGCACTTAAACTACGTTTCTCCTCTGAACTGCTCTCTGGAGAAGGCTTTCTCACACCTGTAATCACAAAGGGAGCCAAAGTATACAAATCTCCTAACTTAGGTACCTACACTCTAAATACCCTCTGAGGGACTGTTGCTACAGAATGTAGCATTAAGATGTGTTGCAATACCTAAAAGAATTACTTACATGTTGTCACAGGCAGGCAGCTATGTATCATTTTCCTGTCACTGAACACCTTTAGAGCATTAAAAATATTCTAAGTGCTCAAGCTTTGTGTGAAGTAAATCCATTTAAAACCAAGCCAGGTAACATATAAACACTAAAATGTTTGGCTTGTGGATTGTTTTTTGTTTTTTGTTTTTCTTATTTTCCCCACACCAGAAAATAAGCATTTGCAAAACTGTAAAATGTTGGAACAATAAAAGCAATTTTACAAAATGTTTTAACAGTTTGAAAAATGTTCTGTTCAGAGGATGAGGAGCATATGTATATATATATATGTGCAGGTTTCTTTTTTTTCTTTTTCACATTGCTTTTCTGACTCACAAAATGCTTGAGTTCATTGAATTTGTTACAGGAAAATTGTGTGTGGATGTTTGTGATGCAGTGATTGCCTGAATTTATCTCTTGAGAAGAGATAAATCTTCTTGTGGGGCAGAAGAAATCTGTATGCTTTGTTTTTGCAATGTCATCTCAGGTAGATCCAGAATATTGACTTCAGGGGACCAACCTAAAGTTTATTGAAATCAATAGAAAGACTGACCACAGTGATAATGATACATGTTACTAGCCACAGTTTGGGAAATATTTTAAGCAACAGCTTTATGCTACAATGAGATTTGATTAAGCACTTTGATGTGTTGAGATTACACCCTGGAACTTGGGTTTATATACCTGTGTTTATCAAACACAGTGGGTATATGTGCTTGCAGGTGCACATGCATTTGCCCAAATGAGCAATACATTTAGAGTTAGTATGCCTCTCATACGCAGATGAGCTATCTGGAAATGTATCAGTCAGATAGGGTAATAGAGACCTGCAAAAACTCACTGGTTCCTTCAGCTGCATTCTTTCTGCTGTCTCAGGGAGCCTGCTGTGTTGTCACATTTGCCAAACCGTCACTGGCAAATCTCCATCTCCAATACAGGGAGATCGTGACATCAGTCATCAATTTATCGCATCTAACCTGGGTTGTGCTGAACATTCACATTTCAAGCTATGTAGTTCTATGATCTGCATAAGACCCATTAGATGGGAGTAGGGTCTGTAAGCAGATTTATGTCATGCGGTGAATGGGATTACAGAAATCAGATTATTTTTCTGTCAAAATTGATAACTAAAGTTTGCTTGTGTTTGCTTTAGACCCCTAAATTTCAGGGAGACTTGAATTGATCTCCTTGAAGTAAGGAAATTAAAATTAAAAATAAAATAAAATAAAATAAAATAAAATAAAATAAAATAAAATAAAATAAAATAAAATAAAATAAAATAAAATAAATAAAATAATAAATAAAAAGGAAAAATCATCTCACTAGGTTTTGGCAATGGAGGAGTTCTATCAGTGTCTATAAATCTGAGAGAGGCCAAAGTATGTCAGTCTCAGGCAAAACAAAAAGAGAAAGCATGAGAAGCCAGGTCCAAGATCTTTTTCATGTGAGTTTGTTATGTTGTTTTGGAACTGCAAAAGCCCTTGACAGTGATAACGGGGATAAAAATGTTATTTTACTCTGGAGAGTGTTTTGAGGTAGTGTTACTTTGGAGTTTATTTTGTGTTTTAGTTGCCTACTGTATTAGTAGTGGTGTGGGGTATTGTTTTGGTGTTTCTGTTTCTTTTCTTTTCTTTTCTTTTCTTTTCTTTTCTTTTCTTTTCTGTATATATATATAAAAGAATATATATATATTTATTTTTTTTTTCTGTGGCTGTTCTGTGCTAAATTACTGCAGTACAAAAATTTCCTATCTCAATTCTCCCAGCTTCCTTCCCATCTTTTAAAAAATGTTACTTCAATAACCATCTGAAGATAACATCTATTTCTGAATCATTTTGCACTAAGCAGTTTTTGGTTAAAAGCAGGTTTATGGTTAAAAAATAAGCAAATCCTTAGTTGGTGACATATAATTGTTTCCAGTGGCTGTGGCACCACATTAATATCGAATATCTTCTCTGAAATATTAACTGTGCAAGAAACTATACTTAAATAAAACAGTGTTTGCCTGGAAATCATCTACATCAACTCTAAGAGGATAGGAGTTCATTTTACAGATGAATAGGAATGATAGACAGACCCCAATATTTATCTACGCATGTCCAGATGGTGTAGTTTCATGATCTGGCTTAGAAATGTATGAGGAAAACTTGTGATTTCTAATCTTGGGTCTGACACTACTTCCCTCTGTGGCCTAAGGCAAACCACTTAACTTCTCCATGCCTCAGTTCACCATTTGCCTCTAACTTTGAGTCGATAATAGCAGCTGTTTTCACTTTCTTTGGTAATTAGGCAAGCAATCTCTTGCTTGAGGCCTGGCTTTAAAAGCTACCACCCTGCATAAAGAATAGAGGAGATTTTTGACATCGGTCACACTCTCTTTTTCTGGTTTCCAATACTTTTTAAAGGTTTCTTTTGACATATCTTGCATACAATAATGCAATTGAGATATTTAGGTTCCTGTAGATGTAATAGCTGAGCAGCACACACTCATTGGTGTATTACATCTGCCACTCTTCCAGCCCCATGCAAAGTGAGGAAATGCAGGAGAGGATCTGAGGTACATCATCATGACTTTGCTGTCTGTGATGCTGTGGTACTGTCCACACAAGAGAACAAAACAGGAAACGGATCTTTCCCTGCTATCAAAATCAAGCATGGGCCTCATGCTCATACATTGGTCCCTTTAATGTACTGTCCTTTTGGTCCCTTTCATGTACTGTCCAATAACAGGGACAGTACATGACTCCAATCATGGACAACAGGGTATAATCTGGGAAAACAGTAGCTGGCACAGGTCAAAACCAGATGAGGGACAAAGCTGTGGGATGCATAATGGCTGTAGGCCATTCTCAAGCCACAGACTTGGTTTGTTTGCCTGGATGGACATATACTGCCAGGGTAGTATCCTGACTGCTAGACAAGAAGTTTAAGAAACAAAGCCTTTAAAGTGTTATAGTGAATTCTCTGGAGATAACTGAGATACTTGCAGTTCTAGTAAGAGTAATAATACCTAAGAGGCTACCTTTCAGCAGTGAATCTCCAAAATTTGTTTAGGTAATAATGTATCATTATCTCCACTTCACAAATGGGAAATCATGACCAAAAGAGAATAACTTATCCATAGTCATCCAGTAAATCTATAAGAGAGACAAGACAGATTCAAGGCTCCTGAGACCTGTTGGGTGTTCTGTACTGTAGTAAACAGGGCTTCCCAAAATCAAATCATGGTTAGTTTTTTTATACATGTTTATATTGCATAGTAAACTCTGCAACAGTTTTACAAAAGAAATAACTATGACTAATATTACAACTCTTATTTTAAAAAGTTTTAGAATGAGCTAGGAAGTCCCAGGATAATTAAGGACTCAACTCAGTTACTCAAGAAATTTTTCCCAGACCTGAATTTCCTCAGATTTCCACACAGATTTCCTGTAATTGTGAAGTATATGTGAACTATATTTCTTCTTTCTGAGATATGAGAAGGATGCTAAAGTCTCAGAAGTGCCTTGTTCAGTAGCATTCCCTATATAACGAATGTTCAAGTTGCTTTTTTTTTTTTTTTTAAGGCCACATCAACTCACAACCTTGTCATCAACTAGTATATCCAACAAAATCCTTCTCCTCCTTGGTCATTTCTAACTGAACACTGTATTTATGGAAGAATTTTTGTTATTGGTCCCCAGATGCATGCACTTGCCCTCTGTGCTATTGAATTTCATCCAGTTTCTATTAGACCAGTTTTCAGACTTATCCAGTTGCTGTTAGCAGATGCTCTGAACCTCTCTGTATCACCAGCAAGCTTTATTAATGTACTCTCACTTTCCATGCCAGGATTGCTAGTGAAAGTATTAAGTAGAATAACTCCCAAGGCTCCTCTATCAGCCTTCCTCCAGGCTGATAGCTTCCAGTCTCAGCAGTACCTCTTGCAGACCCATTGGCTGACTGATCTGTGGGCAACCCCACAGTTCTCTGTCCTCATCTCACTTTAACATTCCTGTTTTATACTTCACTGTTCTGCTGAATTTCCTTTGCTGGAAAACATATTTTTTGTTGTTTTGCTTTGTTTTAGCAATGAAAACCAATCAAATTATTCCAGTAATATCTACTTTGGGTCTCCCAAATAATGTTTTACTTGTATCCATTTTTTTGAATATTTTTAATTTTTCCTTTCCTTTGAGAATTGTTTCAAAGCTTTGATACTGTTCAGGTAGGACTAACATGTCTATAGTAAGTTAGATCATTTTCCCCTCCACTTTCTGAAAATAATCCCTACAGCTTCAGATAGCTGTGCCTTAGAGATTTATTGCTAGTGGCTCTGCAGCTTCTTGTTCTTTTGTAATTCAGGCATATCAGGTTACCCTGACATCTCTTAAACCCTCCAAGTTTTTCTTCTTAATAATTTCTATTTCCATATCTTGGAGTATATTAGTCATTCTGCCTTTTCTGCTGTGTTTTGCATTGCTGTTTGTATTGACTTCAATACCAGTATATAAAACAGGACTTTGGAAGAAGCAAAATAACTATCTATACCATCTTATATGGGGATACTCTCCCGTCCACTTTTGAGCCATTCACACTAACACTGACAGAGAATGCCCATGCCCAGCTCAGGGTCAGATCCCAGTAAGTAATATGGAAGGGAACACATTGCTTTGGAAGGTGTAAAAAGTTTAATCATATTGATACTAGCACATTCTCCACTCACATTGAAGATTTTAGGTCCATTTTATTCATAAGCTACTCAGTAGCATATCTGTATCCATTGAAAATAAGGTACAGCATTCATTTAGATTAGTTTATTTTTCTTTTCTCTACCACTACACTGTACTTTGCACCAAAAAAATAATGTTTAAAAAAAAAAAAATAATAATGACGACAGAGGTACTCAGTAACCCAATAAATATTTTACAGTCCCCAAAACAGGGTAAAATCAAACAAGGCTAAAAATGCATAGGATAGATTTCTATATGCATTTATAGATTGTCTTTGTTTGCCAAAGCTCTGTCTGTTAAGCACCTCCCTGCTTGAGGCTTTTTTATTCTCTCCATGTTGTGATTTTATCTATTTTCTTTTCTCTTTCAGACAATAGGTTATTTAACTTCTCCTCACCCTTTCTCCTCCCCATTCTGTTGGCTCTGTTGTCTTTTTATAGCTTTGTTTTGCTGATTTGGGTTTGCACAATTTCTCACTCTAATAACCTCTTCCTGCAAGGGTGACAGGGAAGGTGCCATGGAGGGTGGAAAACTCCTTCTTCTTTGTTGTTGTCTCCTGTGTGATCTGACAGGCTGCAAGAGGAACACAAAAGTGGGAGGGATGGAAATGGGTGGCACCGCAGCTGCCAGAATCCCCCCTTTTAGTGTTTCTGCCAGGTTTTCTGGAAATGACAGGTTCTTCCACCCTTTTGTTCAAGACTTTCAAGGGGAGAGGGTGGGACTGAGAGGCAGTAACATGAAAGGGTGGTTGGAGAAATAAAATAGCTGTAGACTCTGGTTTGCAAAGGCTTCACCTCAGGTGAGTTTCTTTTCACACTCTCCAAATTAGCTGTGGTTCAAATATAGGCACCATTTAATTCAGAATTACTTATTCTAGGGAAATGGGGTGAGAGGAAGGCTCATATGGCTTTTCTGGTTTATGGTCTATTTGCTCTCAGCAAGGAGGGAAAGACTCCAAGAAAGGACAAAAAGGAGTGAAATAAGACTATGTTCGGTCTTATGCAGCTAAGAAGATTCTGAGCTATTACATCAATTAACACAGCCAAACCCTGTCACAGTTTTCTCTCTTTGTTTCATGTCAAGCACAGAGCAGCTGGAGACCAATGGCCAGTTCAACTACTTTATAGCAGCTTTGTTTCACCTCCACATTGGAAAAGAAACAGAGCCTTCATTTCCTTAATTTTATCACACATTTTTACTCATTTCCCACCTCAGATCTCCTACCCCCCATCCACTTGCTTTAGTATTCCAGTTTCTTACCCCATGATGAAAACTTTTCCCACCACCTTCATGGTGCTGCTCTTCAGATACATTTGCCCAAGTTTTTCATCACATTTTTTCCTTAGAAGATAGCAAAAAGATATTGGGGATCAGCAGAGTACTTGCCAGACTGGCTACCTTGTCTCATTTTCCATGGGACTGAGTATGTATTTCTCCCAGTAGGAAGGTCTGTTTTCAAAAGTATTTTAAAACTCAGCATTCCTAGTAAGAATGAACTTAGATGACATTTAGGATTGGGAGGAAGGAATGAAGGAAGGAAGGAAGGAAGGAAGGAAGGAAGAAAGGCAGGCAACGAAAAGCCAACACTGTGTGGCATCAGAGTTGCTTAAAATGAATACTTTATTCTGAATTTATATGTTATGATATATGTATGATATATATGGTATGAATTTTATATCACCAAAAAGATTTTTTCTATGTTACCATCCCATATATGTTCCCACAGCTCTGTTCTTAGGAAAAATGCCATCCTCACTCTATTCCTCTATTCCTTTTGTTTGTTTGTTTGTTTGTTTCATAGCAGTTAATTATTCAGAATTCAGTTTATCACAACACAGACCAAGCATTGTTTTAACAGTGGGCAGTAAGTCTGTCAGGAGTGGTTCTGGTCTGGCTCCTGAGAATCACCTCTCTCTCCATCATTGCTGTTCTCTGACACTTTAGTGACTCTTTGCAATCCTGTTTCTATTTCATTTTCAGGGTCTTCCTCTGCAGTTATTCCTTCATTCTTTCGTTACTTGGACTTGGAGCATTTCCTGGCACCGTGCTTCAGGGACTGAACTGGGGATGCTGGTGGCTAAAGTAGCTCATGGGAGAAAGGAGAAATTACCCTCCTGAAACTGCAAAGTACCATTGTGCATGCCGACTGCACCTCATAGGCATCAAAGCTGGCTATAAAATGGTTTCAGTGTGTGTCTTTATCAGTCCTTTTGCATCCTAAAAGATCCACTGTTCCTTCCACTACAAATGGAAAGAAACCAGGAAAAAGATATGCTCTTTTGCAAAACAACCTCTTTCATTTCAAACTTTAAATGCTGAGTTTGTAAGAAAAACTACAGATCTCTTTGAGATCCCAAAGACTTAATCAGAAATGTTCTAATTCTTTTTTTTTTTTTTTCCCCAGACATTTTAATAAGTGTATTTGGAAAGTTTCATTCCACTTTTGAATCCATAATTCCCAAATGCTTTGAAGTCTTTTCTATCAAACAGCAGACCATTATCAATTATAGCAATTTCTAGAATACTCTGCTTGTTAAATACAGCTTTAATTCTGTTTGTGACTTGATTTGATGACAGTTTCTTCAATAATACAACCTCAAGTTAGTGGGAATAGTAATTCAGTATTCAAGTGTAGTTTGCCAGATCATAATAAGTCTTGCAAAACCCCTACAGCCTCTTCACCTTCATTGGAGCTGCCTACCCCATGACAGTAAGCCATCAGCCTACAGGGAGATCCAGAAGGTTGATTTGTGATGGGTGTCACCTCCAGGCTATGGGCTTAACATTCTCTGGGGACAGCCCTGGGAGCAGAGGCAAGTGGACTTTTCTCTAAATAACTTACTGGGGTTCTCTGCCAGCCCTGGTGTCTCAAGGCTCCTTAGTGTTTCTAGGGATGAGCCTTCAATCCCATAACCTAGCAATACATAGCTCAGAATATCACTTTGTCTTTTACATTTTCCTGTTAACATAAATCATTTAAAGGTGTAGTATTTTGGAGTATGTGATCCAGTACCTCTAAGTGCTATATCATTGTGGTGGTTTTACCGTGCTGGGCAGCTAAACACCACAATCGCTCTCTCACTCCCCCTCCTTAGATAACACATTACAATCATCAATTACAGAAAACTCTCATTTGAATAAGTAAGATGCTGTGGATATATTTTGTAATTCCCATGTGATCTTACACTAAGTCTTAAAAATTTTCTACAGTGTCTTATCCATTGCTGCCGTCCCTGCAAATTTTATTTTGTTCCTGAGACCAGATAATTGTTTCTTATATTTACATTATATTTTCTAGGTTTCTTCAATCTTTACAGTCTCTGAATCCAATCTGGGCTAAACATGTTTTTAAACCCAATATTGCCTTTTTATTTCTGTAACTCCAAGAAACTCTATCAGTTTCAGTTCAACTTCAGATCACATAATACTTTATTCAGAACTAGTTTCATACAAAATGTACAAAATGTTCTCAAATTATGCTTCTTTCCTCTACATATTTGCATATTTTTTTTTTTTTGTCAGAGATCTATATTTAGTTTATAATTTATAAGTATTTCATTATTTTTAATTAAAAAAAAATCATTCTTTGTTTCAGCATCTTTCAGGCAATCCCCATGAAGAACTCTTCCATGTTGCTGTCTGCTCTATCCCCTAGAAGAAGACCTGGTGTGCATGAGAGCTTGACTATTTTTCTGACTAAGTCAGCCCTTTGAAAAGTCTACTACCTGTCCCTGCAAACCCTGTCACTCTCTGCTCTCCTGATCAACGAGTCGTGAGATGTTCTTTTTTGCTCCTGTTACTCTGGGCTGAAAACCCTTGCAAAACGGTTGTGTTTATTTCTAAATGCTGGATGTTTTCTGGGTCTGTACATGTTCCCACTTCTCAAGCACTTTTTTCTTTGACATTTTCTTCCTGTTTATTCTACAGCATCTCTTCCAAATCTCTCACTTTGCTGTGACCTCCTGCTTCCCAGTTTCCTCTCCTGCTGGTCAGTCTGTCAAGAGTAGCTGCAACTTGATTTCCTTTTAACATTTTCATTCTGCCTTGAGTATTTCTGCAGCTTGTTACATCCTGATAGCATTCTCCCAAAGTCTAAATCTGTATCTTCTGGCAGTCCTTTCTCACAGCTTTGGAACTTTGATACCAGTCACTCTCTGATCTCTTTTAATGCAGCCTGACAAAGTACTATAGTTACACATCTGACTCATGAGCTTAAGATCAGTCAATAAATAAATAAATAAATAAACACAACTTCTTTTTCACTTACTAATCAATTCTCTTTATATACAAAGTATCATTTTTTCTTGTGAAAGCGGTACTCATTAAATTTATGAAGCTTACTCCTTTTTTTCCAGCTTCGCTACATACTACTTGAACCAAAATATTTTTCAGGTCCCACTGTATCTCACAATTCCTTTTCTCCCACTCTTGGTCAATAGTTCTTTGAACAGTTACTCTCTTTGATGGTCCATTCTTGGTACTCTGCACTGGTCAGACTCCTTGAGTAAGGTCTACAGTAGAAAGTTTTTATTGTGAATACAGTATTAAACAGAAATATTTGTACTCCCATACTTCTTCATCTGCCCCTTCTCTTTGACTCATAAAAAATCTTCATATTCAGGTTTCTAAGGGTGGTGTTGTGTTCTGTATTGGGCCATCATATAGTAGGGATAAATGCTCTGGATTCAATTCATTATGAATGAATCAAATATCATTGAGAGCAAAGTCTTAGTAGCTGACACTGTTAAAAAAAAAAAAAAAAAAAAAAAAAAGGAGAAAAAGGAGTACAGTGATCTTTTTCATAGCTCATTTGAAAATAACCAAATATTATGATACCTGGGGAAAGCAGATCTATCTGTTTTCCTGCTTTTGAAAATTGTGACAAATAAAATGGTTATATTTGACCAGGTTCTTATCTGAGGATTTCTCTTTTTAGGGTAAGTCCTTTGAAACCTGTGTTGAAAACCAGGCAGCTGGAACAACAACAAAAAAATAAACAAGCAAACAAACAAAAAAGGCAAAAAATGAAATGAATGAAATTAAATATAAAACAAAACAAACCAACCAAACAATAATAATAATAATAACAACAACAATAAAGCTTTATCTCCCAAACAGTAGGTTAAAAACTTGTTAAAAACAAACTAACAAACACAGAGACTGCTGTTCTTATACAGTCTTTTGACTCCAACTTAGTTTAAGTTCAGCAGCGGGACCCGTTTTTTGCTTAAATGTGATGCCAATTAACCATGGGAAATACTTATTAGTTAAATACCTGTGTTAAATCATTTTTATGATTGAATATTTATTCAGTGAAAGATTCCCAGTACATAAATAAGGTCTCCATCGTTGAAGGTAATGTTGCGTGAAGTAATCAAACACAAAGCCTGCTTTAGCCATGTTATGTTATGAACTGTGCTGGGGATAAGTTAGGACTCTGGAAAATTGTGACAATAATTTAGTCTGACTGAACTTCTTGTATCAAAATTGATAATTCTTAAGTCCTCAGACTAGATCTGGACTGTCCTTAAAGAGCTAAAAATGCTGCAAAAAATTGCTTTCCATGCTATTTCCATGCTTTCATTTTCTAATTCCAAAGAAGATTCTGTTGTGAAATGAAAATACAGAGAAATAGCACAGGTAAGCAATTCTTGGAAGGATTCAGGTTTGTTTAGTAATTTTCATACTTTTTTTTCTTTTTTAAAATGCTATCTAAGCAGAGGAATAATTCTTTGAAATACAAAGCATCATTTAAAGTATTATAACAAGGTAAAAGTATTATAAAAGTATAAAAATTATTTAAGACATCATTTTAAATACAGAGTATGTTGCTAACAAAATTAAGCATTCTTTATCAATTAAAAATCTGTGCTTAAATTTATTTATTATTTGTGTTTAAATTAAATTTAAAGGCAGGTTTTCAAAACAGTTACACTTTTTTTTTTTTTTTTTAAAGATTATATTCTTTAATTAACATTGACACACCTTTCTGGGGGGAAAAACACATTTAAAATTTAATTTGTGTGTGATTACTTCAAACATATCCTTATTAGTATCTATCTAGATGCTTGTGGTCCTTCATGCATTCATGTTTAGTTCCCAATTATTCACAGTTTGTTAATTGGTGTGATATGCGATGAATATTGATCGTGCAGTCTGATGATGATTTCCATACCGAAGGAGCTGCATAGTTACTGTACATACTACACAACAATATATATACATGTATATATAAATGTTAAAGTATTCCCTACAGAACAAGCTTTGAAATTCATCAAACACCCTCCCTTTAATTTTGTTCTTTATATTTTCCCTGTGTTCTGTACATTGGCTCATTGCACAGCTAGTCTTGCAACATGCATGATAAAATAAAATTAAATAATAATAATAAAACAAAAAAAATACTAAGTTCAATTGTCTAATTTGTATAAATTTACAGAAAAATCTCTGGACCCATTAGGGGATTATTGTAGGTGCAGCAGTGATAGCAGTGACTTGGTGTTTTTAAGCAGAGGAGGGCCGATGTGTGGAGTTAGCCATTAGATTTACATCTAGACTTAAAGATTACTGCTTTCTGTCTAGGAAAAAAAAAAAAAAAAAAAAAAAAAAAAAAAAAAAAGTCTTATGAATTCAGAGCTGTCAGATTTTTCCCAAAGTCAAATGTTAATATCCCATTTTGAGCTCTTTTGTGCACCTGTAAAAAATGTGGCATGGTCATGAGCCAAAGTGATTCAGAGCAGAAGTGAAACACCCCAGAGAAATAAAGAAAAAATAATAATAGTTAAAAATAATAATAATAAAACACCTTTCACCTTCACTAGTTTCAAAGCTTTTTTTTAAATTATTTTTATTTTATTTTGTTTTATTTTATTTTCCATGGGGTAGAGCATACTTGAACAAAGGGATGTGTAACAAAGTGATGGATCAAGTGATTCTGGAAGAGATGAGAATATTAACTGTGAGAGATTCTTTCTGAGGAGCCAGAAGGGAACCTCAAACATCTCAAGGGAAATCTGAGAGATTCTCTCAATGTCAGTAACTTGACTTAATGTTCTAAACTGATGCTTAACATATGGATACAACCATAAAAATGCCCTTATGATGGAACTAAATGGTGAACAGGATGGAGGATCTCAACAAGAGACAATAGATTTAAAGGAGAGCAAGACTTAGCATGACACAAAACCCCATATCAGATCTGCAAGGTTTTTCATAACTAGAGAGAAAGTGGAGTTTCCAGAGGAAAAAGAATGTAACCTTCTGCAGAGAACAATGACCATTGAATGGCTCAATTGAAATGAAATTTGAAATGAAATTTGAAATGAAATTTGGCTCATTGAAATGAAAGGAAGGGACCTTAAACATCATCAAGTTCCAACCCCTGACATGTGCAGCAACACCTTCCACTAGATCCCATTGGCCAGCCAACCTGGCCTTGAACATTTCCAGGTATGGGGCATCCACAACCTCTCTGGGCAACCTGTCCCAGTGCTTCACTACCCTCTGAGTGAAGAATTTCCTCCTAACATCAAATATAAATCTCCTCTCTTTTAGTTTAAGACCATTGCCCCTTGTTCTGTTATTATCTGAATGAGCAAAATATTAGTTCTTTAATATGTTCCACGCTAATATGTGTTCCTCGCCCTGCCCACAGTGTGCAGAATGCAATATAAACCAAAATATACAAACATGCAATGTTTAATGGCTTTTTTTTTTTGAAATAGTTAAACTTGTCTTAAAAATGTAAAAAAAAAAAAAAATAATAGATAGATAGATAGATCAATTCTGTAACTCTTCAGAAAACCAAGGCAGGAAAAGAAAAAAAAATATATATATATATATATATATATAGTGTTTCTCCTGCATTTGAAATAATCTTCACTTTTGAAGAGACAGAATAAAATTAAAACCAACTAAAAATTGTGAATTTGGGACATTCTGAATTATTATTATTATTTTTTTTTTTGGCATAAGACAGAGAACACTTTTGCGCAGTATACTTTTCACTAAAACTTGCAGTTTTAGGACAGTCCAGATAGTCTAAAAATTCAGTTTAGTTTGGCTGACTTCTTTTTCTTTTCATTCCAAGTAAATTTGAAAAAAACAATACATAAAAAAAATAAATTATCTGACTTGTTCATGATGTTGTGTTTTTTTATTTCTTTTAAATAAAACATATTAATTAAAACCGTTATTTTTTCCTCAAACAAAGTTTGTTTTAGGTTAGAGAAAATACTCTGTTCTTAATGAAGTGTTTTTTTCAACTTTTAATTTAGCTTTTGTTTCTTTGTTTGTTTGTTTGTTTCCCAGCCAGAGACAATGGCTGTTTACTCAGGGAAAAGGATAGTAAAATTTCAAGTTCTTCATACAGTTAGCAGAAGTACAAAGCAATAAACTGTTTCTCCAAGGTATTTCTGTATGGCAGGTGTGCTGGCTATATCTATATAGCCAGTGAAATGAACAGGGGAGGGCACAAGACAGAAGTACCTGTATTTCAGTCATCCTTACCATTAAACTACCAGCATAGGCACTGGCCTAATTCTGACCTGATCCAAATCATATTCTGCACATTGGCTTGGAATGGGGTCTAGCTTAGGCAGGAATAATTTTCATCAGGTAGTTTGCACACATACATCTAGTTGCAGCTAGTAAAAGTTCAGATAAATACATAGAGAGCATTCCCTGGGCCATTTAATTTTCTATTAAAGACATAGCCTCCAAGGCTACATTTGAGATCAACTGCAGTCTCCATATAGGCACCAAGCATGCAAACCTGGCCCCAGGCACAGCTGAAGGCTGCCTTCCACAGCAGACAGGATCCCACTGGCAAATTTAAAGTTTTTAATGAAGAAGAATGTGTTCAAAAAGTAGGTGGTTAGTGATGTAGTCATATGGAGCCTACACCTACTCTTGCATGCAGAAATCAAGTGGAAGCATCCCATCTCACAAGAGCTTCATTTAAAGACTTTCCAAAACGTTTCACTTTGAAAGAAGACCAAGTAAACCCATCTTCAGGATGTTTTTATCTGAGGCAGGTTAGTAACGTGGAGAAAATATAAACAATCAGGCATACAGAAGACAACAAACCTAGAACAAGAACGTGGCTTAAAAGCAAGAAACAAATCCATACCTTGCTATAGCAGCTTGAATAATGTTAAGGGAGGACCTATTCCACTAGAAAATCTAGGGTTAAATTCCACACTCACTGTAGTTAATTGAAAACATCCACTGACTTCAAGAGTAGCTTTGATTCACCCTTCATTTCTTTATGCATTTTGCTTTCTCAGGCATTCCTTCTCACCTTTCCCTTTTGCGCCTGCCTCCACTTAATATGTGTTCAGGTATCAAGGCCAGGCTGCTAACCTTTCACATCTTCCTAACATGTTTCATCTGCCAACTGAAGGAGAAAGGGAGTGGGAAATCCTTATTCCAGAAACACTAAGAGCTTCTTACAAAATCCACAGAGCCTCCCCTATAACAGCATATTTCTTATGGGTTTTAGTGCAGAAGTGAATTTCTTTTCAGTCCTAACAATCTCTGAAAAGACAAATAGACTTGCCAAGAATATATGCACAAACATACTTAGGCTTGCAAGTCTCAAAACTATCAAGCACATCACATTTTATTTGTTTCACCTGCTTATGGTGTGTAGACACCTGTGACTTATTGGCAGTACATCCTGGTTACAATAGAGAATTTCAGGTATAAGAATAAGCTTCATGCTCCTTCAGCTTCATGCATCTATTTTGGATTTCCTCTTGAACATCTGGCAGCTGTTTGAAATAATTCTCTATGTTTAATGTGTTTAAAATAATAAAACTTAAAGACATATATATCTTTCTTTAGAACCTAAATAAATCTACCTACAGGAAAGCAAATGAAGTGCAAAAATTGGTCTTTTTAAAATAAATAAATAAATAATAATTTCACTTGTGACAAGTGGAATCAGGGATCATCAGTGTGAAAACTGAACAACAGTTGTTATTAGGCAGTAAGAGTTACTAAGCAAATGAGCTCCAGTAGCAGTTGCTAGGTAGTGCAATAACCAGTTCTGGTAGCAGACGCTACCAGGTATTTGAGACATTTATGCTCCTCTGCTATCTGTTGCTCAGGCTGCACTCTTTTCCGTGACTCAGAGCTGAAAATGTTTGGAGTTTTATGTTTTGCTTTAGGTATTTGTGTTTTAGGTGATGTCAGGCAGTCATCTGTACCAAAGCCACCTTACCAGAGGACCATTCAGGAACAATTTTCATGAACAGATTTTGAAAGCAGATTTTGGAAGCTTTGTCAATAAAATGTGCATCAGTGTTGCAAGCATAGACTTTTATTTTTTCTATGAACAAATAAAAACTTATCCAGATATTTGAATGTCCACTTAAAATAAATAAATAACAATGTTGTAGAGTGATTTTTCTTTTTTTAAAATTAATAGAGGCCTTATTTTTTATTTTTTTTTATCGGTTATATTTTCTGTTCCCAGTGAGTTTTAGCATTTAATTTTACAAAATGCAACAAACTAGATTGAGAAAACTGGCAACTGGTGTATGATGATGCAAAGGCAGAGCATCCAAACCATTTGGTAGCTGTAGGAGGTATCAACTCCCATCTCTTCTTATAGATTTTATAGGGTTTCACACCTGTATCTCCAGCATCTCCAACACAGTGCAACCTGCCCACTATCTTTGAGGTACTGGACATGTACTTACTGAAATTTTCATTTAATCTAAGTATTTAAACCTTTAATGGATTGAAAACTGGAATCCAACTTGTGGTTCAATGTCCTAATCATTAAACTACAATCTTATATTTCATTATTATATTTCATTATATAAAGAACTATTAGAACTACTAAAAGTGTTTTATACAATGTGAAAGGGCTTCAATGAGGACAGCAAATATTGTTTTCCCTCCTCTGGACATTTATTCCAACCACAGACAAATCTATTAGACAAAAAAAAAAAAAAGACTGACCACCCCTACCCAGGACTGACCTCTGAACTTAGTTCAAACTGATATGTCCCAGGCAAAGAGACAGAGAAAGTTCAGCCTGAATTTGGAAAGAGGGTTTGTGAAAAGCAGGTGCATTTTTCATCCAGCTATATTCATTAGCTCTTCTTCCAGGATAACAGCACAAAAATCCTAAGACATCTTTCTGTAGCAACGCAAAGGACTATTTTGAGACATGATTGGATCTATACATTGCTCAGATCCATACATTGGTGATCATTAGCAAAACAGGTTAGAAGGCATGTAATCGCTTAAATAAGTGGCAGAAGGCTAGGAATCTTGGCCTGTAAATGTAATTACAGAGCCTGTCAATAACCATTGATTTCCATAGATGGATCACTTGAAAGTATTCAGAAAGCTGGGAATAAAATGGAGGAATGCTAGAGAGCCTGTAGCAACCAAAAGGAGTGAATAGCTTTTTTTCCATATCTTCCTGCTTTCTTGTACTTACACAGTGGAAGAAGTGTAATAGCTTCTTCAAAAGCATCTTTTGCATCTTTGGGAGAATACACCATTCCTCCTATTCTCCCGTGTGTATGATGATTTTTGTGCATTGCAATGAACTTTGACTTTAAAAAGCCTGACTAAATTCTCTAACATTAAATGATTACTAATCTCCAACTTTTCTGTTCTCATCAGTCCTTCTGCCCCCTCTTGACTGACAGTTTTCTCATTATTATCTAATAATTCTTCATATTATCATCTTTTAAATTATCTTGTTATAAACTAAAAATTTACTCATGCAAAATTGCTGTGCCTTCTCAAACCTTGTGTCTGAACTTGTCAATAGGAGGGTATTTAAATACCGAATCCAGAAGCTTTTATGTGGATTCTTGGATTTTGCAGCAAGATCTGTTAAGTGGCACTGGAAATATCAAACAAAGCTGAACTGTAGTTAAGGAGAAGAGAAAGAAATATAAACTCATTGTGAAAGTCACCGGTCAGGTAGATTCAAAAAGTAGACTGGAGAAAAAAAAATATTATAATTACTGCCAGTAAATAGCAACCTCTTTTCTGTGCAAGAATTGATAGAGATCCAGACAAACAGCTGGAAACCAAAACTGCGTGTCATAGACAATTGCTGCTATGTAGATCATACTGCTCTTCCATCATCTTATTTCTAAATATTTTCTTCATTCCTTTAACAATCGCCACTTCCCCCGTGTTATTATTTCTAGCCAAGGGTATAACTTGTATTCCATCCACTTGGTGCTACTGAAATATGACAACATGGCTGAATTTCAGACAGAACTAACCAGGAGGAAATTATCTTAGAAGCTTTACTCTGTTGACACAGGGCTGCTGTGAGCTGCTCTGCTCTCCTGCAGTACGAGGAGTTTGGAGGGCAGGATGAAAAGGCAGATGGTACAACAGAGTCTGCCAGCACTATATGGCTTCTCTTCTCAGTGGATGAATTAAAGTAGACCTAGGACTGTAGTAATTTCTGCTAGATGAAGTTTTAGGGAGAGTTAATAATGTGGTCATACGGCTCAGACATTGTAGCTTGACCCAGTCCCATCCCTTCCTGAGGACTAATGACCAGTGTAAGTAAAGTTGTGCGTCTACAGTCAAGAACTCAGAAACTGCCTCATCCTGAGAAATCAATGGAATCCCTCTCTCAGATAGTTCAATGATGTGTACTGAGCTGGGCTTAGAGACCTTTCAAGATTCTCGTCTCCTGTGTTTATCATGTGTTCCATGTTCCTCTACTTTGAAGAAGTTTCTGCTAGCAAGTCAGGGCTAGAGGAAGAAAAGAAGAGCAAATGCTGAAATTTCAGCCCCTGCTATCAAGCAGCATCCAGCACAGAAATTTTATTCTTCAGATTTACAGAAAAAAAAACATGAAGTTGTCTGATCTTCCTTACTTATCTGGGGCAAAATGGAAATTACCACTATATATTGACTGTAGAACCACATTAAAAATCTGGAAAAGATCTTGGCAGCACAATTGCTAGAGGTGGAGATAAGACAAGAAATTAAATGTGAGCAAAAGGCAAGTATGGACATTCCTTTATTTCAATAATTTCAGTAAGATAAACATCTAGGATAAACAGGAGGTTAAACAAGATGGAAATAGCCAAGAAAATATCAAGACCCTCCCACTGCTTGCAGAGATGAGTAGGAATTATTCCAGGGTGTCAGGAGGTCTGAAATTCTGGCCCTTTGTGGGCAAGTTCTTTGGAACAGAAAAGTTGTCATCTTTAAGATTTGTGAAGTCCTCTTCCATAACAGGCATGCAGAAAGCAGTAGAAAACAACAATCTGCAGAACATGGTACACATATCTGAGAACATGACAACCAGAGAAAATTAAATGTATGCATACAAATAAAAATCAATGTAAATGAAATGAATTCACTTTAAAACCTTTAAAAACTCTCTTGCAAATTCCTGTAGGCATGGATACTACATGGTCATGGATTTTTCTGTAGAATTCTGCAGACTTTGCAACCACTTCAGGATGATGCAAGGAGCAGGTGTTTTCTAGCTGTCAGCAATGCAGTGTAGTTAATCAAATGTGTGTGTGTGTTTTTTTTTCTCAGTATCTTTAATATTTTTCATTCACTTTATCATTTTCCCTTAACTTTTATTAAACTCATCATGGGCTTACAGTTACCAGCCTCATGGACTTGGAGAAGTGGTTGTTAAGTTAAGCAAGCTTGTCCTTTGAGAGATTCTCTCACAGTCAGATAAAAATTCTAGTAATAATAACAGTGATATGGGGAGGGGAGGAAAACAATAATTTGGGCAATAGAATATCATGTTCATTATGTTAATTCACTCCAAAGCATTTATACAGCGTTACTTGGCACTAGAAAATTAAATTCAACCAGTCCCATTCATGTAAGGAATATGCTAACATCATGTGAACAGTTCTGGGTTTCATTTAGGGCACGCAGGAAAACAGGGGAGTGGTTTAATCCTTTAACATATAATACCTACATTCAAAAACTTGCATGTTGCTAGTGAAAATAAGGGTTTTTTTGTTTGTTTGTTTGTTTTCCATCATGCAGCCCCATTTGGTTATTCACTTACTGTACAAACTGCTGGCAATTATTATTTGATGTGGTTAGCTACTTTCAGTAAAGAGAGTTCCAGGGCTAGAAATGAAGATGAGGATGAAGTTAAAACATGTTAAAACTGAAGTGATTTGACAGAGATGTGTCAAAACATTTTGGTGTTGTGATTTGCCCTCTGACTCTTGGATGTTTTGTGTATCGCTTATCTGACCTTCCCCCTGGTGGAGATTCTGCTCTGTCAGTAATCACCAGTATCCAAGACCACTGGACAATTTCTGGATAACTCTCTCATTCTCTTTTTTTTTTTTTTTTTTTTTTTTTTTTTTTTTTTTTTTTTAAATTTTTTTTTTTTTTTTTTTTTTTTTTTTTTAGTGGGACTATCTCAGAAGACATCAGGAAATGAGAGTTCATTGTTGTTTTTTTTAACTTCTTGGAAACATCCTCTTTATAGGTACTGACATACAGTCTAAAGGCTCAACAGTACAAAGGTGTAAGCCATCCATTGGAATAAAAAGATTCTCCTCAAAGTGGTGGGTTTGCAAAGAAGGGTTGCAACAGATATGCAAGGTAAATGTGGGAGTTACTTGAGGGTCCTCTGGTATGAAGAAATTCCATTAAAAGTTGAGTATTCCCAGTCAGTGAGAGGGAACAGTTTACTCCAGGGCTGACTTCACCTCCTTCTCTTATGATCTTACAGCATTTTGGGCCTTGAAGTGAAGTTCTGGTTGTTCAGAGGGGCAGGGTATGGTGGAGGTAGTGAATAACTAAATCTCACTCTTACATGGTGCTGGGTCCCATTCCACACTGCTATACTAGTGTTTTCAACGTGGGGGCTTGGAAGAGAATGTATGACTACTAGCCCTGCCCCATGATACTTTTCAGGCAGATGCACCTTACTGGAGAAACAAGTTCTGGATATTTAATCTAAATTCTAGGCAGGCGGAAGGAAGGAAGGAAGGAAGGAAGGAAGGAAGGAAGGAAGGAAGGAAGGAAGGAAGGAAGGAAGGAAGGAAGGAGAGAAAATAGGTGTCTTTTCTCCATCTCCCTGTTTCCTTCTATCTGTTTCCAAGCAGGAACTGGGCAGAATCCTAATTCCATTGAAATCAGCATAAATCAGTTGTGTTGCCATTGACTGCAATAAGAAAAAGTCAGATAATACATACATATAATGAGTAATACAGATAATCTTTTTTAAAATTTATCTCAGATAATCTCAGTAGCTTGCAATTCAGACTATCAAGTATTGACTTGATCATGGAGTTGAGTAGCTGCATGGACTTTTGGTTTGCTCTGAGCTCTGTAATGCCACAGCTCCACTGCACCTGAGCTGGCTAATTGAAAGCAAAGCCAAGCTTATCTGTGAGTGTTATGATTGCTTCTGTTCCTTGCATCACAACATCTTTCACAGGGGAAAACCACACAGCTGAGTACAGGGAGCTGCACACTGAGGGAAGACAAATTCTTAATGAAGATCTCCATGGACATACTTGGGTTTCATGGCCAGAGGTGCCATGCACACTGCCAGGTACAGCCTCTGCCCCAAAGTAGCTGCTAGCCGTTAGTAAAATACAACCAACCTTGGTGAGGAAAATGGCAATGCAGGATGCAAAGGCACAAAAACTGCAAAATGTGAAAAAGGGATTTCTGAAATTAACTTCTCTGCTGAAACTTTGGTGAAATTTTCAAAACCTTGAAGTGTAATTGTGAACAAACCTCAACTCTTATTTTCTTTATAAATTATCCTATGTTATTGCACATATACTATGGGTGCGACAGTATGCGTGCAAGTGTGTGTGGACTCATATATATTTAACAGTCATGTACTTAAGCAATGATTGCCTGCACAATTTCAGTTATATTTCCCCACTGGTAGTCTTCCATTACAAAAAATAAAATAATAAAAAAAAATAAAAAATATTTTCTAGAACCCTAAGAAATAAATGTTGGGGTATCTGATCTGTTTAATGCCATTTCAATCCTTGAACATTTTTTTTCTAAGTAGGACATTGCCACTGAAGTTATTTTCAGAACATCATATGGATTTTTCATTGAAACATCTGTGTTAACTTTTATCATCCTTGCTCTGCTTTGTAATTTTGGAAACAGATATAAAGAATGAGCAACCCAGAGCACAGTAATATAGTGGGAAGCATCCTTCATAAGTCAATTGAGGAATTTAATAATCTCTTTAGAAATAAGCTCTGCAGCTATGAGAAAAATGTGTGGGTTAAAGGCCTTCCAATTAAGAAAGGTTTCTCTGTGGATTTATAGGCTGGTGGTTAGCTCTTCCTGTTCGTGTTTCCATGGCAACTGTCAGGTAGATTTTCTGCTACTTGCTAGGAAGTTGGAAATGTTGAGTCTGGTTGAGCCTTTCAATTCACTGAAGCTTAAATGAAATTCTTTGCAAGGAACTGGCATTTAGCCTGGGTCATTTATTCATATCTAGAAGAGAAATCAATTATAGTAATCAAATGTGCAAATTTTTTTTTTATTGGAATTATTTTGGGTACACATTTTTTTTTTTATTATTGTGCCACAATCTATTTTTAATGCCAGGGTAGGAAAGGTTTGAAATGCTGCAGCTGGCCTCTTTGCTACCGATGGCTTATGGCTTTAATTACAGCCCAAGACACACACAGGCACGTCTCTTTCTGGTCTGCTTTTACAAGCTATAATCACTCCCGGTGATATTCATGATACCAGCTCAAATTCTGTAGACTCATTAAAGTTGAGACACCTGTACTGCAGGAAACATAGCTTACCACCTTTTCTCCTTTCAATTTTCTTGTCTTGTTGATTTGTTTGAATTAGGCTCTAGGAAAGTAAATAATTTGTATGCTGTTATTCAAACTTTCTGAGTACATTGCGTTTTAATTCCACATCAGAATCTCTGTGTTTGCGCATTTCTTTGTGCTCCTTATACTTCCCATCCCACACTGACTACTGTTTGACAGCTCTATGCAAGCTTCATTCTTTTAATTCTCTAACATCAGATACGTAGGCGTACATGGTGTGTACCTATACTTTCAGCCTTTCTGTAAATGCGTACTCTGTACCACCCAACAAGCTGAGTCCTGCAGGCTTCATGTGAATAATACCATGCAGATTTCATTGACTTTTCTTGCAAGAATAAGGTAGCATATCTTGGCCCAAAGACCACAGATTATCTAAACAGAGGCAGTATGGTCTTCTGGATAGAGCAGTATTTAAGAGCTTGGAAAACCTGGGGACTGACTTCCTTGCTCTGTCCTCAGCTTCCAGGGAAAAGGAAGATTCATTTAGTGGCAGATCTTAAACTGCCACAGCTCTGCTGAAGTCCTTTCATACCGGAGTTAATGGAGCTGTGACAATTTATGCCAGCTAAGAATCTGCTCCATTACCCGAGCCTCACTCCAGCTGTATAATAGAAATAATAGCACTGCCCTGCCTCAGAGAGGTGTCGTGAGGATAAACAGTTAGACGGGAAAGTGTTATGATACTATGATAATGAAGACCAGAAAAATACCTGCGATAGACAGAAATCAGCATAACTGATCTGACATTTACTTTTATTCTTTCAGTCCTTCTGCCACATAGAGACAGTAATAGCTTGACAAGGGAAAAGCGATGCCCAGCCCCCATCTCTCTTCTGTCTTTGCTTTGCTTGCTTGCTTTCATTCTTTCTTTCTTAGGATTTTCACTAACTTTCCTTAAAAGCTTTTAAAAATGAATTGACAAGTATTTTATTTCATTTTCACCCTCACCTTTCCACAGCATATTTAATTTTTCCCTCCTGAGCTATTCTGCTTATCTTCATTTTTGCAGATTAAATCCAAGTCCAAAAGCTGCACACACAGAAATCCAAACAGACTTAGTTAACTCTAAACACAAAATTAGTTCATTTGGCATTGATAAAACAGCCAGAATCTTGGTGCTGTAAATTCCAGCAGCCATTTCCAGAGAAAGTCATTTTCTCAGACAAAGAGAACTGATGTGGGTCCATGGAGGCATAGCACTTGTGCTAGGATACCCTGTGTAAGATATTAAACTTATAGTTGGACGGTAGATTTTGTATGTGACTCAGCTGGTGACTAGGAATGGTGTAGGAAGGGCAACATGGGCGTCTGGTTTTCATGACTGATCATTTTTCCCAAGCAGATTTGGCCCTCCAGACTAATCTCCTAGGTTTTATGTTGCTGTATGATCTAAAGTGCCTCAAAGAGTAATTCTTTCTAAAATTTCAGTGTGTATCCCTCCTTTTTCTTTGGGTCTGCCAAAGAGCTGACATGAGCCTTTTTATGTGTTCTCAGAGAAGTTTATGTCACCCTGAACACCAGTGTGAGTTTATGGGTTGGTATTATCAGAAATACACCAACGAGATGAGTGACTGGATGAACTAGTGGATACATGGGTGGAAGGAACAGCTTCTATCATACACACTGCAGAGACTTACAAATGAATGTCTGGTTCTTACAGTCAGCAGAACACTTGGATAAACCACTCTGACCTTCTACACTGGTTATGGATATATACTTCACCAGGACATGAAGCTGAGCCTAATGCCTAAAGCAGATTATAAACCACATCCATCCTAAAGAGACTAAATTGTTTTGCACCACAGGAATATAAGAGGAAACCAAAGTATTGCCAGTGCCACCAGGACATATTGACAGTTCTGCTGTGAAGTCTGTATTGACTGTCCTTGTTTTCTGGTTTTTGATATTAGTTTTAACCAGGTAAGGGAGGAACAGCTGTGCCTGTTTAAAGTCCGGGCCCTCAAGGTTCTGACCTCACTACTCTCCTGCAACAAACACACCTGGAATTGGCAGAATTGTTTGGAATTGGCCTCTGTAGAAGACCATAATTTTGGACAGATTTGAAAATGCCCCCTCGTTGTCACTTGACAATTAACAATACTAAGCAAATAAAAGACAGGATCTCTCCATTACAGTCTGGTAGATTTCAATACACTGCAGATTACAATTCCAAGAATTAGGTTGCAACTACGATTTCCTCTGCGTTTTTTTTCCCTGTGGCTATTCAAGCACTGGGTTAAGGCACACAATAAAAGAAGCCAAGTGCCTACTTAACCTCAGACTAGCACAGCACATGGGCAAGAATCTGGGGAATAGCTCTATTTCACTGCTCACTAAGTAGTGCAGTTGACCCAAGAAGTGATGAGTTGGCAAGTTAAGGGTGGTATTGCTGTGCTGGAAACTTCATTTCACCTTGCTGTGTTGCAAATAAAGAAGGAAACAGGGAGAACAGAGACTGAAAAGTATAATGTGTCTGGGGTTATATTTATGCCTTTGCTAACAACTAAGTATAAAGTACTTTTTTAATAATTTCTATAAAAACATGCAGAATATCTGACCCTAAAGCAATGTTGTGTATAATCTGCAAGTGTCAAAGTGGTAAAGGGTTGGACAGCAAAAATGCTTGTTATGTAAAATCTGAAGCAGTACATTCCTTCACTGCTCTATATAGCCACAACTGTTTTAAATGTAAAGGCTGCTGTTGCAGGTGACCTTATATACTTTCAGACATTAGAGTAGAGTATGTTAGCAAGTGTGTTTTAGAAAGGTTAAAAAAGATGTCTTTTTTTTTTTTTTCCCCAGAAGACATTAGTTGGATACAAGTGGAGTATATGAGTATTTCAGAGACATTACAGGAAATTATTACAGGAAATCAAGGTGATCACTTCAGATTCAGTAAATAAATTGTTCTTCCTGGCACTAAAGAACTGTGGCAACTAATTAAAGACTATACTTCTCCATCATAACCCCAAGACAGAATTGTACTTCCATTTATACTTGTGCTCAAAGTCCCTCTCTTTCCCAGCAAAAAAAACCAAAACACAACAGAATGAAGAAATAAAAAAAAAAAAAAAAAAAAAAAAAAAGCTTTCATTTAGGTTCATTGCTTTAACTTCTTTGAGGAATGAGTACTGCCAGCCAAAGACAAGATCTATTTGACTAAGAGAGGTGAGAACAACCCAGCCAAATATCTTGCCAAACTGCTGGGGAGGGTTTTAAGCTGGGTATGGAAGCGGACAGTGATAGCAACTTTAATTTGGGCTAACATGGACATGGGGGAGGATTCTTTCTAGAATAACTAATTTTACAAGAATTACTTTTCAATTCTCCTATTTAGACTAGTGTAAGTCTAGAATAACTTCATTGAGACCAATGCAGTGATCCAAATTTACATTGCTTTTATCGTTGTGTGGTTCAAGAGCTCTATTGAATGAAGATTTAGAAAGATAGTTGTGGGGTAGATAAATCTTTAGATACACTGTATATTTTCTATGTAGATATAGCCACCTTTCCAGCCCAGAGAACATCTTTTGATCTTTTTTTTTTTTTTTTAACCTCATTTAAAAGCTGTATCGACACTGAAGGGCTACGTTTTCTTACTTCTGTATACGGGATCTACATGCTTCCTTTCCAACTCTCCTGCTTCACATCAGCAGAAATGGTCCCATGTCATGTAATACCCTCTCTGAGGGAGAACAAAAAGGTACAGCTCAGCCAAGTCACACAGACGACTGTTACTTATCTTATACCCTTACAAATATTAGCAAGCACACATCATCAGGAAGATCTTTACACTGCATAATCTAAACCTGAGAGATTTTATTTATTTATTTTATGAATGTTTCAGCCAGTACTGATCATTCTTATTATTAAAAAAAAAAAAAAAGAGAGAGAGAGAGAGAGAGAGAGAGAGAGAGAGAGATAGTCTTAATTGTTGCTATGGTAACTAACACATCTGCCAGGATATGTTGCAGTGGGAAAAGAGTGTGAATTCTGTGAACATTTCCTGTTGTCATTCCATGGAAAGACTTAGAGCAGGGCTCCTCAGTGGCAACTTTACAAACTCAACTAGAAGGCACTGTGAAATTGAAAGACAAGCAGTGTGAAATGAACGGAAAGGAGCACTCTTGTTTAAGTAAACAAGAAAAAGAAATAAATAAAGAGTATGATTGGCCAGTAGAACTCATTGCATTGTTGGGAAAAAAAAAAAAAAAAAAAAAAAAAAAAAGGATTTGTAGAGTTTAAAATCCTGTCAGGCATTTTATATAGATGGTAACATCCGCACTTGGTAAGAATTCAAATACCTATGTTTTCAACAGACTCCACAGAATTACCCTTTTTTGTTCAAGCCAACTCATTATTATGGAAGGAAGGAAGGAGGGATGGAAGGAAGGAAAGAAGGGAGCAAAGGAAAGAGGTACGATTCTTTTGAGTTCCTATCATCCAAACATGGCCTTACACAGAATGAGTGAGGAATGCTTGTTTGGATGTATGCCTATTCCATGTTCTACAAAATAAAAATGAACAGAATATTTCTCAACCTTTATCTCTCATTGTCAGCAAGGTGACCTGAACCTTCTCTTTCAAACCCTGCCCGCTTAGCCACATTTTTATGCTTCATTCTGAAAGAATTTGATGCACTGCTCATCTATTTATAGCTCAAACAATTCAGCTTCAAGGCAGGTGGTTTCATTGAAAGATAAACAAACTTCTAACAAAACCCTACTGATTCGTAAATGACCAACTCTGCTGACACTGCAGGCTGCAGGGGACTTAAACTACCCTGGGAAGTTAGCCATTTACTGTACTACAGAGGAAGAGCCCCTGTTGTTTCTTTGGCCAGGGAACAGCTGCTGCTTTTTTCTTTTTTCTTTTTTTCTTTTTTTTTTTTTTTCTGACAAAACAAAATAAATAAATTTCTGTATTGTTTTGTAAAATGATTAAAGTTTAAGATTTTATTGCTTTTTTAATGTAGTATATAAAACACCATAACTTCCACTGAATCCTTTGTCTAACATACTTATCGATTTCAAATTGCTTTTTGGGGGAGATTTTTAGCATCTTTTCTCCTTTAAAAATATACTTCTGAATCTAATGGCTTATTCCCTCATGTTCAGGACTTTTGACCTTTAGTACTGGGATTCCTTGTCTTTATCTTGTTCTTGTTGAAACCTCTTTCTCCTTGAATTAAATGAAGTTTTTATCCCATTGGCTTTTTTTTCTATACCAAAGAGTTGGTAAGACGTTTTGTGTATCTGCTTTTAAACTCAGTAGGTTTCTGGCTGAAAAATAGACCTGTTTGTGTAATATTTCAAAGGTAAAATAAGCATTTTTCAAACACTACAGTTGCATTTTTTTCAGTCTTCTTTTATGGAAGTGACCTAATATTGATTAGGTAGTGTAAATGTAGCCTCTTAGAGAAACTAAAGAGAAGAGGAGATGACTACACACATATTCAAAATTTCTAAGCTTCAGGGATACTTTCAGTGCACATGTGGGCAATATCTTGACTTTTCCTCACTCCCAGAGTGTATTCATTTCCTTTATTAGATTCACACAAATTGATCACACTTTTTTTTTGAACTGGAGATATGATTGATTCTTCCAGCAAAGACATTTTGCACCAGATCTTTGTATTTGAGTCTCCTTCATTGTAGGGATGACTCAAGTCAAGAATTATCAAGAGAAAGACATCTTTTCTGCAGTCTTTAAAGGAGAAAAATAAAATAAAATAAAATAAAATAAAATAAAATAAAATAAAATAAAATAAAATAAAATAAAATAAAAATAAATAAAAAGATAAATAAATAAAGTTCCACAAAAGCAAAGGTCAGCAATTTTCAGGGCAGATGGTTACAGAAATATTCTCTAGTTGTCAGTGAGCTCAACAAGATTAGCTATACAAACGTCTCCTCCTCCCACACTATATCCACATGGAAAGTCATTTGGTCCTGGGAGAAACACCTGACCTTTTTCACAGAGGCACATGGACCAAGATTTCAAGCTTTTTCACCTCCAGAACCTTCTTAGTCTGCATGTCCTCTGGGAAAAGAGTAGAAGATCTGTGGCCTTAAGAATTTTTATTGACTTGTTTGTGAGGGGTTATGTTTTCTCAGTTCTGAATGCCTGAAATAATGAAACAACAATAACAAAACATGGTGTATCAGAGATGTGTTTCTGTAAATGACCCAAGAGGTATGTGTTGCATTGACTTGAATGTGGCATGAGAGCAGTAAGAGAAGTACAAATAAAGTAGCAGGCTCCCCAGAGAGGGGAGCCAAATAAGGTGTGATTTCATCTATGTTTCCTTTAGGGCACAGTCGTTGGAGACACCTGATACTATATTCAGGTGTAAGCCATGAGACATGTGGTTAGTTCCCTCCAAAGGAGAAACCCAGGTGTATGGATGTAGAATGATTTTGGGACCAAGACGAGAAAGCAACATAGATATGACTTTGCTCTACCAACTTTTGTATAATATTTTTTTCTTTGATCCCCTTTCAAAGGACTTTGCAAGAAAAACTCTGGGAAACCAAAGGTGAAGAGGAAGCTTGGCCCAAACGTAATATTTTTGGTGGATTTTTGGTGTACTACTTTTTAATGAAGACACATCTAAGGAAAAAGTGCGACTTTTACAACTTCTTTGACTGTGTAGGAGAACTGCTGAAGTCCATTTCTGGATAATGGATAATATTTACCATATTATACTTGATTCCATGTAACAGAACTCATTAAAAAAGAAAAGGAACTGGTAAAAGTACTTTTACTCTTTTTTCTTTTCCATTTTTTCAAAAATTCTGAGATTTATTAAAAGTAGTTTTATTAAAAACTGTGTTTTATTAAAAGTAGCTAACACATCAGATTTTTAAATGAGAAATTTTTATTTAATTCAAAAGAAATTATTTCATTTTAACTTATTTTCCTTGATAAGGGAATAAAAATAAAAATAAATTTTAAAAGGATAAAAAAAAAAAAAGTTAACCTTTTAAGGATCTGTTGGATAATACTGTTGTTTACACCTACTTAAACTTTTGGCTACATCTTTTCCAAAAGATCATTTCAAATTACATCAGCTGTTTTATCTTCAATGCCTTTTAAACTATATGATTATTTTAAAAATGAGGAAAAAACAAAAACAAACAAGAAACTGAGAAACAGAACAGATTGAAAAGAGGAAATTGTCTTTAAATTTCTGGGTGTCATATTTAACGTCCCACTCTGTGTATGGTAGTACCAGAGAAGCTAGCAAAGGCAAAGAGATTAGATTATCCAGTCCTTCTTTCTTGAAATGCAGAATTCCATTTGCTTTGTTGTCAAATTAAAAGGAAAATGAAACGGAGGTATATGTAAAAAATAAGCTAAGTGATTTTGGCTTTGGAATACAAGTTGCTTTACTATTTTATATTTCATATCTCTAAAGGAAGATTTTCTGAAAATACGAATGGGAGTTGGGTGCCTGAGTCAATGGAGATCAGACACCTGATTCCCATTTGTGTCTTTGAAAAATTTCCTTTTATAAATCATTGTGGAATTCCTATACTGTGATAGAAAGTAAAAAGGGAGAGCGGGCTTGGAAGTAATGCTTGAACTTCTCCAAGGACTACAAGGATATGATACCCTTTTTATTTCCTTGTCTTTGAAAGTAATATTTTTGGTTAAGTCACTGTATTTAAATATAGCTATTCTTTTGCAAAGAATTACAGTTTGCAAATTATGATAACCAGCTTTCCTGCTGCTGGCCATTTAAAATACTGCTGTATGATCTTTTCAAAAAAAAATAAATGTACTATTGTTTGCACCCATCTTTTACTAATAGTCTGAACTACTGAATCTCTGAAAAACACGGGGAGATGAAAGTGTTCTGTAGCTCATTGGGCAAAAGATTGCTGTAATTACTACAACACTTCTAAGTTACTTTTGTTGCCTTTTTTTTTTTTTTTTTTTTTTTTCCTATTTGGAGTCTTTCTGACCAGCTATTACACTACCCTAACAAGAAAGTACAGAAAATCAATGACCTGAAAAGTTCAACATACTGTAATATAACTTAACTTGGAAATATTGTACAACGCAGTATTACTAGCGCTCTAATCCTGCCCAAATTTTTATTTGTTGCAACAATCTTTTTTAATGCTTCATAGACCTGATAAAGTGTAACTCTTCCTTCAAACAAAATAATTTCTATAGGGCAACTAACATGGAGATATATTCTTATTTCCTATCACTATTTTTTTCCATCACACTGAAACCCAAGAGAAACTCCATTCTGTCTCATTTGTAAGAAGGTTTTGAAGGTTTGTTTGTATTCTCCCCCAAGATAAAATTTTCAAGGTCTTAAAACCAGACTGGAATTCACTCAGAAACAGCCAATTGTTTAGGGGAATGAAAGATGTTATGATGGAATTCAGTTTAAGAAAAATGAAATATTTCTGAAATCATTAAGAATTGACGAGTATATAAAATAATACCTAATGGATATACTACTTTTTATACCAATTGGCTTGGACAACTGGCACGTTATAGTTTTTTAAAAGATACTCAATGAAATACGAATTACTAAGACATTCTTTATAGATCCTGAAATAAAAGAAAAACCGCTAACATCTGAAAAAAGTACTAATGTGAATATATTCAGAAAGGACATGCAGAATCATGTGGTAAGCTTCAGGGTTGTCAAAGTGACATGAAGATATGGAAAATATGTAAAAAAGAAAGAGGAATTAACTTGATGGAAATTCAAAGAATTAAATATCAACCAGTACTAATTTATGCAAAAGAATATCTTTTACAAATTTGAATGTCATCTTTGATGAGATTATGCATTTGGTAAGGATAATTGAGATGAAACATATTACTTTGAGCATGCAAATTAGGTATTACAATGCCTAAAATGACCTCACGTGGTGATTTACAACACCTGCCTAATATAACACTGCAGATGGGTTTAGGTGGTGTGTAAATACTTGGTCCAAGAGAGCTGTATAAGAGCTGTATAAATTGCTACCAAAGGGTACAGGAAGACGGGATCTCTAAGTCAGTCTGACAGGTGTTTTTTTTTGTTTCTGAAAGACCCTTGTTTCCCTCTCTTTTCTTTCTTACCTTTTGCTGTTTCAAGTCATTCCCTTCTGCAGCTTGTGGTTCTTATCTGACCCCTGGTGAGCTAACTCAGCTTGTAAACTCTATTTGAATTTATTCATTATTTTACTGGGCTAATTTTCTTCTTATTTAATGAGTGGAATTGGCTCATCAAGAACTCAGACAAATGTCAGAACCTGCATATGGAACACAGTTGGAGCATGTGGACAGGAGCCAGCTAGGGGAGACAGAAAGATAGGAAAGTCAGAATGCCTTCTTTTGGCAAGAGAGAGCTGCTGAGTCAGCCCTGGCCAACCCATGTAGCTGTATTCTGCATCTACTTCTCCCTAACACCCTCAGTAGTCTGATGCCTCCATTTGGAACAAAAAGTTCACTTGATGCATGATATGAAGCATCTCCAAAGAAGTCCCATCACCAGTTCAGTTCCGAGCTTCTACCTATTCTCCATCATGACTGAGAAAATGAGAAGGAAGTCTAAAATCTACCCTGGAAATCTTGCTAAGAGATCAGTCTTAGATGATGAAAATATTATTTAGTCACTAGGATCATACCTAGAAAACAGGAGGCAGGAAGATCTTGTTGATCACATTTATTATTTTAGAAAATAACAGGATGAAACATGGCTCTGTGTTTAAAATAAAATTAAAAAAAAAAAAAAAAAAAAAAAAAAAAAAGAATTAATAACTGTATCCCAGAAGAAAGAAATGGAAGTGTTAGTTTGTGATCCACTGGTCTTGAAAAGCAGGCTGAGTGACTGTCTTTCTCTCACGTGCCTGAACTCTGACCAAGTCCATACTGGGTATTCAAATGGGCATATAAATGAAAAGTATGTTTTGCTGCAATCAAAGAATAGCTTTTGGGCCCAAAGAGTCGTGGTAAATGGAGTCAAGTCCAGTTGGAGGCCAGTCACTAGTGGCGTCCCCCAGGGCTCGGTGCTGGGGCCGGTCCTCTTTAATATCTTCATCGATGATCTGGACGAGGGCATCGAGTGCACCCTCAGTAAGTTCGCAGATGACACCAAGTTAGGTGCGTGTGTCGATCTGCTCGAGGGTAGGAAGGCTCTGCAGGAGGATCTGGATAGGCTGCACCGATGGGCTGAGGTCAACTGCATGAAGTTCAACAAGGCCAAGTGCCGGGTCCTGCACCTGGGGCGCAATAACCCCAAGCAGAGCTACAGACTGGGAGAGGAATGGTTGGAGAGCTGCCAGGCAGAGAAGGACCTGGGAGTGATGGTGGATAGTCAGCTGAATATGAGCCAGCAGTGTGTTCAGGTGGCCAAGAAGGCCAACGGCATCCTGGCTTGTATCAGGAACAGCGTGACCAGCAGGGCTAGGGAGGTGATCGTCCCCCTGTACTCAGCTCTGGTGAGGCCGCACCTCAAGTACTGTGTTCAGTTTTGGGCCCCTCGCTACAAGAAGGACATCGAGGTGCTTGAGCGGGTGCAGAGAAGGGAGACAAAGCTGGTGAGGGGCCTGGAGAACAAGTCCTACGAGGAGCGGCTGAGGGAGCTGGGCTTGTTCAGCCTGGAGAAGAGGAGGCTCAGGGGCGACCTTATCGCTCTCTACAGGTACCTCAAGGGAGGCTGTAGCGAGGTGGGGGTTGGCCTGTTCTCCCACGTGCCTGGTGACAGGACGAGGGGGAATGGGCTTAAGTTGAGCCAGGGGAGTTTTAGGTTAGATGTTAGGAAGAACTTCTTCACTGAAAGGGTTGTGAGGCATTGGAACAGGCTGCCCAGGGAAGTGGTGGAGTCACCATCCCTGGAAGTCTTCAAAAGACATTTAGATGTAGAGCTTAGGGATATGGTTTAGTGGGGACTGCTAGCGTTAGGTCAGAGGTTGGACTCGATGATCTTGAGGTCTCTTCCAACCTAGAAATTCTGTGTGATTCTGTGATTCCAAGAAAATCAATAAAACACTGAAGATCAAACTGGACATCAGAAAAAAAAATACTTACTGGCAATGTTTTGCTCTATGAAAGTATTTCTAGTAGGATTCTGTAAGAATCTATATTAGGACTGAGACAATTCAGTGTTTCCATAGTGATGTAGAAGTAAACATGATATAGCTGCCAAAAAATGTGTAATTATTGGCAGAATGATAGATAATGATAGTGACAAGGAAATCCTGAAGAACAATCTGACAAGCAGGGTCCATTCAAAGAAAAACGCCTACAGATATTTGCATCTATCTATCTAGCTTCATACATGAAAGTAAGGAACATTACAGAATTAGGGATTGCATCCTGATAAACCACTAACCTTAAAATTATATAGTGTTGCATTGTAATAAGAACCAAATATAAAGTCCTAGTAGGTTTTTGGTGAGGAAGGACATTTGTAACTTGGAGGAGCAGCAAGTGATTGATGCTAAACCTTTACATGACATTAGGGAGCCACATAGTCTTGTTTGGCCTTGTTTTAATTTTTTTTTTTTGTTGTTAAAAAAGAAAATGGACACAATGTAGTCAAAACTACAATGATTATTTAAACGCTATAAAAACAGATTTATTTTCCTATCTAAAGATCTTTAAGTGTGTCTTTTCTCTAAGTCCACACATACACGCATCCAGCAGAAGTTTGCTTGCCATGAGAAAAAGGTTGTGACTGCAGGACACAACTCCTTGAACAGTGGGAAATCTACTCTTACCAAGAAAATATTACTTTGTTTCCAACTGAAGGTAATTTCCTCCAGAGGTGAGATAGTTTTTTTTCATAGGACATCTTCCCAGGTTAATTTGTGCATGGCTATCCTATCTATTAACTCCATGCTCTTCCTTGGAGCAACTCCACATGCACAGCCACAGCCTGAAGGCAGGTTGAGAGGTGACTTGATAAGTACCTTCAGGAGCAGGAAATTGGAGGTTGTAAATGACTCTTTAATCTAGCAGAGAAAGCTGCAAAGCTTGCCAAACTAAGCCAAATCCAAACTGTAAGGTAGGTATCTGCTACCTGCCTCTTGATGTCTTCATGTCAAATATAGATGCCTTTGTGGTATTCAAACAACAGAAATTTCTTCCAATTCAGGCAAAGTTAAATGGTTTCTAATATACATGTATATGTCAGAGTACCTGAGCTGAGGGTTTTATCTGCTTTCATCTTCAAGACTGTCTGAGTAAAAGAACATTAAGGGGTTATGACATGGCTAATATATATATATACACATATATATATTTGTAATTTATTTACCTTATGCATTTGTAACATATATATATTACATATATATGATGCAATGATATACATGTATATATTAGTATAAATTATTCCAGAGCTTATTAAATATTAATCTTCAGTTCAGTTGTTTCTGATTTAGGTTTTTGCTTTACATAATGGTCCAATTTGTGGGATTTCATGTTTCCCCAGAGAAGCTAATGAAGATAAGGGGATCACAACATTTTGCAGGACTAAATATGTTTTCCTTCTCTTTGTAATGCATGTGGCACATGAGTAAATGCCAACTTCAGTCATTTTTCCAATAAAAACAAAGTATTAACACCTGTTCTCATAAAAGCAGTAACGAAACTAATATTTGCATCCTCTGAGATTATAATCCAATTTAAGAACAGAGAAAATATTTTAAAAAGAATCCAGATGCGTGGCTAGTCACATAATTCATATGAGAATTCCCCAAAACATTTTTTTTGCAAAAAAGGGTGAACGAAGAGTCAATAAAAAATTAGAGAACAGCAAATATATACTCATTCAAACATTTATGCTTGACACTTTTAGGATTCATAAGCATTTTGATAAAACATCTGGCTCACTAAATACTCAAATAACATGACCCCTCTAGAAGCAGTGGGTTGATTAACTGTGTTTATTTATGAAAATGTTCTTGACTAAGGTTGTTGTTTTGTGCGTGTTTGTGTGTAGTTGTTTTTTCTTTTTCCTAAACTCAAGCATCTCTAATAGCAAGAATGTAAAGCAAGATCTTAATTAAAACATGATGGTAAGATCAAATGGTTTTAATTAGAGTAGGGTAATATGCTATGTGTAGTGGAAGTGATTTACAATGTGGCTAGTTTGATCTAGACATCTTTCAAATTGAACCTTCCATCTTTTTTCTCTAAAATTTACCCAAATCCTGATGAAATTTTAAAGCAATTGAGAGTCTTGAGATCTGAAAATCAGTAGTGCATGTCACTGAATGTGTGTGCTTAACAAAGTGCTTAAATGTGATTTTAAGAAGAAATTTCTTTAGAGTTGATCAATTAAATGTGTTTTTCTCAGATGTCCAGTGAAATAACAGGTATGTGAAAACAGTTATTTACTGCTTCAATTAAACTGTGATTTGATATTCAAAAGCACAGGTAATCATCAGGAAATCATTACCTATAGAGACACCTCCAAGAAGTCATGGAGTGACTTGGGTGATTTTTGTTAGTTTGTTTAACTTGTGTTGTGTTTTTTTTTTTTTTCAGTTGTCTGGTTTTGTTATTGTTGTTTGTTTTTTTTTCTTCTTTTGTACTTGTCTGAGTCATTTTAAAAAGATTAATAATTTGATCCTTCTTGATTACAATGTGTAATTGAAACACATATCAATTAAAACAGAGCAGCATAAAACCACAGAGTGTTAGAAGCTTACATAGAGGGCATCATTTACTGCCTTTTTGATGATCTATAAGACTTTGCCATATATCAATTATAAATAACTCATTGGAAAGTAGATAAAAGTGGAATTTATTAAATTGATACCATTTTCTTTTTGTAATTTGAAAATATAAGCATAAATGGCAAGAAAATATAATTGACCTTAACCTTTTCTGTGATAAGTCTCTTCAGTAGTATAGTAATACTTTGCACGTATGTAGTATAGTACCTCTTATCTAAACATCTCAAAGAGCTTTAGAAAAATTAATTAAATCTCACAGCACTTCTTCGATGTAGGCATATGAAGTATTAAATATGTGATTAAACTGTGAAAATGAGAGGCAAAAGCCAACATTTTCAAAACAGGACACCTAATGTTAAGAATGAGACACTAAATCTGCTTATTTTGGTATGTTATTTTCATTAAAACCACAAGTTCACTGATCTTAGGCCTCTAATGATGTATAAGCACAGAGCTTTTGACCCACAAGGTCTTTAATGTAAGAACTTGATTACATTGTCCTTTATAATGCAAAGCAAATCACGGGTCAGGTAGCACACTGGCTTCTGATTGGTGGGAAAAAAGGAGAAAAAAAAAAAAAAAAAAAGAGAGAGATCACTTCATCATACCACCATCCATCCAAGACACTGAGATGTGTTGCTTCCTGGAGGTGCCTCTCTCTCCCTCCAACAACAGTGGAGATAAACCAGTAACTAGCTAACAGAGACATATATTTTTTAGACAGGCAATGTCATATAAGATTATAATTCAGTTTGTAAGAAAGAGCATTGAATAGGTAATGCTAACAGACATATTTTAAATAGAACACTTTGAATCATGTATTTTTTTCTGCTTTGAGATTAAAGACATAAAGACGAAATAAACTTTACCATTATTACCCTATATTCTTGTTAACATATGTTGCAGTCTGGATAACCATAAAAACTTCCTGTGTAAACAAGGTTTACACGTTTACACTCACAAGGCTTGGGAATGCAAGGTGTTTTCAAGCAAGGTGTAACTACATATTTAAAAAGATTAACATAATGGTGCATGCATATATGGCACCTTATTTCTAATATTTCTTGCCTGAGGAAGAGGGCAATCAATTCAAACAGAGGTACCTGTACAGGGCGGGCTGTCTCTCTTGCATTTAACTCATTCATGATGAATTTGGGGAGGAAGTCTTCTTGCCAACAGCCAAGCACACCCCTTTGGAATTAATCAGGATTATAAACAGGGGTGAATAGTTCATATAATCATAGAATCACAGAATGGTTTTGGTTGAAAGCAACCTTAAATCCTATCTAATTCCAACCCCCTTACTGTGGGCAGGACATCTCCAACCAGGCCAGATTGCTCATCCAAGCTGGCCTTAAACAATTCCAGGGATGGGGCATCCACAGATTCTCTGGGCAACCTGTTCCAGGGCCTCACCACCTTCAGAGTGAAAAATTTCTTTATAATATCTAATATAAATAAATAAATAAATAAGTAGATAAATAAATAGAGGCTGGACACACATAGGTACTCCCACAACCAAGAGGAGACAGACAGTAATTTGTCTTCTGTATCTCAGTCCTCAAGTTTCCAGAAGTCTTCTCAGATGATATAAGATACTTGAATTCTAGGTGACAAGTACCCTATACCATGTACGTTCAAAACTAAGAACTCTGATTCATAAGAAACAAACAAACAAGCAACAGCAACATTCCCTCCCACCATAAAAAAAAAAAAAAATGTTTTTTAAAGACACATAAATGTTTTTAAAGACACATTTTCATGAGTCACTCTATATAGATTCATGCCATTCCATCCTTGGAAGATTTCTAGCTTATTTATTTTTATCTCCTATATCTCCACCACCTGACAGTCTTGTTGGTTTTGGTTTTCTTTTTCCTTTACTGTAATCTTGAATATAAGTCATCCAGACTAAAGAAACAGCATGCAATTCATATCTGGACACCACTAAGCAAAATATAATCATTTCACATTCAGTCTCAAAAGTACTTTGCAGGAGTTGGCTGCCTTTATTTATGTCACATAGTGCATCAATGAGAAACCGCAAGAGATAAAAAACATGACCCAGCTTCACTTGTAAGCAATGGAGCTATCTCAGCTTATTTTGTTTTGTGGGGCTCTAGAACTATTGTGTGACCTTGTTGTATCCAAAAAAAATAAAAAATAAAAATGAAACTATCAAATTTTAAAAAGTTTCATGTGTTTGTGGGTGAAGGTCACTGAAGTGAAAATCTTTCCAAAGAATCAAATGTGTTTCCAAGTAATTTATTAAAATAACATAAGACAAGCTCAGAAAACACATTTCTGTTCCTGTCACTGTGAAATCCTTGAACTGGAGTATTCCTGGCAGAACAGAACCAGCTGGAGCTATTGAGCATAATTCTGGTGGTAGCTTACATTTTTATAGCTCTGGAGGCCTGTAGTGTACAAGGCAAATTTGGCACCACAAAAGACAATATTAAGTTTTGATGCCAATCTTTGTTTAAAAAGAAAAAATGTATTTCTGTTCAGCACATAGAAAGCAGATGCTTTTTCTAGGTGTCTCCAGGTACACAGGAATGATGAATACATTCCACATTTTTCAATTACACAACTGACATATTTACAAAAATGGCACATTGAGAATTTCCATATAAGCTTGGAGCTTGTCCCTGAAATAGCTTAAAGAAAAGAAAAAAAGAGAGAGTGAGAAAAGATACAGAGCCAAACCAGTTATAGTCTTCTGTCCACAGACTAATTTGCCTTTCCTTGTTCTACCAGTAAGAATAGAGTTGGGCTGTGTCAGCAAATTGTGGAATTAATCTATTGAATTACCTAACAGTTTTTCTTGAAGAGTGTCTTTAAAGTTACACAGCTCTTCAAATGGATCAAAGCAAAGTTTATGCACCACACAAGAACATCCTAAGTGCAGCCAAAAGATTGTTCTCAACTGAACTTTGCATTCCCTTTGAAAAAGGATCTTATGCAATGTCATCAGCACTCCAGATGCCAATTTATAGTTGAGAAGAAAAACAGCTGCTAGTTTGGTTATTTAGAAAAGTTTATTTACAAATATGACCACTGAGAAAGTCAAAATCATAGGTGTAGTTTATGTTTTCAGCCATGTTTTGCACTGTCCGTCCTGTTATCTTACAAATAATTCACTATCACTATTTGTGGTGAAACAATGTAAGATACATGTCTGAGCATTTAAAAGTCAGAAAATGCTCCTGATTCTCCTCTGATGGCTGTTGGCAGACTACAGAGTCCCATTGTTCTGTACCTATCTGCAGCAGCAACCTTTTCTGCACTGCAAGTGGTTCTGTTTCTGGTTGGCTCCAAATACCTGCACAACTCACCTATTTGTCCTACTTGTGTGGGCCTGATTGGCATAGCAACCGAGTGGCTTGCAAACCACATCTGTTACCTAATGATACTGCCTGCTGACACATTCATATATCTTTTAGGGAGTTTTTTCTACCGCTGCTCACAGCTGCTTCCAGTTCCTTTCTGGTCCCATTCACCTTGATTTTTGCATAGCAGTGTGAGTTTCTCCACAGTTTGGATCCTAATTCTTATTTCTCTGTCCTTCTGTGTGAATTGTACTTGCTTCAGATTCACTTTGCTGGAGCTAGGTGCTTCAAGATTTAAATGAAAAGGAGCTAATTGTAAGGGATTTTTAGCACAACTCAAAGAAGCAACTTTTTTTCTGCCTCCTTCACAGCCAAACAATTTTCAACTCATATGGGGCCAGTCCTCAGCTGACATAAACAACCCGACAGACATCAGAGCAGCTTGGCAGACTTATATCAGCTAAGGAACTGGCTTTCCAAGGTATGCCAAAGGCCTATCTTCTCACACAGGCTTTTGCTTTTCAGATCGTCAGAAAGACACTGGACTTAACCTTCACTGTTGACTTGACCTTTAAAGTCTAGTCCCAAGTGCCACTTTTCCCCTCCTGAAATGAAGAGTCTGCTCAAGCTCCCTCATTCTGAGAAAGCCTGGCAGGACATCTCCCTTGGTGCCTGAGCTTTGGCATGCACCCTGGGTCAGGGATAACTGAGGCAACTGCAGACCTCTTCAGTGTCCAAAGGCATCCAGGGAGGGTGTTTTGACTTGAAATGCAGTTTATGTAGCTGGAATTCTTTTTTCTTATTGTTGCAACATGTGAGCTTGCTGCTGCTAGTGTTAGCTGTAGGTATGGAGGTATACTTAAGCAACTGTAAGGGCACCTGAAGCTCAGGGAAAGACTACAAATATGAACATTTTTGATTGCTCTGATCTTAATTTTCCAGTCTTGGAGCAATTTTGTGATCACCTACGGTCTCACTTAGTATATCAAGCTGAACACACAAAACTGAGATACACCACACAGTAACTAAAAACACTGATCATTTTCTCTAATATTTTGTCTGGTGCTATTTTTTAAACTACTTTATGTATCATAATTGATGACCTGTGTTTTAACTTGTTTAATGGGACCATTCTGAGTGTTCTAGTGCTTAGACATTGAGCAATGCACCACAGAAACCTGGAACCAAATGAAGAGGAATATTATTCTGTATACAGCTTGCTAGGCTGTACTTGCAGTAACAGTAAACTGCATCACTGAAAATGGTCCCATATGATTTTAGGCAACCTTGCCAAATAATCCCATTCATAAATCCCATTCTTATTCCACCTCCTGTATTTCATATACTGTGCCAGGTTTCTCTGATCATAATAATCTTGTATATCTTCTAAGTCTAAATTTATTCATTATTCCTACATTATATCCACACATAATTTGCAATGTCCAATATTGCAAAGTAGTAGCAACAAGCATCTTTTGACCTTCTTCACAAAGTTCATAATTAAATCTAAGAGACACAAATCGCATTCTGCAGCAAGGTGGGCTTTCTATGTGCCTTTAGAGCATGTAAGGAAATATCTGTTTACGCAGCACAATGGATAAAGAGAATCTAAATTCATACCAATTGCAGAGATAAATTTGTTAAAGTATATGGCACTAAGCACAATCACAGAATGCAAGAATGTTTTGCGTAATTTCTGTTGCTAAATTGCATGTTCTGAATATTTCCCATGTTGCCAGCTCAAGCTTCAGTAGAGAACTACAAACAGGTTCCTAAATTCCAGCAAAGACTTACAACTAAAGCCCTCGGCTGGGCTTTCTGAAGCATGTTTACAGACATAGTCAGGTAAAATTTCCTACTGATCTATGAAAAACTAAAGTTTAAACAGTATCATTTAGCTACAACCACCTGTTTCAATTAATTCTCTTACATGTTTCATGCCCTGCAAGCTTTCTTCTTCCTCTTTAAGTCACTCTGTCAAAGACCACAGATGTTTTATTTTTGTTATAGTCCTATTATGCTTTCAGTGATTACAAGAGGTGAATTCAATAAATTTGAAAAATACAGCATACATGTACATGGGCATCAATCATCACTTGCAAAATATGTAGGCATAGTTGTCAGGTAAGAGAAACAATCCTAAAAGACTTAGAAAGACAACAACCAACCTTGTACTTTGTTTGCTGAATATCACTTTTAGTTATAAGCTTAGGGAAGGAAATGCAGTCTCATAAGTGGGGCACTAGACATGGAACTGAACTGCTGGTTATAATCTTTGTTCTCCTGCTGGCCTGGCAGGCAGTATTTTACCTTCCACTCCATCTTGTGAATTTATGCTGAGATCTCTCTTTTCTTAATGCGTGGGGCATCACCTTTAACAAGAGTCTTTCAGTATAATACTGATATGGACAGTAATCCTTATAACACCAAAAAATCATAAATGTTTTTTTACATTCTTAACAAAAACAGGTACTATAGCAAGCAGTGTGTAGCTAGCAATACTCAGCATAAAAGTAAGCAGATACTTAGCTGAAATGCAATGAAGGATGGTCAAATACTTTCAAAATACTCAGCTTTTTTTCTTACCTATTTCTTTCATATAATATGAAGACATCCTGGTCCTGCCACCATCCTTACCGTGTAGGTTCTGAGGTTCTGCCACAGGTAATCGGTGCTTCTCTAAGGTCTGCAGTTCCTTGAATGTGTATCAAAAGTATATTAGATTGCAAAATATTTGATAAAACTGCATTCCAATAGCTATGAAGAAAGAGAGAGAGAGAGGAGGAAAAGGAAGCAAGGAAGCAAGGAAGGAAGGAAGGAAAGAAGGAAGGAAGGGAATGTGACATCACTTATCGGCCACTATGCAAACATATGACTTTAATATGGGGCATTGGAGAGAAAGATCTTAGAATAGTGTTCTATTCTGTTGGTAGAGTTGGAGGCATAAGTGAAAGCACTGCAAAAATAAAAGAATTATTTCCAAATATGGACAGGATAACATTTTAAACAGGTAAAATGTTATTTTGAAACAATGATAGGGATAAATCAAGCAGGGTAAACCCTGAGAAACTGATATTCTCCAACAAAATTTTCAGATTTAAGATTTCTGTGTGTGGAAAACATTTCCTGGAACTACCTGCCTATTGACAGACCAAGGCTTTCATTATTCTTCTTGTCATCCTGTATCAAGGTGCTGCAATTATACTGTACGTATCTCTATATTTTTAATTCAGCATGAGATTTTGTCAGAAGTCTTTGCCAAACTCAGCTCAAGATCACATATACATGTAAGGAAGCTTTACTGTTGATTATACTAGAAACAGATAGACCAATGTTTCTCAACATCTTGTTCCAAATGGGCAAGGATAAAGCACTGGGTCTGAAAGTCTCTTGGCTGTAGCATGAAACTGGATTGAAGCTGAACATTAGATCTACATGAGCATTATTAACATTTCCCTCTGCTGCTAAAATTCTGGTGTTTTGGGAGAAGGTTTCAGCATTTAAAATCGTGAAGCTCTCAGCAAGTACTTTGCAAATGCCATAAATTACTTCATTTAAAATATGCTGAGATCCTAGCAAAGTAACAAGATTTGCCTAGAAAACATTAATGGTGCATCCAAAGATTTAGATCAAGGCTTAGATCCTTTTATTTAAAGTAGGTTGATTTAATGGTAGGTTGGTTTAATGTCTCCTAATGTGACTTGCAGAAGTTACCAAGGAGAGAAAGATCAAGGAAAAAAAAAAAAATCCTTTTTTTTTCCTTTTTTTTTTTCCTTTTTTTTTTCCTTTTTTCTTTTTTTTTTTCTCTCTTTCATTTTAGGGAAACAGGCAATGCATCTTAAAAAGGAAGTGTCACAAAGCTACAGGGACCACTGCTGATATCACAAGGGCAATTACTACTACTTTCCTTTGAACAAAATTATACACAGCTACAGATTTCCAGGCATACAACAAAATGGAAAGATTACTTACTGGAAAGCTTAGATGTAGACTTCTACTCATTTTAAGTCCAGGTCCACATTTATTACTTTTACACTTATTTTTCCACACACTTCTCTTTGGCTCCAGCCAACCATAACAGTAGCTGTCCTTGTAGAAATAGGCATATGGAACTTGGCACATGGAGAAACCAACAGCCATCCAAGGAAATAATTCTAAGTGCCTTTTGATGTATGTGTTTCTATCTACATCACAATCCAGAGGTGGGTTGCAGTCCTGTGTAGATATACCCAAATTAACATTAGTCTAGCTGTGTCTCCATGGTAGCAAGGACTTCCTTTGAGATGTACAATCCAGCAAGACTTGAGGTGTGTATGCAGGAAAAGCTGTACCTCCTGTGTTTCACGGCTATCACATTAAAGCTCATTTGGAAATGTCTATGCAAGATGCCATCATACATCGGGACCATGAGAGTTAGACGTGTTTTTGTTTGTTGTTGAACACTACTGAAAGAGGGCTAGGTCACTTCTGAGTTGTTGATTCAAACCTTTACAGCTTCAAGAGGGAATGAAATCTGGAGTGCTTATCCATTTAGGGCAAAAACAGAAGAGCATCTGACTTTCAAACAAGGTCTCTGTGGAGACACAGACACCTGTAACCCTGATTAAGGTACCTAATTTCTAAAGAGTTCATTCTAAAGCCCAATGTTTTCTTGTAGATAGAAGAAACACAGGCACTGAAGTTTTATTTTACCAAGTCCTCAAACCCTTATGTTTTCCATGTGGCTCATCCTCAAACACAGATAGATCTATTTCATTATATTCATGGGACTTCTCTCCTCTGTTCTGAACTCAGTCAGAAATAACTCATATCCAGGCATCTAACTAGCTGCAAAGACTAGAAAGAGTGAGATTAGCTCTCAGAAAAGTTTCCAGGTTGAGGATAATATAGATATTTCATGTGTCACTTTCTTATTGTTATCACAGACATCTATATAAATGAGTTTCTGACATTCTCCTACTTATCTGTTACACAGCATTACAGATTTGTAAGATTATGCTTTCTCTGGGCTCCAAGATTCCCTCTTGAATCCAAACATTCAGCATTGTTTTCATCACACTTGGACTTTGTTCCACTTTTAGTAGCAGCATGATGTCAGTCACATTTAAATCAGATGAAAACCTGAATTTTTCATATTAATTAAAGTTCAATGGATTCCTTATAAAGAATAGATGAAAGGAGCAGCAGTGACAGGGGAGTCATGTAGGCCGGATTTTCTGCAGATTAGCTAAAGCTGGTATGAACTTCCTCCCTAGCTTTCTGGAATGTTTCCTGATTTTTTGAAGAGATTGACAAATCAGGTTTTGCATAATAGCACAGGAGCAATTTCCTCATCATTTCCACAATATAAAGAGGAGGCATAAAGAGAAAAAAAAAAAAAAAAAACACGCTTTCTCTCCAAAATGTTGTTTCTTGAATTGCTGTTAAACACATAAGGGCCAAACTCACCTCAATTACTATTCTCCTGGGATACAGCACTGTGTTACAGCAGTGATGAATTTGGCTTTGGTGTGTTTAGGTCTGGTGCCCTGGAAAAAGCACAAGTAGAGCCTCTTAGAATTGTCAGTTTTTGGAGACTGCTCATAATTGTTATTTACAAAGGAAACCACTGACATTACTTTGTCCCACACCCTCACTCCACAGTTAGCCCCTCAAAGGACAGCATCTCATAGCACTGATGGCATTTGATCACCTAGAAACCTCCCAATACTCCTGTAGCAGCAAGGACAGTTTCCTCACCTCCCCAGGATGACTCTGAAGCTGGGAAACCCAATGCTGGGCTACCAGGGCCCTGAGCTACTTCAGGTAGTTTCATGGGCAGCTACCTAACACATCCGTTGGGTCAAGCCAGGAAGCACTGGTGTACCTGGGTGGGACAGGAAAAGAAATCCCACCCACCACGGCCTCTATAAAAGGCCCCAGAATGACTTTTTCAGTACTGTAGAAATACTCGATCCAATCAAAGAAGGTCAACCAAACACATTGCTCCATCTAAGCAAATACAAACCAAAAATTAGATCAAATACTGCACATTCAAGCAAGTTACTTGAAGGAATAATGTCAGGCAACCATCTCTCTCCCTTTTAAAGAGGTGGTGTGGTTTAAGCTGGCAGGCAGCTAAGTACTACATAGCCTCTCACTTCCTCTCCCCAGATAGAACTGGGGAGAGAATTGGAAAGGTAAAAGTGCAAGAATTTATGCCTTAAGATCAAGACAGATTGCTAGGTAAAGCAAAAGCCACTTATGCAAGCAAAGCAAAACAAGGAATTCATCTGTTTCTTCCTATCAGCAGACAGGTGTCAGCCTCTTCCAGAAAAGCAGGGCTTATCATGTGTAAGAGTTTCTTGGGAAGACAAACATTATCACTGAGCATCCTCTCATTATTCTTTCTTTATCCCAGCTTTTAATGCTGAACATGACACCACATGGTATGGAATATCCATACCATGGATAAGGTAAGCCTGGGCCAGCTGTCCTGGCTGTGTCTACTCCCAGCTCCTTGTGCATTCCCAGCCTCCTCCCTGGCAGAGCAGCATGAAAAGTGGAAGAGTCATTGGCTCTGTGTAAGCACTGCTCTGCAACCACTAATTTATGTCACTTAGAGATTCTACCCTATTTTTTTTAGCCTGTACAGCTACCTGGTATATATCCCAGCATGACAACTTTTAATATATTAAAAAGGAACCCAGACTATTAGCCAAGCAATGAGAAAAGCAGTGATGTTTTTAAGTAGATTAACTTCTTTCTCCATCTCTGCCAAAGCCATATGTACTTTGCCTTTTTACAAATAGCAATACTAGCTTGAACATACAAATATGGTGATTCTTAACTAGTATTTCTGCAAGGGAACTGATAAGATAACATCCACTTGAACATGGTTTTAACATTTACTACTACCTTCTCATTAAAGCTGCCCATGAGAGAGTCAGCAGCAAGGTCCAAATGGTTTAGTATTATGTGGAGCATGAAGAGAAATTCTCAGCAGAAGGCTCCATTGATTCTCCCTTGTTCCCATCTAAATTCCCCCAAATTGCCTTTTAGATCGAGGGTCTGTTTTAAGGAAGTAACTTTTCGTTTCATAAAGACTTTTAGACTGCAGCTATCTTCGGGTTCTGATCTAGCTCTGTAAGTAAGCCATCTTGCCTTGCATTCCCCTCTGACATCGGGGAAAAGTACCTGCAACCTAGGTTATGGTTTTCAGGCAAGTCCATGTTTCCCAGAATGGAAGAGCTGGCTTGCTTTGGGGGATATGCAGTTCCACAAGGGCACAGAACTGATGTACAAAGTTGTAGAAAATGTTGGAAAACCATGTCAGGCCCAAACAGTAGCTCTCTCAGTTATGCGATCTTCAAAATTGACTGTGAGGACACATTACAGAGCACTATGAGTCAGGTGCTTCCTACATGACTACCTCATTCTTCTAGTGAGATAATCATGACATTGGCACATGCACTCTAATGACAATACAACATGAACCATTGGGAGTTTACTTATTCTGTCTCTTGGAGGAAGGCCCAGAACCTCAAGAAGCATTCAAGCAACTTCCTCCTAATTTGAGATAAAGGTCCAGGGGCTCCCCTAACTCCTTCTACAACACAAAAATTCAAATGATCCTTCAGCTACATGGTAAACACCAACTTTCTGCATTGTTATCTACTAAACTTTTATTTACAGATGCTGTAATTAAGCAGCAGTATAACATATTTCAGAACAATTTGATAAGAACTTGGATTACGTTCATTTTCTAGCCAGAAAGAAGATTACTACTTAAACATTTGTGTTTTGGTTTTTTTTAAGAATCAAAGCAATATCTATACCAGTGAGCTATGCAAAGAGAAAGTATACTGACTATTTTATTTGGGTTTGAGGAGTTTTAGTTTTACTTACCATTATTTATAGTAGATATTCTAAGTATGGAGAAACATCTTTATATTGTCACTCACATTGAAAACAGTCTAGAGTGTTCTAAAATGATGGGTAATGAAAAACAAAGTTGAAAGTTGCTGGAAAGTGTCTAGCAGGTACTGTTGGAGTCAGGTCAGGCCTTAATGTCTTCATTTTGATCCAAGGGAAAAGAGTAAACAGAATACTAATGAAAGATGCGGATGGTACTAAAATCGGTAAAGGTTATCAGTGAAATAATGCTAGAGGACCTGAATAGGTTAGAAATATGGGCTTAAAGCAAAATTATGTTTAGCATGGAAAATTGCAAGCTAATCCCAATAGAGAAAAATAATTAATGTTGAGTAACAAAGGAACAAAAGTAAAAAGAACCTGAAAAGAAGGTTTATTGAAAGAGATATAGGGTGAAAGAAATCTTAGAGATAATTTGCAACGTGAAGCAAGAAAAAAAAATACTTTTGATCTAAAGGCTTAGGAAAAAATCACATGCCATAAAATGTGATGAAACGTAGTTGTGTGCATGGCAATATCTGACAGACCATCTGCAAATTAAAGTATCTCTGTACCAGAGAGCAACATGTGAGAAGACTTTTTTTTTTTTTGTTTCTTCCCTGCCAGGAATAATTGATTTATAAGGATACACAGTAGTCCATGAAGAAGCAATGTGAAAGTGGGCACACCCACTCAAATAAATATTTTCCTCTTATACTATTATTTTCATTATAGTTGGCCAATGAGAATGAAATTAAATTAAAGAGATAAAAGTCAAGATCTATTAGCCGGTGTAAGAGCAATATATAGAGACGACATAAGTTTTAGCACTCCAGGCATTTGAAGTAAAGATCAGGCAACATTGGAGCCATGCAATAATGAACTTTGGTAAAACTGGAAATTAAACTGCTAAACACAGCATTTGTAACCTGTTCTACTTCCTGTCCCACCTGATAAAATACAATTTATAGAAAAGCATGTCTCAAATTCATTAGGTCTCCTGAAGGGACTTACTTCAGTGTTTTCTTGTGAGTTAGAATATTTTGTTTCTCTCCCTTAGGAAAATATTATTCACTGAGAAGGTGTCTGGGCACTGGCACAGGCTCCCCAGGGCAGTAAACATGGCACTGAGCTTGCTAGAGTTCAAGTGCTTGGACAACACTCCCAACAACAAGGTGTGCTTTTGGGATGGTTCTGTGTGGACCCAGAAGTTGGACTCCGCAATCCTTGTGGGTCCCTTCCAGCTCAGGATATTTTGTTATTCTATAATTGTTTGTTTGGTTTCTTCTGTTTTGTTGTTCCTGGTTTGTTTCTGTTTGTTATTTGTTTGCCAGGTCTGACTAGTCTAATTAATAGGACAAATATAGCAGATCAGCTCTAGTACCTAGTTAATTACTACTTCATCTAAACCACTTTGGAAATAAAACAGTAATAGTATGTCCCAAGGGATTGCACTCTGTGTCCAGAGATTGTTCTTTCTTCCTGTCCTCGACTTTCTCTTTATCTGTGGGGATGTTCTATCTTTTAAACTTACCTTATATATTGACAGTATGGAGATAGTAGTGTACATTTTCATAAATTGTTCTCAGCATATGGAATGTCCTCTATCAGTGCAATTTTATATCATGAAGTATTTCCCGTCTATCTACTGATATTTCTTTATAAATTAACTCTATGGTTTTGCTCAATTAAACTACTGAAATTTGTTTCTAAAAGCTCTTAATTTTGAATATTTTTTTATTAAATGCTTTATAGTCCAGAAGACTTTCCTCAGTAAACAGTAATTTTCAGATTGATCTAATTTATATGACTTTTTTATTTCCTCTGATATATCCTGTTTCTATGATTTCAGTGAGAGATTCCTATTTTATGTACAATACTTAAGAATGATTAATGAGTTTCATTGTTAGGAACAAAACTTTAATAAAATCTATCTTAATTTCTGCTATAAATAATGACTGCTTCCATTGAATTATCTAAAGTCAAATAAATTGAAACAAATATAGTTTACATGGGGGAAAAAAAATCCCTTACTGCTGCACTGTTTATGCAAGGTGCAACATTCAAATTGCTCTGGCAACCTAAACAATTAGCCATAGAGCAATAATGCAATAATACCTAGGAATGCCTGTGCTTAAGGTAGTTGCTTTTTCTATTTCATGGCAAATGATCGTTTAATGTCCTATTAAAGGAACAGAGATTTCTGACAATATAGGCATGAAGCAGACAGAATGATGTTTTGCACACTTCCCATTGTCCTTAGGAAAATCCAGTCCTGCTCCTGTCTCATTAGAGAACAAAGTAATCCAGAAGGAGAGTTCAGCTGCAATCTTGGGATGATTATAGAGAAAGTTTTTCAGACAGACAGTAGGGCTTTGACACATATTTTAACCCCTAGGCATATCTCCAGGTCTGTACAGGAGACCATCACAGCACCATTGGAATACAATTCTTCAAGCAAGCCACTCACATGACCTCTGGCTTGGGGAACGTGCCTGAAGCGTAGGATCTGGCAGCAAGGCAGAGATGTACTGCAGCCTGTAAAGTGACAGCTAGGGTGCACTGATACATAAGTGCCTGGCAACTGCTCTGATTTATTGCAGTGGCTGTTATGGCTCTCTGTGAAGCCTAAAATAATCTATGAATGTTTCACATTTTAATAGTATTCATGTTGAGGGCCTCTGTGTGACTGCAGCTATATGATAACATATGCCCCAATTCGATCTGCCCTTTGTGTACAAGATGACACAATTTGTGCATAGTTAGCCATGAGGGAGACAGAGTTTACCCATTTCCAGTGCAGGCAACACTGGGTCTCCCAGCCACTCATATATACCAAAGAGAGAAGTATTCTTCTTCTTAAGAACATTTACACCCTCGGAGCTCAATAGATGGAATGTTCTTGCCCTTCAAGGCAAAGCTCTGCTGTTAGAACAAACACACAGAGGAAAAAAAATAAGTAACAAGCAAAGAAACTAGTTAAGATTTTAACGGGATTTGACTGGTTATTACATTGCCAGTAATTATGATTAATTTAAATGTTCAGTAACACCATGGACCTCAAGCAAGGGACATCATTAAGAGTACATACAGTTCCTAACAAAGCAAAAAGCTGTTCAAGAACATCACTGTTAATAGAAGTTGAGGAATTAAAGAGTTAGGAAAGCTATGGTTAAGACCACTCACAATATTCATTCCTTCCCCTGAAGCCCATGTTATACAATGGGAGCAGCTAAAGGAACTGCGGTTGTTTAGACTGGAGCAGAGGACACTCAGGGGAGACCTTATTGCTCTCTACAACTACCTGAAAGGAAGTTGTGGGGAGCTGGGGGCCAGCCTCTTCTCACAGTGATAGGACTAGAGGGAATGGCCTCAAGTTGTACCGGGGAGGTTTAGGTTGGAAATGAGGAGACATTCTTGAGGAGGCATTGGAACGGGTTGTCCAAGGAAGTGGTGGAGTCACCGTCCCTGGGGGTCTTTAAGGAAAGATTGGATGTGGTGCTTAGCGACATGACTTAGTGGGTGATTGGTAGTAGGTAGAGGTCTTTTCCAACCTTGATGATTCTCTGATTCAATGATGCTAAGCGATCTTCATTACACATCTTCTCTTTACCTATCCAGCCTATTTCCAACAGCATTTCTCCAGTCTCCATCTCTGAAACAATTCCACTGGATGCATGCTCCCTCCTTACTTCCAGGCAAGGAGCCCTGCACAGAAAACCCATGCTGCTCTCCAGTAACACCTCAGTATTAGTTCTCTTGTTTCCAGGTATATTCTGACCTTTCTTTCTCTGACATATTCCTTCCTATCCAGCTCTTGCTTTGCTCATCTTCAGTTTCAAAGTATTCCTACCAAAAGTTCAAGTGCTCAGCACTTACAGTAATGGCCATATCTACACTATTAAGTGAAGTAGGCTATAGCCAACTAGAGCAAAAGGCACTGCACTGCTAAAATCCATATGCCAAAGCCTTCCACTCTGAATGTTCTCCTTGAAAATCAGGATGGTGTGATCCTGCCATCCCAGTCATGCTGCACCATCTCCTAAGCCATGCAGTACATAGCTTGGGCATCCTGTGTTTCTCTACAGCTTCTCCAGAAGTGCATTTATTTGTATAATTTTCTTTATGGATTTTTTGTTTGTTTGTTTGCTTGACATAAATGCTACCTTTCTGGACAAATTTGAAGTCTCTGCATGAAATCTGGCAGAAACACAATAGCTGCAGATCTCCTGAAAGAAAAGCTTACTGACATCTTAAGATGCTTTTCCCACAGCCTGGCTCTCAGCAAAGACTGGGTTGATTTGGCTGAAATTTTCCAACAATCAAAGGCAGACCCCTAGCAGAGAAAATTTAATCCCAAAATATTGTGTGGTAAAAAGCCAGAAGCAACTGAAAATAGGCTTATAGAAAGAGAAATATTGGGAAAGTATGAAAAGTGTTTCTCCTAGTCCTATTAATGATACCTTTTGGACTGGTCTGATATTCCTTGATTCTCCTATAGAGATTGCAAAAGATAAAGAAGATTTTACAGACAGGCTCAATAAATGCCAATTCATGGCTTTGACTGTATATTTGCATACTTCTCACCTGTTAAGTTTTAAGCTGGAAAACAATAAAAGTATTGTTGGTTCAGGAGCCACCAACCTGCACTTTCTGAATTCATGTTGGATCCCTCCTAGATTTACACATTTAGGTGGGAACTCAAAAATCAAATATCAGGGTCACTGCTATATACATGGATGCCTTTTTACTCAGGAGCTCACAGAGCGCACTCCTATGGTATGTGTCAGGATTTACTAAGCACATTCAGGGAAGCTGCCAAAGTGTTTGGAGTGCTTTGGCAGCAGAAGAAACAGCTGGTCCCATCAAAGTGATCACATTCTTGGGCATTAATTTAGAGTCCGAGAGGATGGAGTGATGTTTGCCAGGGAATAAGCTCCACAATCGTAAAGGGTTCATGACTCAGAAATCACAGGCTAATAAAGGTATGGTTAAAGCAGTTGCTTTTTTAACTAGTCATTTGGACCTTGAAGAACAGGGTATTTAGGCAGAATGTCTGATCTGACTAGTTCTTTCAATAGCAGAAGCTATAGGTGGACTGATGTCATAAGAGCATTTGACTCTGAGTACTGGAAGCTATTCTATGCATTCTCAGTATATCAGCAAATAATAAGTCAGTGCTAGTGGAAGAATGAATTATTCATAACTATGTATTGTGAAAATATATTTGAATGTGCCTGGAAGGTTTCCTTCTGAGGAACACATGCTGGAGTTATGCAGAGATGTGTATCAGAAAAAAAAAAAAATAATAATATTCTGTATTTAGATTAGATATAAGAAATTCTTCACTGTGAAGGTGGTGAGGCACTGGAACAGGCTGCCCAGAGAGTCTGTCGATGCCCCATCCCTGGAGGTGTTCAAGGGCAAGTTGGATGGGACTTTGAGCAACTTAGTCTAGTGGAAAGTGCCCCTGCCTATGGCAGAGGGGTTGGAGTTAAATGATCCTTAGGATCCCTTCCAACCCAAACCATTTTATGATTCTTGTTATGGACACTTAAACTTGATATATGTTTGATTGGTTTCTTTCCTTCTGCTACTTACACCAGCACAGAAACCATCCCCTTCCTGCTTGGAGCTAAGGCTACCATTGCACCATTACAAAATTGTTGCCTAATTCTTTCTCTTTTTAACTATTCCAGCAGCTGGAATTTTCCATCAAATGATCGGTTAACAACACATTGAATGCAAACAATCATCAAAACATACCCAAAACTCTTAATGAATAGAGGTGACATGTTTATCTTTCACATTATACTTGTGAAAAAAAGAGGGAACATACACAACCTCTATGTCTCTCTCTTGTCTTAGGGTTTTATTTCCATGCCTTAAGACATGAACGTGTCTTAAGATATGAACATTGGGAAGGCTAACAGATGAAAAATGACTTTATTTATAAAAACACCAAATTTTGTAGAGGTTTGTTGTTGTTGTGTTTATCCCTCTTTGAGGAGACAACAGGATGTACCAAGAATACAGCAACATAGGTATGAGTAATGAATTCAACCACAGGCGAGGCAACTGGAAAGGTCTATGATGTGTAACAGTTGTTTATTAAACCACATAAACTACAGATTTTTTTTTTTTTCTCCATAAGAGATTTTGGTAAGCAGAGCTACACATTGCAAATGTGTTTTAAAGGAAACTAATAGATGTGTAATTTTTTTCTTCTGGGAAAAGAAAGAAAAAAAAAAAAGTGTTTAATAACCACACAGCAATCAGAAGTTAACAACCTTACTTTTCACTTTATCAAACCCTTTTTATGGGGTGCTCTTTGCTGAGGGAAGGTGAGAGCTTCTGCTGTTACTCCGCGTCCTCCTCTCCCCCTTCCCCCTCCCCCACACACACACCCAGCACAGAGTAATTAAACTTATATAGGTCAGCATATCAGATATAAGGATCCTCTAAGAACACACCACTTCTGATACAATGTACTGGATTCAAAGACTATACAGAACTGTAGACAAAGTCAAGTGTGTAGCTCTGCTAACAAAGTGCTAACAGCAGGTGCTGTACAAAAAAAAAAAAAAAAAAGTATCTTTAAGAAAGCTTTTAAGCTTTTAATTACTGTATATCTTTGTTTAGAAGCCACCTTCAACCACCTTTTCCTTGTGAGCTGCAGGGGAAAGCAATTAAATGTATGAGAAATCCACCCTTAATTTAAAGCTGCAGGAGGAAGCAATTAGTGTAACAGAAGTATTAGCTTGTACACTAAGAAATACGGTACATGGAATCACTGGAGGCTGGCTATTACTTCGACATAATTAATACAGATTGTAATTCTTAAAATGTGTGAAACCACTGAAAGGTGAAAGTCATAGCTGGTCCATGTTTATTTCCAAGTCTCCTTATGACAAAGGACTTAACTCTTTACACAAAAACACATTGATACCTATTGGACATATAATTCACACCTTCTCTATATTCCCTTTACATATGTAAACCAACACCAAATATTTTATGATTCTATGATTCTGTGAGCTCCTGTATTTCTAAGGGGCAGGAGGCACAATGGAATGGAATGGAATGGAATGGAAATTTCCAAAATGGTTTCAGTGTTTTTAGGACCCAATCCTTGGTCAACAATGACATGTAAACTGAAAAAATCCCAGTCAATATGAACTCCACTGAATTTGAAGGCAAAAATATTACTCAAACAAGATCAGAAAATGTTTCACTTAATGGTGTTTTGTAAAGGATACATAGGTTAATTTGACACTTCTTGTTGTATTAGATAGTATGAAACTTCAATTAATTACTACTTTAATTTAACTGGTTCATTAAGAACTGATTATGGAACCACAAAGCAAGTACTACTTCTTTCTTGGTACCTGACATAGCTTACTTCTACAGTCTAAAGTATATGATCCTTAATCAAAATTAGATTTCAACAAAGATGTTAAATGGTTAATAGTAACACACAGCATCACTAAAACTCTAAAATAAATTGAGCTTTCACAGCTTTCAATCATACTATTCTCTTCGAAATACCTCAGTGTTAGTCCTTGTGTTGTCTGGTGTCCTTTATTATTAGCAGCTTACTTTACTACTAGTTTTATCTGAAGTTAACAGCACAAGTAAGCTGTTTCTATAAATGTTTGATTTTATGATCTCTTGTGCATTTTTCTCAACCAATTAGTCAAATTGCCTTCTTGACTGTATCTCCTTGCTAAATCTTGCTTTTTTAGTTTTTGTTATTTAGTGCACTACCTTATTCCATTAAAGACAAAGTTCAATTATTTGTCTTTTGAAGCTCTGAGTGCCTTGTTTAAAATGCCAAGTGCATTAAAAACAGGCCACCCTTGACTTTTGCAAGGAGATATAGAAGGATAATAAGTTAGTTTAATTTAATGGAATTTTGAAATTGAGCAAGCGTATGTATGTGTGCATGTGTATGTGTATGAAAATACCAAAATAGAGATGAAATGTTGTCAAGTCATCAAGAACACTTTTTTTTCTTCTTTTTGCCATTTTCTATTTTTTAATGTTAAAAAGTAGCAAGAAAGAAGGAAAGCCTTGTGGCTAAAACGAAGGACAGAGAGACAAGGGACATTGGAGTTGGAGAAAAATGTATTCTAGAAAATTTTGCTAGCATTAAAATAGAGCTTCATTGCCACACAAGTGTAAATGAACACAACATTCTAGCAGAGAAGAGCTGCATTTTTGCTGACCACTTGGTGAATCTGCCATTGTACCTGTTCCAAATCCTATTCAATGTCCTTATCTATTTACATTTCAATTTTGAAGACAACTCTATGCTGTCTTTTGCCTCTACACTGAGACTGAGCCCAAAAATTATAGCAAAAAATACTTATTTACAGCCTGAAACTGTGAAGAGAGCTTGGCAAACTTTGCAAAGAAATGGATCTTAGCTATCAATTTAAGACCTAGGGTGAGAGATCTCTACCATTTGTAGAAAAAACTTGAGGTGGTAATGTGTTAAAGGGATCTGGAGGTTTTAAAAGTGGAGAAAGCAACTTAAAAGGTGAATGTGGCACCAATATAATATAGCAGTCACTATAATTGTAACAGGAGTCTTATGCGAGCTGTAGGGCAGACCCTACACATTGAGCCTTGTTGTGCAGCTTTTAGTGGCAGGAGTCATCCAGTTGAAGCTACTTTGATTAATAAAGGCAGCAGAAGGGGTGCAGCTACAGTAGCAATTAGTTTCTGCAGAGTTTTTACAAATCTGTTTAGAAGCCAATTGTCTATGGCAGGCATGTTCAGCATACATGTATCTCTTCTTGTGTAAATGGCAAACCTCGAGTAAAACAGAGATTAATTTAATTAAGTTTAAACATTTCAGCTTTTTTTATTTTATGGTTACACACATAAGTAGAGCAATCACTGAATACAAATATCACGTATTTACTGTGGCATGATCCAGGCAATTACTACTAAAGTATTAAGGAAAAGCATCATTTCACTCTTTTAATTTTATTTTATAATTAGATGGGAACCATATTTTGGTGAATACATTTATAGTTAGAAGTTGTAGATTATGTCTCTCTTTGTTTTGGAAGGATGATTTTAGCCCTGTTGCTAAAAGCCTGTTAGCAACAATAAAAATAGCTATAAAAAGGCGTTTATAGCCCTTGTACTTGATTTTCTTGTTGGTTTTCATCAAATATTTCACACTCATATGATGTATGCAATCTACTAATAGTAACACAGACCTTCAAGAGTGATTTTAAACATCTGGTTAAAAACAGCTTTTTATGTACTCAGATTGTACTCAGATTTTTGGTTCGTTCATTTACATGGGTGTTTTGCCAGTTGTTCATTATGCCTCTGACTTCTGTCAGTTTTTGTTCTTAAAAAATGATTTGACAAAGTTTAGTAGGAAAAACTAAAAGCATAGCAAAGAAAAAACTACTGGCATCTCTTTTGTATGCCAGAGTTTTAATCACTTTGTGTTGAAAGACTTCCCTGACTTCCCTTTCAAGCAAACATTTTTGTACACAGTATTACAGGAAGGGCTGAATGTAGTCTACTAAATGCAACAAGGTAAATGTCTGCATGTATTCTAGATATACCATACTGTTAAAATCAGTCTGTTCGGGTTAGTTTCCATTTTGAGGAGAGCTGAGAAATACAACCACCAGTTTCTGTCACGTGCTGCATCATATCAATTAAAATTAAATTAAATTTCATGCAAAGAACACAACTTAGAAAATCCCAGCAAACAACAACGGAACCTTTCCACTAATGATTTCCAGTCATCAGAAGTGGAGAGAGACTCAGACAGCAGACAGCATGGTCCCAGCATGCTTTTTGCCTTTTTTTTTGTTTGCACAGTAGCTGTCAGTTGCAGCCCTGCAGGTAGTAGAACCCAGTGGGAAGAGGGGCGGGACAGAGCGATGCTGCCTGAACTGACAGCAAATTTAAATTACTGAGCTTTCTTTTTTTTTTTTTTTTTTTTTTTTTTTTTTTTTTTTTTTTTTTTTTTTTCTGTATTTTTCTACTCTGCGACAAACTGCAAAGATTCTAGTACACGCTAATTTAACAACCCTGCTTCGTCTTCTTTTTTTTTTCCCCCCCTTTCTGCTTCCAGGATAATTAAAAGAGAAACCTGTAAAGGCAACATTCCTTTAAGCAAGTTGGTGCTGCAACGTGCTGGTAAGGCGAATTTAATTTTTTTGTTCTCTTCCCCATCTTTTCTTTTCCTTTTTTGGAGCTGAAAGCTTTTGTATATCTAACGCAGTCATAAGTGTGGTTCCCCTGCTGTGGAGGGTTAGGATGTAATGAAAAGGTGTAACTGCTTGATATGTGACCTTCTCCTATTACTTAAAATGGATAATAACAGCTTTCGTGTCTGTCCTCATGATGCTTTTCTCTCTGTGAATTGACTATTTGCTCAACAGAAGCGGTGCTGTGATTGTCGCACTATGACAATGAGGACTTGATTGTTTTTTGGGTGCTGTTCCATGCTCCTATCAGAAAAGATACTTGAGTTGGGGGGTTTGTGTGTGTGATTTTTTTCAAACGCTGCCTGAAGCACTGATACGACGGGGGTGGAGATGGGGGTGGAGGAGATGGTCTTGGGTATCATTCTGCCTGTTCAGCTGTTTACTAGGTAGAGAAGTGCAACACTGAAACTTTTTTAAAAATAAATAAATATTTTTCAGCTTGCATTGAGTGAGATCACTGTCTCCGGGATTTATTGTATACTGGGTAAAGTTCTTGCTCTCCCTTGCATTGTTCTTCTGGAGAAAGGGGGGAGGGATGTTCTACTTCATACCTTGTCATAGCTTTGGAGCAGCTAATTGCAAGGAAGTGTCAAACTTTGAGATGAAATACCTGCCATTGTTTTTGCAAAGGATGGGTTTGATGCTCTGGATAGTTTCCTATGAATGCAAGCCTGCCAGATATAATCAGACCTGTATTATAAATGTTGCAATTCCTGCCTTACAAATCCCCTGATTTTTTGAGATCTGCTTTCTAGCCTTTTCCTGACATTAATACATTTTTTTTTTTTTTTCAGAAAATTAGAGATGTTCTGGCTTTTCTTTGTTTCAACCCTTATGAAACTTGTAAAGCAAGTTATTTTTGTTTTGTTTTATTTTTATTTTCAGACTTTCTACATATGATTCTGACAGGTATTAAATGCTACAACAGCTACTAAAATCAAGAGGAAGTCTGAGCTTGTCCTGTATTTAAGAGGAAATTGATGAGTACTCCCAGGACTGAATCTTACGATTGCTGAAATCTCTTTTTCTAATTGCAATTGCCGTTACACTTAAGAAGTGATCCTGCAGGTTTTTACTGAAATATTTAGAGTAAACTATGTAAATAAACACTACTCTTACAGTTAAATATTTAGAGGTTTTGTGGCTGTACTGAGGAAAACTTTTTGAATGTAAGATATGATTTTTCAGAGAAAGATAGTGGAGCTGGAAATCCAGTGTGATTCAGTCCTCTAACTTCTTGAAAGCTACTTTCCTCAATATTTAAAATGACGTGTCTCAAAAGTAATCATCTACAGGGTGATACTTTGAGGTTTCCAAATTTAAAGGTCTATTTTGCTAAATGCATACCATGATTATAGGGGTGAAGTTGTGCAGGGAGAAGGGAGATGAGTATCAGGGACTGAACACAGGCTTCCTTTCATGTCCCTGGAGAGAAGGACGTGCCAATGCCATATGGAAAGTTACATTCTTTCACAGGAACTTGTTAGGGCATAGGGTTAAAGGGTGCTGCACTTGCAGAGGTTTGTCACTCCCTATGTCAGCCTTGATTTCAAGCACTGTGATACTTTTTTCTGAAGATTTACTTTACTTGTGCATAAAATGTTGGTATCTTCGGAAATGAGGTCATTGTAGCTCTCACACCTTACTTTTGCCCTGATAACTTTCATCCCCTCCTCCCCAACAACAAGGCCCAGAAAATTAGGCTTTGTCCCTTGTAATCCTAAACTCTCATCCATTTATAACAGGAGAAGAAAAGGATTGAATTCAGTGTTCTTGTTATGGAAATAAGTTTTTATTCACTCTGTATCAACTGACAGTTAGAAGCGTATCTGATGTAATATGAATAAACTGTAGGCAGTTGACAGTAAATTATGCAGCTATAGTCTCACATGCTCTTAGAAACAGTGCTTTTACAATGTTCAAGTGGCTTAATGGAGTGAAAAAACAGCCAATAGGCTCATTTGAGTTTGGTGATCACCCAAAGCCATGAGAAGTCCACAATGGTTGATACCCACTGCCCATGGCTGGCACCACAGTAGTGGAAAAAGCTGCAAGAAGTAGGGCTTGGGCATAGCCAGGTGTAGTCTGTCATAGAGGTGATGCCAAAGTTACTGTTATGAGGCAGCAGAACAGCAAAGTACAGCCAAGTTCATATGTTGAACTTGGTGAAAAGGCTTTGTTCCTAAAGCATTAAAGAAAAAAAAAAAAAAAAAAAAAAAAAAAAAAAAAAGTCAGCTCTATCTTTAAGAAATAATAAACTATCAGTCTACTTTCTATTTGAATTTCGTCTCTATTTTTTAACCTTTTTTTTTTTTTTTTAAACTATCCCATCCACTTGAAATTCTTGTTGGCTTCTAGCAATACTCTTCTCTACCCAGCATCTGGAAATTTCTTGTTGAACAGAATTGCTTTCAATACAACAAAAAAAGCAAGGCAGAAAACTTGCTGTAATTTCCTGTCAGTATCACAGAAATAAGAAAACACTAGGCTAATAAAAATGATAATCTGAGTTTACAACTGTTAACAAGATTCCTGAATAGAAATGGTGCTATTATGTGCAAAGAACTTTTATCATCAGTAGAGGAATGTAGTATAAAATTATGAGTTTTATTATTAGGGCCCTGTCACCCAATCAGAAATCAACCTATAATCTTAATTTGTGAAAAGCCATAAGTTTTGGCATCTTCCCTCCCCTCCTATTAATAAAATATTAAAGACATTTTATGATTAGAAACTTTGATAACATAGCTATGAATTTTCTTTACAGGAAAAAAGCTGGCATAATTCTGTATTTCTTCCATTTCTCCAGCTCTCCATATAAAATCACTGCAAGTCTGAGTTACATGCAGCAGATAGAACTGGGGTAAATCCCAAAGTTGCTATGGGCAGTAATGATGGGATTTCATGGACTTCTGTCTTCTGAGAGAGACCAGATTCTCAGGCTTTCTCAGGACGCTGCAGAAGAATTTATGAATATGCTATGGAACCTCTTTCATAAAAAAATTGGGGTTGGAAGAGACCTTAGCGAGCATCTAATTCCAACCCTCCTGGGATTGGAACACCTCCCACAACAGAAGGTTGCCCAAAGCCCCACCCAACCAGGTCTTGAACAATTCCAGAGATGGGGCACCCACAGCTTCTCTGGGCAGCCTGTACCACTGCCTCATCACCCTCAGAGTGAAGAATTTCCTCTTTTTCTAAATCTAATTTCCCCCTTAGCCTAAATCCACCCTCTTTCAGTTTAAAACCATTATCCCTTGTCCTACAACTACATTCCCTACCAGAGAGTCCCTCCCCAGCTTTCCTGTAGCCCCCTTTAGGTACTGGAAGGCCTTTGTGAGGTCTCCCTGGAGCCTTATTTTCTCTAGACTGAACAACACCAGCTCCCTCAGCTTGTATTCAGAGGAAAATTTCCCTGAATGTGATTATTTATCAATGTTACATTTCTGAATTGAAGCATCAAAAATGCTTAAATTTCAACCTATTCAATATTTTATTTCATTCTAGTAATAACAGACTTTTACCTTTCACTTCTGACTGCAAATGGTTGGTTCTCCCCCCCACACACACACACATGTAAATGATTTACAGTATTATAAAGGCCTTGCTGTGTTTCCATTTGCTTTAATGAATTAGCCATGGTCTTCTTTCAGTAAGAACCACTGTGGAAGCTCTACATCACCAAAGGAAGCAAGACAGCTGTATCTTTGCTCAGTGGCTCCAGTCTCTGGTACTCCCCCATTACCCGATTGATAACAGATTGGGCCAACACTTGCCAAGATACACTCCTTCCACAAGCCTGGCAGCCAGTCATATATCTTTCATCTCCTGGTGCTGTGTGCATGGTTCACTGTAGACTCCTTAGGACCCCTGAACCTGTGCAGGGTATATGAAACGCTAAAAATAATCTAATACTTCCTAATTACTTTCATCACCCCCTAGGCAATACAGCAGTAGTTATCAGCTCACTAGATATGAATTAAGAATATAAATAAATATTTTATTCTATTAAGGTAAAAAGTAAAATGTTAGCAAGAATGAAACAAAGCTAAAAGAGAAGCAGAGCCCCAGAGAGTGCAGTTCTAGACTATAATTATCACACAAAGTCTTCCTTCCTTGGCTGCTATGTGTCTCCAACGGCCTGCAAGGTTTATAACTTAGCTCCCATCCTAAGGGTGATGTGCTCCAAGAACTCTTAGAGCTAAGTCTTTCCTACTCCCATTGTTAAAGACACTGTCATTTCCATGGGGAAGATAACAAAGGGGCAGCAAGCCAGAAGTGCTGCATACACTTTTTTTTTTTTTTTTTTTTTTTTTCCCAAACAGGAATTGTCAGCCACCTATATATACCTCATCTAAATGTCTTCTCTCTGGTCTTGGTGTTTGGACACCAGAGGTAGGATTTATCTCACCCAAATTTATATATTTATGCTGTATACACCTACATCTGAGCTAACCACCTCAGGATCCAGTTACAGTCAAAGGAAACAGGTGTTTTCAAGGAGTGATTTATCTGACCTATTTTAAATGACTATTTTCTTTGAATCCCACTGTAGGACATCACATCCAAGACAGATCATTTAACCTCCTCTCCTCAAATTTTCTTAATTAACCGTACTGTTGCATTGCTTAATTTAGACATCTTATCATCTGCTTAGATTCTCTTGTAACTACTTCATGAATGCACAGTGCTTAAAACTCTGTAAATTATATACCTTGAAAAACAGTCATAGTACTATTGACTTACCAAGCCTCATATACCTGGCAGTCAACTTAAAACAAGGCTAATCATAGTGAAATTAGGACTGGATTGCATAGCAGGGTAATGTTGCTCATGTATATCATTAGTCCTCAAGCGCTGCTGGGGGGATGCTGTCAAAAGTGCATTCCAAGCAGCGTGTTTAATGTACAATTAATCTTGTTCCTCATGGTTACTTTTATTAGGCTGAACTGAGCTAGTGAAAGGAGCTGTTGTGATTGTTTTATTTGTTCTACTTTGCAGACCAGTGGCATTTAAAAGCTACTCTGCAATGCTTTAACATACGTGAGAATCAGGAAACACCACGAATACACCGAAGTCCACCTGATTTAGACACCTGCATTTTAATGAGCTGATGTTCCTGACATAAATTCCCTCACCCAAAGGAAGCTCAGTGCATTTGAAGGCTTCCAGACAGAGATTATGCCTTCCTAAGTTTGTACAGTTAAGGCTCCATTTACACCACTAAAAATATCTGCTACCCTGGCTCCCCGGTGTCACAGCATAGCTCACCATGTCTCATGTAACCACCTGTAGAGGAGCTTCTTTTGTCATCTGGGTCCTGTGTGGGCCCCAGGTGTTTACTTTTGTGCCCCATTACATGGTGTTAATATTTGTGGGTGATGTTGGCAGGCTCACAGACCACTTGAACAGAGGGATGTAAAGAAAAAAAGGCTGGAGCAACCTTTTTCATAAAGCCTAGAGAGTGTGAACCCTACAGATGACCATAGCCAGCATCATAATCAGGATTTTCTACAATGAGAACTTGATTAATTCCAAAATTACTTTTGTCAGTACAGAAATACATATTCATATGTATATAAATATACAATATAGATGTTGGAGACATGAGAACACACTAGGTAGCTAAGTCATTCCACAGTACAGACACGCTATATATCGGACAAATATGTTTTTTAGGATTCATTTCTCTCTTCACTTAGGTAATCTTCAGTGTCCTAAAGATTGGTTTTAAGTTAGGGAAAAAAAAAAAAAAAAAAAAAAAAAAAAAAAGAATTCAAGAATTCTACCACTCATTTGGAAAAAAAAAAAAAGGTTGATCATCAGGCATGAGCGATGTAAGTCTATGCTGAACCGGAGCTGCAGTGTTTTTCAGAAACAATATTCAGTAAGGCAAGAACAGCAGCCTGTTTTTGAAACATGAAGAAAATGTGACAATAATCAATAGAACTGCTCACAAAAATAAGAGCTCTCAACACAAGGTTTTATGTATTATACTTTTGCTATTTTCAGTGATTAATTTATAGGCACTGTGCAAACCACTGACACAGTAAGTAATCCAGAAAGCCTGTTGTCTATGTTTTGGATAACAAGAAGCAGAAGTATAGATTAATAGTGGCTCTTAATCAATCTGATGTAGTCAATGTTTTCCATAGGCACTCCATTAATAAGCCGCTCAGCTAAAGCCTTTCTTTTGCCATATCCTAAGTCACTGACAATTATGAAGGTCATATGCATACTAAATGAAGCTTTCGCGCTTGAGTGAAGAACAATAGCAGCCTATCCAGTATCACACAGCAAGAGAGACCACACTTGCAGGACATTAAAAGCTGGGTACTCTTGCTGAACAGGTTTACACATTTAAGCCTTGATCCTGCAAAGACTTACACACATGCTTAACCTTACACACTGCGAATGAAATCCTGGGCCTCTCAAAATCAATGACAAAACTCCACTAACTTCAAAGGGCCACTCTGTGAATAGCCTTTTTGGCATCAGTGCAGCCACACAGAGTGTAGAAGTGTGTGAGCTGATCTCCCCAACCTTGTTGCTTGCGTGAAGCCTTAAGAGATTGAGGGAGCTGCTAAGTGTAACTTCCAAAACACCTCTTCTGTCTCACAACAAGCCACAAGCTTTCAAAGATGTTTTCTTGTTTGATCTGTGTTCTTTAGGGGTTTTGCCCAAACCCCATGGTAAAACCTGCAGGAGTGGTTTCTGCAGGAGAAATCTGTGAACAATCCTTTTCCTGGCTAACATTGCACTCTGAAAGGGTTGTTTCCTTTACTTTCCAGAAGATCCAATCCCTGGAGTTAAGTGGTTATGATTAAATTACATCTTTACTTAATATATATATGTATGTATATCTATATATTATGTGTCATGTGATTTAACAGGAAATCTGGGAAATATCTACTGAAATAACTTACAGGTCAAAAAAAAAAAAAAAACAACGATTTTTTGCAGGATTAAAATGCAGCTTTTTTCTGCTTGCTGTTGGCAATTGAGAAGAACTAACAGTTTGGTGACAAGCTGGGGAAGAGGAACAGTGGTCAGTCCCATTTTCAGCATGGATTTTTGTGCACAGTGACCCAGGTCAATTCTCTGACTGCCTACGCAGTCCTGCTGGGTCTACATGTGATGCAACACTCACCCAATGCTCACACTGGCTGAGCCGCTGATGTTAGGTAGTCTTCGGCAGCTCCGAATAACACTAAGGTGTCTCCTAGCTCCAGAAGCAAAGCTTGTGCTTGTAAATCTAGATCTCCCAGGCTTCAACAAAATGTTTAAAAACTGGTGTGGGGATTGCAAATTGTGCTAGGAAATAGGAGAGTTTTTGCCACCATCCCCCTAAACTGACAAAAAGATGGTTATCTCAGAGTAAGCATCGTGTAACAGGGAGGAAGCATTCTTTGGAAAAGAATTTTAAAAAGTTTTGCATCCCAGTTATGCTTTAGGATAAGCCCATTTTAGTATTTGTGTAAACCAAATGATCGTTTCTCCAGTAAATCGGTGGCATTCACTTGAAAAGAAGACTAGTGTGGGTAATCCCAGCAAAGATTTTTGTTTCCATTTCAGCATTTTTCTCTGACACATTTCGTTGCTCAAGCAATGAAAAATTCCACAGACCTTACTCTTTTTGGCTTTTAGTGTAAAGGTATTTTAATTTTATCTTCATCATGCTTCTGTACAAATGGGCTTTACATATTCCCAGCAAACTCCTGTGTGAAATTCTTAACCATAGAGATTACAGAAATTTACTGCTTCACTGGCATGGTCAAGTTGCCACAAAATTGCATTTGTTAATGTAGCTGTGAAAACACATGACACCTGCCATCTCTTAGTGTAAGGATTTTAAATATGGCTGGGAAGAATTTAAGAATGCCTATAAAATGGGGTTTGGCCATGTCAGTTCAGCTTTAGAAAGGAGACTGTGTTATAAAATCTTCACCTATAATTGGACACAAGTGACAGCTTTGCTTAACTAGTGTTCACAAATGAACGAGCAGTGAAAATGCTCTGCCTTTCTCACCCCAGAAGAATGACCATGGCAGATGTTAACACCGTTGAGAACAGCTTTATTGTAACTACAGGTGAGACAAATGGGAGATTTATTAGTCTGGGCATTGAGGGAAGGGGAGGGAGGGTAAAAGTTGTATCCAGTGCTGTTCCAAAGAAATGTAATGCACATTGTGAAACACATTGCATGCCACACACAGTGCTCTAAAACAGGGACTATTCTGTGCCTATGAATTCATGAGCATGACAGCATTCTTGTTTGCTTTTCAAGCACCCAGAATCACAAATACACACGATTCTGCTTTCTATTTTTTTCATGCACTATCCTGTACCCATTTAAATTTGATGGAAAATCTCTAACTTCAATGATGATACAGTACAATCAATGACTCCAAGTCTGGGAACTCAGTGACCTGCAAAACAGTAAACAACAGACAATGAGGCTTCTATGATGGAAGTCTTGAGCTGAGACCTGATCCAATGTAAGCAGGATCCTTCCTATTCATTGTAATGAGCTAACAATTGGTCCCTGACATAATATGCATTCAAGAGAAATCTGCAGTGGTTGTTCAGGCAGTGATCCAGTAAAGCCCTTAATTATGTGCTCAAAAATATGGCATGGGAATAGTCCCAAAAGAAGCCACTGCAACCACAAAAATGTTTTAAGTTCACCAAGTAAGTAAATGTTTAGCTGCTGCAGTATGATGCTTGGTGTTTTTGGTTGGTTGGTTGGTTTGGTTTGGTTTGGTTTGTGTTTTTTTGTTGTTTTTTTTTTTTTTTGTTCAGTCAATGCCCTCTGCCAATCAAACCAACAAGTTTTCTTCAAATCCAACACATTGAGATGCCATAAATGTGTTGATATTCAGATTTGTACCCAAATTTTGTTGTTGCTTTATACTCCTTTATGCCCAGAGATACCAAAACACTTTGCTGAAATTGTGATATGGATATAAATAGGAATATTTACAACTTGAAATTCAAAGCTTCCTTCCTTTTTAGATTCAGGGTACACTTGCATATGATGCTGCTGTCTGCTCATCAGTAGAATAACTAAAATAAAATAGAATATTGGTAGAATCAGTAGAATAGGTAGGATAAAATTGTTTTAAAAAATGTTTGCAGTATAGGCAGGAAAATATAATATTCTGTAGTTCAAGTAAATTCTCTTTGCCTCAAACTCTTGAAGCAGATGCTTACTTAGAAGAGCTGATTAAAGGCAGTTTGAACTTTTGTGCCATGTGGAACACATACAGTTTAACTGCTTCACTTCAGCTCATCTCATTTAACTAGGGGGTACTATATTTCTGTATTATTTTGCTTTCATGAAACCAGTGATATTCACCAGGTTTTTCAGGTAATACTGTTTACAGCAAACACTGCTTATGGTGTTTCCAAAAGTTTCCTGCTGTCAGAAGCATGAGGGCCAAATTGAAAATATTGGTTTGGGAGAATGTAATCTTTTCAGTACAGACTTTGGTATTCAGTGTAAGTGCCCAATAGTAATGATGTCCAGGCATAGGGCCAAATGTTAAAACTGCCCCCAGAGTGGATATACTCATACTCTGCAAGAGAAGCAGTAAAGTGTGCTCGTATTCTGGCCAGCAGCATCCAAAAGCACAGCTCCCCATGAGCATAATTCTTGCCAGGAGTATGAATAAGCTGCATCGAGGCTATGCATTATGGCAAGTGCTGCATCAGGGACTGCTAAGTAACTCATAAATAAGCAGCCTCTGCTGCCCCCAATTCCTGTATCGAGCTTCAGAAGGCACTTATATAGCTCCAAGTATGAAAGGCTTGTATAGTGGTCTCAGTGGGCTTCAAGAAGCGCCAAAACCAAGGTGGCTCTTTTCCATCCCCTGTTCCTTCGACTGGCCATAATTTTTCTGGCAAGCACATACATGCAGCGCCTAGAAGGATTTGGCTTCTATTCTTCAGCTCATATTCATCATTTGGGTTGCTTCAGTGAAGTTATGAATCCAGGATCTCCTGCTATGGTAGAATAAAGACTCCAACATCTTTATTAATAAATGAATTATGAATTAAAAAAAAAAAAAATAGTCACACTTTAGTAAGCCCACCAACCTTTTTGGTTTGGGTGCACAAGTGTATTTATGCCCGCATCAGAACTATTTTTTTTGTTTGTTTGTTTGTTTTACATCAGTGCTCATTTCAGTATTTTTTTTATTGAGAGTGACCACAGTTCTACTCACATAACTGAAGTCTGCCAGGCTTTCACCTCATAAAAATCAGAGTAACCTCTTGCAGTTTGTTGATCCTCTGCCCCAGAACTGCATATGATATTTCTAGAGCCTGATTAGTCTTTAAAGATGATAGAAGTTACTGATCCAGCATGCACAACTTTTTGCATAACACAGACAAAATACTTTTAGCCAGGAGTTTCTATATAGGGGCTAACCATATCTATGAGGTTGTAGTAAAAGTAAACTGTATTATTACAGCAAAGTATCCTTTCTTGTTTTGGAGGTTTAAAACTTGCTTATTTGGAAGCAGTAGTTCAGAGGAGTTTTGTGCAGACAGGTAATAGTAAATATAAAAAGAATATGAGCATCAGATCTCTATACTCTTTTAGAGTACCTCTGCAGTAGAAGTTCTCCCAGTTCTAACTGCTAACCAACAAAGATCCAGATGTTGCTTCATTGCAGCAGAATCATAAATTATATGTTCAAATGAGCCAATAAAATGATTTACTGGAAGGCAATGTTCTGTCCACATATTCCTTTTCTTTAGATACATTTTTCTTGCCTTTCAGGACATTTTATAATCTACTGCACAGATACCATCTTTTGGAAAATCATGGAAATATTGTCAGCTGATGCATTTATCTAAATAAAGAGCCGTATAATTCAGAGCAAGGATAATCAACCATTTCTATATGTAAAGACAAGCTGACCACCATAAAACCAACCAATAATGTCATCGTTTATTTTTTTGTCCTTTTATTTCAATGGTAAATATATATATATATATATATATATATAATAAGCAGTTGCAGCACTAAAGTGTATATATATATATAAATTTATATATATATATATATAAAGTGTATATATATATACACTTTATATATATATATATAAATTTATATATATATATAAAGTGTATATATATATACACTTTAGTGCTGCAACTGCTTATCTTTCTTTGAATCTAAGACTGAATATACAGAAGCAGTTCTTTTTCTTGTTATTTCCAATCAACTTCATACTTCCAACTACTAAAAACCTCAGGCAAGTCTTTCTCATGAGGTCTGATTCAAATATTCCTATGAGTTAGTCTTCAAAGCTTTTACAAGAACAAATATGGTAATCCATGAATCCTACTAGTGGTTTATGTTATCTAAACATATATCTCTGTGCAAGTTTCAGAAAATATGCTAGGAAAAATTAAATGACATTGAAGCAGGACACAAAACACTTCAAATGGAACTAATTTTCACACATTGCAAAACTAGTCTGAGGCAATCCTTACTTCAAAACATTCTCCATTCCTCAATGTTTCTTTACACAGTTTCACTTGTTGCCTTAAAAATTACTTTTCCTGGAAGGGAAAACTTGATCTCAGGACTGACAAGTGAAACAGAAGGTAATAAAACTGTTTCTGAATGTTCTGGTGATAGTGGTTTATGCCACAACATTGTCCATGCCTTACCTGTGGGTGTGCATCTATGATTACGTCAGTAGTATGGAATAAAACAGTCAAGGACAACCCTATTGTCCCAAGGCCCATTGGCACACCATAGCTCATATCCACCTGCATGCACTCACTGCAACCCCAAAAAGATTGGCAACATCATAGAATCATAGAAAGGCTCAGGTTGGAAGAGACCTTCTAGTTCCAACCCACCTGCCATAGGCAGGGATGTCACCCACTAGATCAGGTTGCCCAGGGCCTCATCTAACTTGGTCTTGAACACCACCAGAGATGGGGCATCCACAGCCTCTCTGGGCAACCTGTTCCTGTGCCTCACCACCCACATGATGAAGAATTTCCATCCAGCCTCACTATTGGGAACAGCCCCAACAGCGCTGTCCCTCAAGCCAGGTTTGGGCATTCTGAAGGAGCTGGTGTAACCCAAAGCTCTGCAGGGGAGCACATCATCAATTAAACATTTACAAATTATCCGGCAATACTATTTGAGCCACAACCCTGGCCTTGTTTTTTATATTAGTACATAATACAAACAAATACATAATTAGTACATAATACAAACACAGAACAAAGGGAATCTCCTCTCCAGAGAACTCATCTTCTCTGATTTGAACTTCAGGTAGGTGTACTTTCACATCTTGTTAACCATGTTAATAGGGAACTTGAAAAGAGGAGAAGGAAGTAATTAGTAGTGGGTAACTGTACAGACTAAGCAGGGCATTTTCGAATATAAAAGTACATCCCTAACTTGTGTAACAAAAATAGAGTATTCTCAGGATATCTTTGAACCACAAAGTTTTGGAAGATAGGAAAATATTGCTTTGCTTTTGCATCCTGCTTTAGACATACACTTTTGGCCTCTGATGGAAACAGGACAGTGGGTTGGATAGACATCTGGTATATCCTACAGCAACCCTAGTGCAGAATCCTTTTGTTACATGAAGGGGTGTGGGCAGAGGCAAGGAAACTTTTCTCTTTCTTTGAGCTGTCTATTGGTACTGAGCCACTGAGACCTGATGAGGACTGCTGGAGCCAAACTGGCTTTCAGACCAAATAAACTTGCACATCTGTATCTATCTAAATAAACACACCAGGTACTCATCAATACACCCTTGTCTAGGAGCAAATTGGATTCTGAACAAGCATCCAAAGATATAAAAGTGCAAATACACTAATGCTGTCCCTTTGGAAAAGTCATCTGCATACATTTAACAGAGCAGGGGGAAAGGGGATATAATTCAACTCACTTGAAATGTCACTTTAGATAATTTTTCTAATTGAGTCTTAATATTTCACTGCTTCCCATATCTCTCAAAATGATTATTAACAAATAAACAGATCTTTCTCAGTTGTCTCTGAAATAATAATGGCAAAGGCTTCATTGCATATTCAGGAGCTTCAATTTACGTGAAAATTATTTCTGGCAAAACAGCATGCAGCATCATGCAGACACATCTACTAATAATGCCACTTCCTTCAGTATGTGTTATAGAAGCATCTATGGCAGGGCATGTTCCAGGACTGATTCTATCAAATCAACAATACACACTGCCAGTGAGTGCTATGTCAGTGGAAAATATAAACACAGTATGCATGCAATATGATGATGCAAAAATGCATGTAGAGACCACATCCATTGTGTGTCCCTTCTGCAGGGTTTTGGCAGGCTTACTCCGTAGCTGGCCAGTTTAGAATTAACAGGGTCAGAAGAGATGTCCCAGAATTTAATATAATTTGGATTTATCAATGCCAGACTCCTCTGGGGAAAAATAAGTCATTTTTCCACAGCATAGATAAATCTTCCCAGAATATTTCCCCAGACAGATTCTCTCTTCTGCATCCCTTTGCCAACTGGAACCTTTTGATCTCAACATCCTTAGTGCCAAATTCTTTAATGGTGTAAATGAGTGAAACTCCACCTAAGGCAGTGGAGCAGATCCCATTTACACCTGCAGAGAACTTGGCTTTGATTCTGTAGCCAAGGAGAGATTAAAACCATTGGTTCTAGCAGATTTGTAAGCCTGTAAAAAATGCTCTTCATCTCCTGTTGCAGATACTTCTGTTATCCAGACCAAATATGATAGGAAAAGCAACAGAAAATGCTCTTGAGGGGCTGAATCTTGGTCTGGGAGGGTGATACATTGGAGAATTTAACTGAATGTTGTGATTTTTATCATATAATCGAGTATACATTGTTATCATTTTGATTCCGATCTCTTCACTTGTACTCTGTGCCACTTTTTTCCAGATCTAATATGAATCACTTATTCCAGATTGCTCTTTGAAGAAGGCCTCCACTGATATATCTGAGATTAAATGAGTCACTCATGATGGATTGTGCTTCATGGCTTTATATACCACAGAAAATTATGCATTTTGCACTACCTTGTAAAATAACCATTTATCTAAGTAAACATATTGACTCCTTTTGGGTTCATATGTAAACTATCCTGGGTTGTGAATCTTAATTTAGCAAGCTCTTGACAGGCAGGAAAAAAGACAGCTAACAATGATGGAGAAGAATCAGTTACTTGAATGTCAATAGAGGGAGTTTAAAAAATGAGCTCAAAGTAACAGATCAATTTGTTCTCAAGTGTCCAGTCAGAGATAGAAGCTAGACAACTTCCATCACCTTTATATGCTGATGTGCTGATACGGAGTCAATTCAAACACAACAGAATGTGTTAGAGAAAGAAATGAGGCTAAATGTTTAGAACAAAAAGGAACTCTTAGATATTGTTTTCCAGGGATCCAATCTCTTTCTTTCCACACTTGCTGTAGGTAACAAAGCAAGATAGCTCATTTCCTAAACACCTCAGTTGGCACATCTGTAATATGGAAATTATACTTCTGTGACAGATTCATTTTAGGGTTGTTCCATGTGCCATAATGATTAGACATCTGAATCTTTGGTAAAATTGGATCAACAGAAATGTCTTCCAGTTCCTTTTCCAACTGGATGCTGTCAGAAGGCAAAAGTATTGTGTAAGCATGAAGGTTCATGAATGGGGTATAATAGCCTTGTTCCAGAACCTTTGGAAAGCCCTGTATTTGTCTGCCTAGGGAGCAAGAGTACAAGTTAGCACTAAAGAAGTCTCACTCAGCTTTCAAAAAATGACAGGTTGGATTTTTTTATACTTGACCAGTTCTATTTGCAACCCCAGATAGCACTTAATTGGTGCACCTTCCCAGTTTCTGTCCTCTTCACATCCTCCTCCTGCAAAGTATTTACACCCTTCTCACTCATGATAGGGTCTAAGATGTTGAATGCAGCATTGACTTCAGCAAGTTCTGGATCAGACCTGTAATCACTTAAAACCTCTGACTAGCTGGCTCTAAGTATTTAGGACAAATCATCTCAGAGACAAAGGAGAATATCAGAGCAAAGTATTATCTTATATATTACTGCTTCCCCAATGGTTTACTCTTCAAAAACTCCATTGTCCTATATGTAGTGTAAAATAATTCACCATGGAGCAAAACATTGTATCATGATACAGATCTGGGCAGTGATTGAAATAATAACAGACTGTTTAATTGCTAAATTACAGTGGTGATATTATGAAATAACATATTATATCCGCATTTATAATAAATTAATCCATCATGATTAAAGGTCTCTCAATGAATACCAAATGAATTAATACATGATTGGCCTTTATAAGTATAAGCCTTTAAAATTATGCAGTATTCTGCAAGCAGCTAACAGCCCACAGAATAAAGTTGCAATGAGAAAATGTGTCACAGAAAACTTTCCTACATTTCATGTGAAACACCTTTTCTTTCAGAACATTTTTGCATTGAATCTGTTAGCAATTATGACAGATAGCTTTTTAACAGGAGAAAATATATCCATAATCGCACAATGTTTGGGGGAGAAGGGAAAATTACCACAATATGACTAATTTTATGAAAGACATCTGTCTTTTTCTACTGTTGCAATACAAGCTGTTTAGCAAGTAAATTTAATTAACCAGATTTCTCATTTTAAAAAGGAAAGAAATAAAAAGAAAGAAAGAAAGAAAGAAAGAAAGAAAGAAAGAAAGAAAGAAAGAAAGAAAGAAAGAAAGAAAGAAAGAAAGAAAGAAAGAAAGAAAGAAAGAAAGAAAGAAGGAAAGAAAGAAAAGGCTTTTACAGCATGCCAGGAGCATATCCCTTGAATATAGTTTGTTTAATGTGTCCAATTAGACTGAATCATCAAATTTTCTGAACCTTAAATATCTCAAATTAATTTGTTTCCACATTGTTTTGCTATATACCATTTTTCAGCCATTTGTAATGTGAAGTCGATGTTGTTTATTATTGATACTATTTGATACTGTTGAGCCTCTGCTTAGAATCGACACTTTTGTGAGTGCAGCATTGTATATAAAGAAAAAAAACCTCTACAAAAAGTTTCCCATTGAAAAAGAGACATACAAAAAAGTGAAAAGGGTTCTCCCAGAGAAGAAGAGCAGAGAGCAGGTGTGTCTGTCCTAGGTCATTAATAATTCAGTGCAACATCTGAGTCCTGTTCTAGGGTTCTGTCAACTACTAGACTACACTATCTTCTTGACTTAGAAAAAGATACACTTGTAAATTAACAGTAAATTCCCACTTAGAAATATGGAATGTCTTTCTTTTTTTTTTTTTTTTAAATGAGGATAGTATGGTCCATGTTACACAAAATGTGTGTTGTCCCTACTTTGTGGAGCTGAGACCATAAATAAGGATGGTCTGTAAAGGGGCTTTTATTGGTAATATAAATATTAGTATTTATGTTGCATTTTTCCAATGACAAGAAACAAAATAAACACAAGCAAACATACAAAATATTCTGGCTTTACTGGTGTCAGTGTATAGCCTGGGATAGTTCCACTGACTGTAGTTTAAAGTAACTAAGATCAAAATCCAACCAGAAAGCTTCATAAGCTTCATCCTTAATTAAAACATAAATAATATTAAAATAGTTGCTTGTAACATAATATCATTTTCTTAAACTGTTCTCAGGAATGCTTAAGCTGGTAGAAGCTACTCACTTCTGAAACAAATTCTCTTGGTGCATATCTGATGTTAGTATACCTTCTGAATTCTGCTCCTAAAAATAAGAACAATACGAAAATTAGTATTTTCTGCTCTTGTACACAGAGAAAAGACTTCCTCCCTATAAAGAAAAAAGCAATCCTTACAAAAGATATCTATGTCCATCCTGTACAGAATTTCATTGAAGAATTAAATGTCTCTCTTTTTTCCTTTTTTTTTTTTTTTTTGTTTTGTTTTGTTTTGTTTAATATAGAACCATTTACATAGGTTATGAATGGAAAGCACAACATTAATCTGGCAAATTTTTATTATCCTAACCTCACAGTAGATTTAGGAAGTTAATTGTACATAATATGTTTCTGGCATTTAGAAAGCATCACTCAATTATTAGTGTGAATAAAGTTACTGAATTTGGGGAATAAGTTAGTCTAGAAGATAATAGATTGCTTACTGAGGTAGAATAATCATGCAGAAAAGTGGGTTGGGAAAACTGAAGGACTTTGGTTGTTCTCATGCACACCCATATGTTGTAAATCTGCTAGATATGGAAACTTAAACTCAGCATCTAGGTCTTTAGACTGAGAGTTTCTTACACATTCGACTGCAGAAGAGTACTCTGATCGTTCCAGCAAATGCCCCCTATGTGCTACACGGGGCTTTTAGGTGAGCTGCCATGGGGAAGGGTCAGAAAGTCAGCAGAACAGTACCAGGCTAAGAGCTGATATGTGAATTTAAGTATCTTTTTTGGCTGTGGTGTTTTTACCCTGCTGCTAAATTCCACCACCCTCTCACTCCCCCTCCTCAAACAGAGAGGGGAAGAAAATACGATGGAAAAGGCTCATGGGTTGAGATAAGGACAGGGAGATCACTAACCAATTACTGTCATGGGCAAAACAGACTCAGCATAGGGCGATTAATATAATTTATTGCCTATCACTAGCAGATTAGCAGAGTAAGAAACTAAAAGCAATCCATAAACACCTTCCCCCCATACACCCTCTTCTATGTCCTCCCCCTGAGCAGTGCAAGGAAACGAAGAATGGGGGTGCGGTCAATCCCTGATGTTTCATCTCCACCACTCCTTCACAGTCACTCTGTGCCCCTGCTCCACATACGGTCCCTCCCACAGGATGCCATCCTTCCCAAACTGATCCTTCTTGGGCTTCCCACAGGCAGCAGCTCTTCAAGAACTGCTGCCACATGGCTCTGTACCACGGGCAGCAACTCCCCCCAAACCTATGTGGGTTCCTCTCCCCAGGCTGCAGCTCTGGCCCAGGGCCTGCTCTGCGGGGGCTCTCCATGGGCCGCAGCCTCCTCCAGGCCACATCCACCTGCTCCAGCGTGGGTTCCTCCATGGGCTGCAGTGTGGAGATCTGCTCCATGTGGGACCCACGAGCTGCAGGGGGACAGCCTGCTCCACCAGGGGCCTCTCCACAGGCCACAGGGGAACTTCGTCTGCATGCCTGGAGCACCTCCTGCCTTCCCTCTACCTTGAGAGCTGCAGGGCTATTTTGCACTCCTCTCTCTCCTAGTTGATGTCGCACAGCAGGTTTTGTTGTTGTTGTAGTTTGTTTGTTTGTTTGTTTTTTCACCCATTCTTAAATCTGCTTTCCCAGAGGCCCAAGCAGCATCACTCACTGGCTCAGCTCTGGCCAGTGGCAGGTCCCTTTTGGAGCCAGCTGGAGCTGGCTAGCTGGCTCTTATCTAACATGGGGCAGCTTCTGGACTGTTCTCACAGAGGCCACCCCTACAGCCCCCCTGCTACCAAACCCTTGCCACATAAACCCAGTACACTGGCAAAGGCTCACTGTGTCACCGTTATCAAGACACTCAGGACTACAGTCAGGCAGCATGAAGCACCCATATCTGTTCAGGGGACAGAGCTGGATGCTTATGAATAACTATGGTGATGCCTTCATAAGGCAGCATCCAAAGCCGTGGTTACAATTCAGGCCAATTGAATATGACCCTTTGATTCCCTTTGCTTTAATTCCTCATCGATGAAAGAGCACTTTCTAAATGTTCCAGACACATAAACACAATGGAGGTTAGTATGAGAGGACATACAAATACCTGTGCTACGCAGATAGAAGAAATAAGTGCATTCAGACATGAAACAAATCCATCCCTGAAAGGTCAGCAACAGAAGAGGAGTTAGAAGCTCAGGAGAATTTTATCTCAGCAAAAGCAATAGGATCTGAACAGCTTTTAAGTGAGCATAGACAATCCTGCAATTAATGGAGACATATCTACTCAGTATTACAGTACAGCCGACCTGCATCCTTGGCTTATTAATTTCTCCCTCTAGTACAAGTAGGTTGACGTCTTCTAAATTAAAAACAGTTCCGCCTTAGGAAGAATTGCCAAAGAATTTGTACGTTGAAAGTCTCAGGAGATGCAACACTTGCATGCTGCCTTCGCTGGGAAAGAGTACATGCTTATCCTTCAGGAAGTGTCATCTGCCAATTATGACAGCTACACATTTGTATTCAGTTACGAATTCAAAATTTACAACTGTGGCTATTTAACACAACAATTCCCTGGAAAATCTTTGGACTCTGTGCTTGCATAATAAGAAAAAACTTTCAAGAACAGCTCTTTTTCCTCCTTTCTTGTTATTATTGTTTTGTACCCAAATAATTCTACACAAGAATAATTTAAGACTGCACTTGGCAGGGTTGTTCTGGTTTCTGTGCACATAGGAAACTTGTGAATCTCTTGCCATAGGGGACAACATTTCTAACTGGGTGCATTCTGAAGGGTTGATTTTATTACTCTGTGGAAAGACTAGTCTGTCACCTGGGCAAGTATGACAGCTAACTGGAGCGGGACTCCAGGTACTGAACCTCTGTTCCTCACTCAACTGCAGATGTCCCTAAATAAATAACTTAATGTGTTAACTTAATGATTGACCCTAAATAAATAACTTAATCTAGCTGGTTCTTCAGCTTTGTATGATGGCAAAATAGGACGAATATTTTTTCTTTTCCCAGGCACACTGTGACCCAAGCTGTCCATAACTGAGGTGTTTAGATATCTCAATGTCAACTCCATCATGTATTTGGTCTGTAAATATGCATTGCTTCCTGAAGGTCAGCCACAGCTTCCACTGAGGCTCTTGGCTCTGCTGCTTCCAGGTGCATTCCCTTGTGAAAGCTGAGGTGATGGTGGCCACCACCAATTGAGTTTTTAGGTCAAGAGACTGAGAAGGAAACAAAAGGCTGTAAAACTCTCTCAACACAAAAGAGAATATTAAATATGAAAAATACCTGTGATGAAGAAGCAAAAATCAGCTTTTCATTTTTCTAATTTTGGACTATTTCACTTGATTTCAACAACTGCATTTAAATATCTGTATATGCAGATCAAAAGTTGATCCAAAAAAATATTTGAGTAAGTCAGATTTTTGTTTTCTTTCTTGGCTTCTCTGTTCATTGATGGTGGGTGATGAGGGAGAGGAAGAGAGTTTTGATTTGGATGGGAGCAGGCATTATTTTAATAGAATATTGGCCTCTGAGCAGTACAGTGAAACAAGCAGAAGAGATTTGTCGATAGACTTGTACCTCAGAGAAGGTGAAGCAACATGGTGCTTACTGCATGTGTAATAATGGGAGATTTATGAGGTTATAGGAATAGAACATATTAATCTTCAGCTTCTCATGACCAGAAATAAAATGCAATGGTCAAAAAAAAAAAAAATCCTTTAGGCTGGTTTCACCATAATTTTACAAAGTTCTTAAAGGTTCCCAGGAAAGAGACTTTTTCTTCTTTTTCTCTCAAGTTCCTGTGCTATCCTATATGTGATGCAGAATACATCTAGCCAAGCTATAGGTTCACAGTAGCATTCCTCATCATCATAACTTTGTTTCACTTCTAGTTAGAAGTCAGCATCCATTCCTAGTGAGCTGGCTCCCACCTTCCTTTCTTCTCTCCCTTAACCATAGCTAACAAGGTATGAGTAACAGAACTGTATTTTTTGATTGTTATCTGCTGATTAACCTGAACACCATGGGTAAGTGAATTTACATTTATAACATTGAAATGAAGCCTGTTGCAGGAATAAGTGTGAACATTAATAATAATAATAATAATAATAATAATAATAATAATAATTTAAAAATAAAGGTGAGATAAGCCTCCTTTAACAATACACAGAAAATAAAATTCAGCAAAAATCTGAACTCTCTTTGTAACATGTAAGGATTTCAGAGGTGCTGTGTGATGCTGAAACCATCCGCATAGCTTGGCAGTATCTTAGTAAAATAGATTGGGCTTACAATTAGCCACTGAATTTTGCTTTGTGTCTGAATTTCTCCACTTTCATGTACTGCTATTCAGTATGTCTGCTATTTTATGATTTACAGTTATCTTTAAAAATATCTTTACAGTACTAGAGACTCTGACCAGAAAGAGATCACAGATTCCATGGAGTCATTTTTCTTCACAGAGTAGTAGAAGTAGCACTGTCACAACAGCAAAATTGTATTCTATCCAGGGAGTAAATATATTGATCACTTACTTAGCAGAACTAGCATATAACGCACATTACACCTATTTTCGGCACCTTGCACTGACTTCCAATTTGCTTTTGGATGTTGGGCGTGATGTATAAAGCCATGTTTTCTGTGCCTGTGACTGTTTTTCTTCTTATTCTCTCCTTCCTTTGTCCTGCCACTAGAGATCAGTTGGGATCCATCTGCTAACAGACCCCATTACCTCAGAGGAACCCAAGCTTCTGCTATATGAAATACGATATCCTGCTGCCCCAGTACCTGATATAAAGAATATTTACTCAGATGTTGTCCTGGTAAATGAATGAATACTGAGTTGGGAATCACAGAATCACATACTGTCTGAGGTTGGAAGGGACCTCAGGAGGTCATCTGGTCCAACCCCACTGCTCTACCAGGGCAGGTTGCCCAGGACCATGTCCAGGTGGCTTTTGAAGCTTGGTCAACCACAAAGCAACGGTTTTTTTTTTGATGTTTAAATGAAATCTCCTGTATTCCAGTTTGTACCCATTGCTTCTTGTCCTGGCACTGAAAAGAGCCTGGCTTCACCTTCATTGCATCCCCCCTTCAGGTATTTACAGACTTTGATGATATCCACCCAAGCCTTCTCTTCTCTAAGCCCAAAAGTCACTCTCAGCCTTTACTCATTGAAGAATTGCTCCAGCCCCTTAATCATATTTAGATATATATAGGTATTTTCTATTTGACATCATTTAGTCTGTTTTGCAATCATCTTATTGGTCCTCTGTCTGTGACATTTGTATCATTGTAGATTTTTATTTCCCAAAACTAATCAAATACAATGGGGTTTTAAGTTATCACATCAACTTGAATTTATGTTAGCAGTAAGCACATGCTGTCCAGATATATGGTTCCTCAGTTGCTGCAGTGAAAAGATTGAAGTTCTCAACCTAAAACCAGCATCAGTGAAGACTTCTCTGACTGGTGGTATGAGCAAAGAGTTCCCAGATCTGAATTCAATAGAAATCTTTCATTTAAACAGTCTTTGCAACAAGGCATTGGACAGTCACTTTGGGGAGCCTTGCAGCTCTTCTGCAAAAATTGCTTGTGCTCTTGAGGGAAATGTAGAGCCTCAAATACTCTGTGCTATCAGCTGAGCTTCTCACCAGCACACACATTTTTAAATGCAGCTGAGTAGATCAGTAAATGAATGTTTGACTAAGCAACTTACACTTGAAGTTTCATTAGTTTCGCTTTGCCTTTGAGAGTTTTGTTCACTCTAGCCATGTTTTCCCTCATGAACCGAGATGCCTATGATATGGGATTGCTAATCAGTATCTCCATGGAATTTAACACACATAGATAAAGAAATTCTGCCTGGATACAAGGTTTGGTACTGTATTTCTGGTAATACACTGATTGTGCTAGTTAGCAAATGGTGGGCAGCACCACATAGCACCCACCCAGTTTTGCTCATTTGACTAATTCTGACAAGTTGACATCCACACTGAACTGAAACATCACTTCAGCCTGTTAGCTTCAAAGTAGCTTTTGAAGTCAACATTTTAGAGGCTTTATTTTCTTAATATTTAGTTGGTTCCTCGATGGACACAGCTTCTGTTTCTGTGGCTTCCCCATAAGTTGAAGTAAAGCCAAGACGTGTGCACCTCCTCACTGCAGCCACTGTGTGAACCCACCTTCAGCCCATGAGATACCTGGAAAAATTTCAACTGAGAGTTTGCAATAGGAGATCCTGCATTGAAAAATTCTCTGTTTTATAGGCAGTATAGTGATTCTGGCAGAAATTTTACTCAAAATATCTCATGTGAGTAAAAATTGGTCACCTAGAAGTAAAAATAATAAAAAATTATTATTATTAATAATAATAATAATAAAGTGGCTGGTTACTGTGGTACTCATCTAGGTTGTGGGAAACAAGGGAGTTTCAGAGTAGAAAATAAGTTCAGGTCTCCCTCAGCAGAAAAAACTCTGACTGGTTACATTTTCACCCTAAAGAAAGCAATAATAATCCCACATATTTTCTGAAATTCTGAAATGAGCAAGCAGTTCCCTATCTAGCTATTCCACAAACTGTGAATGTTTGTGTAAACTCCAAATAAATAAATAAATTTAAAAACTTTACTGTTGAGCCCATTCCCTCCAGAAAAAGATTGTATTTTTGTCTTGCAGACAGAGATAACCTTTATCTTGGTCTTCTTAGAAAACAAGGCTTATGTGATAACAGTGCTTGTCCTCCAGGCCACCCTTACTAATAACTTCTGAGCCCACAAGCAGACTTCAGCCAAGTTTTCCAGCCACTCTATATTTTACATCATCAATTGGTTCTGCACACATTAAAGCCAGGACTGATTGTAGATTATGATGTCTCTTGCCTTCTGAGATTTCATGGGGAGGACTAACCCAGGCATTAGTTTGGACAAACCCCAAACAGGGAACAACAGGGGTAATAACCAGCAGGATGTTGGGCTTCATTAATTCTGTATTTTGCACAACAGTTTGGGGGTGAGGATGTGGATTGACAAGAAGGGATTAAATATTTTGTATTTGGAGGACCCCTTGAAATGACATACAAAGCAAATCCTCCTCTGCTCTGCAGAGTTTACTGGGAAATGACTGCCCGTCTTCATCACAGCTTATCTCCTGTGTGGTGTCCTTTTAGTGCTTGCACACCCAGTCCAATCAGACCACCGAGCTGCTGCGTTATCACAACCAAAAGCCCTCTCCTCCTCACTCTGAGAGAACAGATAAATGGGAATCAGGTGTGTTGTATCCTGCATGTTAACTGAGTAAGTGCTCCCCAAATCTGCTTCTTCAGCTCTTGCTTTTATCTTGTCTTTAACACCAAGCAGCCACCGCTGATAACAAGCAGATTAAAAACACTATCAGATTAACATTTTTATGTAATAAATGGTCAAGAACCTCACATTAAAAGAGTATCTTTCCTGGCATTAAGCATCCTTCGCTCACCCAGGAAGCCTTTATCAGCTTGAACCTGCTCTGCTCATTGCATAATAAATCCCCGAACCCTGATTTCATCATAAGGAAATTCTTCACGAGGACAGCAGGGAGCTAAATGGATGACTGTGTTTGAAAGGAAAATCAAGCTAAAAGATTAAAGAGCTGGTCTTCTTTAGTTTAAAACTAACTCCCTGTACTAAATCTTTTAGCTGGGAGATTGCTTAGTTTGGATATTTCATAGTGTGAGACAATTTTTTTACTTTTTTTTCAGGGCAGTTCAAATTTAGCTCAGGTCAGATTTACTCCAGATAGCCTTTTTTAAATTAAAATCTTCCTTCCCCTTCCTCCCCCCCGCCCTTTTTTTTAACTTCAGAAAAAAAGCTTGCTTCCACTCTCCCTCTCCAAAATGCCAGTACTACTATTAATACTTATGGGTTTTTCTCCCATTTTACATATTTTATATATGAAAGAGATTCTGTCTTCCTTTGTTTAATAACAAAGTACATCTCAGGCCAAAAACTGGACTTCTAAAAAAGTAGAAAATCTCAAAAACTACCTTGATAAGCATGGCCACGGTAAATGTTCCACAGAAAATCCTGTGGAAAATGAGCAAAGATCATTTCAAACCCTGTCAAATGGAAACACACTTGCAACTTAGCTGGGGCAGCAGTAGTCATAGAAGTAAATGTACTGAGAACATTAATCCTTTTTTTTCCAGGTTAAGCCCTGAAAAAAAACATCGCAGCTGTTGCCACTAACTTTCATTATTCTGGTTGCAAGGGGAGCAAGACTGGGGGTGAAGAGATCTATTTGAAAATGATTATAAGCACAGCCCCAAGGAGTGAGGGCAAGGAGTGATGTGAAGGACTAACTGCTGCACCTTTTACAGACAAACAAAGCTTCTGAAATTCTGCTACCTTTAGACAAGCACCAAAACCACTCAATGAAAAATTAAAAAAAAAAAAAAAAAAAAAAAGAAAAAAGAAAAATATTTCTGGTCAACTGAATAAATACAAAATTGTCTTGCACAGACACATTGCTTTTTGCATAGCATATCCATGTTAAAATATGATTACTTAATGAGGTTTTCAAGAGCTCCTGTCCCAGAAACAGTTTTATATTAATTCAGTGTTCTGTTGCTCTTCAATATCTTCCTTGAAGATAATCTTCAGTCTACTTTAGCTGTACTTTAAAATAAACTAGCTGGCAGAGTCCCAAGTTGCTTGACTAGTGTTGCCTGATAGATTTGATTTTCAATCCTGAGATTATTTTTGAAAAACATATAGTGCCTGAAGGAATCTGAACTGAGCTTTCTCTTCAGGATACTGGACAGCTTCTGTCTTTTATTACAGAGCTGTACAATACTCAGACTTGATCATTAATAACTTTCCTATACACTGCTCTTAAAACTGCATGTAGACTCCAGTACATTGCCATTTAATAAAACCTTTTTTTTTTTCAACTCAAATGTTCAAAGAATCTCCCTCATCTGTGAAGATATCTCTTTTTCCATTTGGTTGAAAACTTATCCAGGAATCCTTGGAGGAAACGCTGTTTTCAGTCATATCCCAGATGTAATCAGGGGAAAAAAAAAAAAAAAAAAAAAAAAAAAAAAAAAAGGATAAATGGAGTTTGTGTTTGTTTGTTTTTGTTTGTTTGTTTTTGTTTGTTTGTATTTTACTAAGGTTACTCTTCAGATTTTTTATCCAAATTAGCAAATCTCCCACAAGCACATCAATATAAAATGGGTAGGGATGGGTAGGGAACCCAACAAAAAGTTGTTTTGACATTTTAATAAAAGATAATCTACCTTCAGTTATTGAAAAGTAAATCCTACAGCAATGCTCCTAGGGCTGGATTTTGTAGCCTATATTCACACCATTTAAAACGTGTCTTGAGCTAAAATCTACGTCTGTCATATCAATGGAAACTTTGATGTCAGTGGAAGCAAGAGGGCTGCAAATATTTCCCGATGAGTGAGCATCATTTTAGAAAAGGAAGAAATTATTAAGTAATGATTGCTAATACCTGTTAGAAGCTCATTTTTAGCAAAGAAATAACATCTGATGCACTTGACAGTACTTTAACCCCATAGCATTTCAGAATAAAATGGTAAGGAGCTAAGCTTTTGTTTGCAGAGCACCTTTCATATAACCAGATTCTGAAGTATTGTGCAAACGTAACTGATTGCATGAACAATGCCATGATTCACTGCAGCCAAGAGTAAAGTTCAGCAACAGCTGAGGCTGAACAAAGCAGCTGCATAGAAAAAAAAAAAAAATCCAAACAAAAGGGCATGAGGCAATAATGATTCTACAGAGTAGACTCTTTTATTTTTAGTATGAAAGGATATTGGGAATGGAATAGAAAGGTTAGCCATGGAGATTCCAGCAAGTAGGAACATAAGAGGCTACACGACCAGGCAGAAAGCAATGATTGGGCAGGAAGACCAAACAATAGAAGTGCTCTCAGCACCAGATGCCAATTTCCAATAAATTCAAGCATCACATAGGGTTTTAGCCACATGACTCCTATTGACTTTAATAGGAGTCATGCAGCTAAAAACCCTCATTGCTTGGAAAGTTGCTTATTAAAAAGTGAATACGAAAAATTAATTCAAGACAAATGGGCTATTCTGAAAGACCTGGCTTGGAAATACTACGAGTTATGCCAGCAGAGAATTTGGCCTGATAGTTGCATTATTACCCCGGACACCTTTTTCCACTTCATATCGTACTTGTGCCTTCTCCAGCATTAGTTACTGGATAAAGAGGAATGTGAGCTCTGTTGATGCTTTGGTCGACTGCCAAATAGAATTTAATAGAGTTAATAGACAGTAATCCTGATTTACAATGTTTTAGGATTTGTTCCATAAATTACTGCGTCCACTGTATGTTTAAATATCAGTTTTCAAGAGGAAGATATTAAACTGTGGCACAGACAGCTGATTGCACCCAAGGTTACATTGTTCCCTGTAACTTGTATGTCTGAAATCTATTTAGAAGATGTTCTGTATTTTGTGCTGTTTTACCAGTAGCTGTCATCCACCTGTTGCAGAAAGAATGGCCGAAAACACGACACACACCAGTATGGTCAGATCATGCTCTCTCGTTATTACCCGAATAGCTTGACTTTTATAGCAAACTTGACAGGGGCAGATAGTGTCTCACACAAGATTATTGGTCAAAAGCACTCAGACAAAAAACTGCAAGAAAACAACCCCACCTGCAAAAAAACAACCCCCTTGTGATTAGCGGTCATGTAGATCCCGTCCTTGAAGCCAGCTGCTGGCAACAATATTTTTCTAAATTCCTCAATTGGGTGATGTGGGAATACTGTCATGGGAACTTCTCATAGTAGTCCTGGTAGGTTGGTTTGCTCAGCTGCAGCAAGCCATGGGATCTTTGCTGTTTCAAAAATCCCTCAACATCCACCAAGTGTTGTCTCATAGAAAAGATACCCTGAAAACAAATTTGCATATATTTTAATCTCTATTTGCACTCCCACCTTCTTTATCAAGCCACATGGGAAAAAAAAAAAAGAGTGGTTTGAGCTCAAGATCAGTAAAACATTTTCATCTGAAAGGTTAGATGATAAAAAGCACACAAAACAATTAAAGGGACAACAATTCTTCAAAGGTGCAATAAAGAGTCTACAGTTTTCCGTCAATCCTTAAAGTACCTGGTTTGGAAGATCCTCATGATGAAAATTAGCGGAGGTCATTCTTGAAGTTATGATAATCATATTTGAAACTACCATTTCCAAAGCTTGTTCTTGATAACCTGAGAAGAGGAATACATGTGGACTCAGACATCTTTTGTCTCCAAAATTCCCAAGTGCATGAGCCCATTTTTCCCACAAGCAACTTTCCACAGATATAGTAGTCCAGTGCAACCTCAGCTGTTTAACATGCAGATCTCTTATCTGAACTGCTGCCTAATCATTTTCTTGAGGAAGGTATTATATATCAGGTGCAAAGCTATGATTGCAAAAAGCAACTGAATTTTCCCATATTAATCCATCCATTCCATGTCAGACAGAGCAGTCTTTTTAAGGTATCAACCTTATGCTAAATGTTACCTTTTATAAATAAAAATCAGGAATGATAGAGGAAAGCTGAATTCTAACATCTATGCCTCAGTAGAGCTAACAAGTCCTCCCCCTACTCAACTTATATGCATTCCAATATATAACAGGTTTCAGTACTGAAACAAAAAGTTCTTAATTTTTCTATTTTTAAATGTATTCACCTGTTTACCTCCTTCTCTATAGCAGGGAAAGGCCAATGCAAATTTTTCATCTTAGAATATTCAACATTTAAGACAACTTTCAACTACAACACATTAGGAAGACTACAGTAATTCAAGAAGGAGGAGCTCATACTTTCTCCATCAAGTTTCAATTTCTTGAATATTTTTATGAAGCATCTAGGACCATATTGGTTAAGGATATAACCTGAGAGTGAAAAACGTAGGACAATTGCCATGATTCCTTTCCTTAAACATACCATAACCCCAAGGAAGTCAGCTGAGTGACAAAAGAATTAAAGGACTTATACATGTGTGAGAGAGCATGAAACATATTCTCAGATGATGCCAATATTAAAAATCTGAGACAGGGAAATTCAAAAGGAACATAGAAATGAGTCTGACTGGTATTATCATGTCCAACAAATGGATGATGCACTTATCTACCAGGACATACTGACATTTCTAGCAGCATAAACAGTCTTTCAGTATGAGATGTAGGAAGTCTGTGAGGTAACAGCAGACAGAGAAAAAAACTACATAACCTGTTTATATTCCTGAGACACCACATATAAAGAAGATTTTAAGAACACCCCTGCACATCCACATTTGTTCTGCTGGTCATGTTTTACAGCAACATTGTTGACCTGAGCTGTCCCATTTCAAAGCCATCTGGGGTTCAAAAACAGGTATATCCATGCCTGAGTCCAAAGCACAGTGAGCAGACTACAAGGTGAGACCACACCTGACTAATTTAACCATCACTGAATTCAGCAATAGCGGAATGGACATTTTTCTCCATGCATTTCCTAGACCTTAAAACAGTTTCCCTAAAATCTGAGCAGAAAATGTTCAGCTGTTGGCTGTCACATTGTTTTGGTTCACAGTTCCTACTCTTTGTCCCCTCCATTGAAAGTGGCCCAGTATCTATGAAAAGGGCAAAATTCAGGGTCAAAAAGAAAGGGGGCTGAGAATTAGCCTCATTATGCGGTACAGAAATCAGAACAACCATGAGAGTTACTCTCATACAAAACTATGTTATACATACTAGTTTGTATGGCTTACTATTTCTTCTTACTATTTGTACCTCCTTTCAAGCATCACCATGAGCATCATCAGTGTGCAAACAGCCTCACATCCAGATTTTTGGCCAATCTGAGGAAAGAAAAAATGACCTGCAGCAATTGTGTCCAGACTTCAGCTATTCTCTCCACTCTTCCCACTGTTGTGAATATAAGAAACGGGAAAGCACTACACAATACTACTTTAATCTGCTTTTCCCTTCTTCCTAGCCTTGCAAGTCAAGGCAGGAGCCCCACTACATTTTCATTGCTTTCTGTCTTTTGTAATTATAACAGAGGTAACCAAAGAAGGAGGTCACAGAAGGCAGGAGGCAAGAGGAAGGAGATGAAGTCATAGGATTTCATTAAACTTTGCTGTACCGGATTCTCTTGGGATGGTTTCAGTAGTTCCACTCCATGCAAAGCACCTTGTCACTTATGGTGCACATACAAAAACTTGCTATATTTTGTCACTAAATGCAGGCTGCAGAAAGTCCCTCAGGTAGGTGAGCAAAGATAGTGTGTAAGTGCTTATTTTTCAATTCACAGTTGTGATGAGAAGCCAGAAATGTTTTGATTCTTCATTTAAGATGCTCTCCCCAAGAGATTTCAAGGTCCTCAACATAAAGATAAATGTGTTCTTTAAAAATATAGGAAAAGAAGAAAATATCCTAATGTGCCATCCCTTGGCAGTCAAATGCAGAAGAATACTTTGCTGTCCTAAGAAAACATCTTTTTTTTGTGTCAGTAAAAATGTAAGCCTTAAAAAAATGTATAATAAAAAAAAATCAAACCAGATTAAAAAAAATACTGATTCTCTACAGTCAATAGAGAGAAAGATATCTGATGTCCAGGAATATGTTAATTGCAAATCAAAGAAGAAACATAATGCAATGGAGCACTGATCCTCTGCAGATTTCGACTGACACCTGCATTTAGTTTTCTTGTGTTTTTTTCCACCTTAATGAACATATGGAGACTGCTCTATAAAGGGAGCAGCATGTCTCTGTAAGTAGTTTTGCACAGTTGCTGAAATGAAACAGAATAAGCGGCTGTGTAAACACCTTTCATTAATCACCCAAACTCTGCTATGACACTTAAGTTAGCAGTTTGATTATTAAAAGCCCATGTTACTGGTTTTCATGTTCATGCAAATGTTATGCTATTACAATAAAATATTAGGAAAATAATGTGTCAAAAGGAAATTAATCAGTCACCAGTGGCTGGCTTGTTTTTCTATTACTTTTTTCCCTTTATTTATTTATTTTTATGAAGAAATATTTTTAAAAGCTAAAACCATCATATCCAAATATGTGCCTAAAACCAAATAAGGAATAGAAATATGGGTGTCCATGTTTACTATGCATGACAGTATGGAGATTTTGAGGGATTTTGTGAAGATGAGGTGCCCCAGAATTGTGGACCTTGAAGCTCACCTTGGTATTTCCAGGATTCCAGCTCTATCAAAGATGCAGAAAATTTGAAAACTACCACTTGGTGTGATAATAAGGCTAAAAAATAAGATTATAAAAGAGCACATTGTGATAAAAGAGCAGGAAAACTTCTGAAACTCAGGAGTATTGTATTGTCCAGCTTACGTAAACCCTCTGAAGTTCTGTTATTCTTAACTACCTTCATCATATCCCAATAAAAACTCTTAAGGTCTAAAGCTGTTTCAGGGGGATTTCTCAATTGCCAGATTTCTGGACCTTCCTGAAAAGTTCAGAAACTTTTAAAACCCTGAGTTGCTCTGGATTCCTTGTTCCTACTCAAGCCCACATCTCTAGACTCTACCGAAGCTGAACAGAAAGCCCTTTCAACAATACCTTTGCTTTGAAGCCCTCTAACACCTTTGCTTTGAAGGCATTTAATGCACAGAGGCTTCCCAGACCATCTGAAGATGCAGACTTCTATCAGATAAGCTGACAGAAGGCCAAGATCATTTCTGATAGAAACCTGCTTTAGTATAATTCTGAGAATTTAAAAAGAGAGATTTTCTCAGAGCACCATATTTTAGAATTGGCATTTTTCCACAGAACCCTGCCTTGCCAGAAAATTCACAGCTGCAACAAACTATTTGAAAAAGTGGATGAGACCAAAATGTCAGAACACAATTAATAGTCTAGCAGTCAAAAGAGAAATTTCCATTTAATGGGATGGAAAAGGAAAAGAAGAAGAAGAAAAAGGAAAAGAAGAAGAAGAAGAAGAAGAAGAACAAGAAGAACAAGAACAAGAACAAGAACAAAGAAAGAGAGAGAAAGAGGGAGAGAGAAAGAGAGAGAGAGAGAGAGAGAGAGAGAGAGAGAAAGAAAGAAAGAAAGAAAGAAAGAAAGAAAGAAAGAAAGAAAGAAAGAAAGAAAGAAAGAAAGAAAGAAAGAAAGAAAGAAAGAAAGAAAGAAAGGAGGACTCACAGATACTTTATATTAAATGATTAGTAATTCCACTGAAAATGACAGATCTAATAAACGGATTACATAATATCACTGGAAAAAAAAAAAAAAAAAAGTAAACTTATTACAGTTGTCTATGTTTGTGTTCTTCAGAAAAGGTCCATATTAGGTAAGTTCAGAGTACTTAATATTACCTTGGTCATCTCTAAAATGTTCTCAAACATGCACCTATGTTTGAGAACATGTGCTCCCTTTCCACATATCTAAAACATCAACAATATCCCAATCTGCTGTGTTATCTAGGCAGTTAAGAGAACTGACAGCAATAGTTCAAAACTAGATTACTGCCTCTTGAGTTTTTTCCAAAGAAAATGAAGGCTACATTGCAGTTATGATAGGGAAACATCTGATTCCAGCAAAGATGTGTAGTTAGCAAAGAATTACACCTCTTCTTGTTGAACAAATGTCACAAGACAGAAAACCTCTTCCAGATTAGTGCCTTGGAGCAGTTTTAATGTACACATTCCTGTGACAGGTAATTTGGTGAAGCAATATGAGGTTTGTCTTAGAAGTCAAGGTGGGTTGAGTCTGACTGCTGATAGGCAAATCTGTACCTTCTGTATGTAAGCAGATGGGAAATATTCCCTGTAGTCTACTAGGTAAACTGACCATTTTACTACTTGACAAAGGATCTGCTCACTTATGCTTGGAGTATATCTCTGACTATTTGCTTATGCAAGACTAATTTATGCAGAGTTGTACAGATAATCTATTTTGCTCCTCAAGCTCAAAGAAGTTTACTGGTTTTATTAATTTTATTTTATATTTATATTTATTTATTTATATATTTATATTTATTTTATATTTATATTTATATTTATTTTATTATCCAGTATATAACTCTTTTATACTATATTTGAGTGGCCCCAATATTAGAGAGAGAATGCACCTTCACAATATGACTCCTGGATTACCACATGCACTGTGGACTTCCTTGCTTACTTTCACACTGGCAAACCTGTCCTGAGGCAGTCTGGAGATGACATTCTGGCAAACCTTGTGAATGACAGTTTTTATGTATCATTGCTCAAATATGTTGAGTCTATGGCAAATATTTTGAAGGCAGACTACATTGAGTATGTATCTATACTCTTCCTCAGCGACAATGAGATCCACAGAAGACAAGAGTTTGTCCTTTTTCAGTTTATAGTTTTTGCTTTTTAGTTCAAGCTGTAATTTGTATTTTGGGGGGTTAATTTTGCTGGTTTAAGCATTTCTAGGCATGTAATCTAGCACCTCTGAAAGCCTTTTTGTTACCTGTGTTTTGTGAACCCCAGAGCAGACAGGTAACTTTGACTTTCACTCTAACTCCAGGTCAAATGCATGTACATTTAAGTTCTTAGGACATTAACCAATCAGACCTTAGCTGTTTCAATACTGCATCTCATGGATTTTTTTGAGGCTGCTCACCTACATGTACAGAAGATCACGCACAGAGACATAGGAAGAGCCAGGCACACCAGATTCAAAGCTACAACTGACAATATAAGATTATCACTCCTTACCTTAGGGACTCAAACTCAATTTAATTGTAGTCTATATGATTCAATCCAGAAGTTCATGCTTCTAAAACATCTTACATGATTTACTTTCCTGTGACATACCAATGGTCTATATTTCCATTAACAAGACCTACATACATGCATATAGGTAATATATATCTAAACTCAGTGTTTTAAAGCATTGCCTCCTATCCATCCATATGATTTGTCTTTGATTCATATGGAAAAAGAAATACTACAAGAGAGTTGAAAGTCATTTTATAAATTCAAACAGAGTCATTACTGATTTATGCCATCTAGACTGCTTACAATAAAATAGGAAAAAATGGCTATGACATTCAGCAGACACTGCTTGGCTTTCTATCTTTCCTTGTTAATACAATTAACTCCCACACAATCCCTGGTAACACTCCCATTAACCCTGTCCAAACAAGAAGAATAATATAAGCTTATCCTTCCCATCCTCTCTTTCTAGCAAAACCCTGAGATATACTGGCACCCATTTAAAATCAACCCTAAAGCCATCCGTTTCTAATGATTCAAACCTGACAGATTTATTCATATACTTCACCATACATGCTTAGCCCTGGAGGGCCATGGAGCATTTTCTTCCTAGATCTTCAGGGAATTTATGTAAATGGTAAGTTCTCTACTTAAGAGAGTTTCAGGAGTGGAATAACAAGGATAGTGTAGCTCAGGACTGAGGAACTGCAATGCAGGGGAAGATTGCATAACACCTGCCAACATTAAAACTGGATCTTGCCAGTATAATGAGCACCTACCTTTATGACAGTAAATTTGCACTAGAGAGCTTTTAGGGTTAGGTTATGTCAGTCATCTTCAGACTTGCTGCTGAAGGCAAAATAACTGTCCTTCTTGTTGACACCAGGGCTGGGCATATCATACTCAGAGAAATAGTTTACTCTATGCAGTACAGCATTTTACCCTGATTTTTGTTAAAAAGACTAAATATTTCATGGTGGTATTTTTTTCAGGTATTCACTTCCAAACTTAATTGATTAAAATCAGAATTTTGTAAAAAATTAAAGGGAACAAATATGGGTCTACTAATGTGGGTGGTAAGTTTGTACTCCAGTTCAGTACAATCAGATGTTTCTTTTTACCTTCCTCAGGGCACTTTCCTTCCTTGTGAACTGGATATTCTTTTAAAGACAGTGCTTTGAGATGTTGTTCCCAAGGAAAACTTGGTTGGAAATTGTGAGTAAGAATATGCCAGACATCCAGAATGATGGAGAACTGAGTCGGAGAAGGATGAAAAATTTCTAGCACACATAGTGATTTAATTCTAGAAAGAGGTTCTCTAAAATGCTCCCTGGATTTCAAGCAAGACAGAATAAGGTCAACCAATTGGAAGTATCAGTTGTGATCTAGAGAAAAATAGGGGGAAAAAATGCAATTGGAAATAGATCTGAAAAAATGTGATACTCCAGAATTAGTGAGGAAGAAAGGAAAGATCTTACATAGATAATGGAAGATATAGAAGTTATGGTAGAGAAGATAATTTAGAAGAACTCTGAAAGATTTAGAGGAGGAAGACATTGTAAAACATTTGAAGTCAGTCATCACATTATTTCTACAGTGAAAACAAATACATCAGTGATCACAGTATAAAGCATAATCTGAGACAGCCAGAAAATCTTCTGACTTCTCTCAGGGAGGACAGAAGGTGTAAGTCTTTCAGGACATACCATGGAAAGCTTTAAATAAAAGGCAGGTATTAAAACCTTTCCTAAAACAGGAAATATACAATACGGGTGGGTTTTCCCTTTACATTTATCTTTTAGGTCACGAATGATGGAATATCATAAATTCAAACAAAGATTGAATTTAAATTTTGTAGGAAACACAGGCACCCACGGTAAGGTTCATCTCACCCAAATTTAGAGTACTACAATGTAGGTGTCTCCATTCAAGCTATTCACACTAGGTACCTCTTTATACTCAATGGAGAAAATCAAGCTTTTTTAGGTTATAATCTATTTTAATATCTACTGCAAGATGAGATTAATTGACTTCTTTTGACTAAACTGAGAGTCTAGACTGCTGTTTCAGGTTAGATGTCTGTGCTATAGATATCTACATTCATTTGAATGAATATAATGTGAAGAAGCAGCATTTTACTCCAGAATACAATTCTGTTCAAGAGAAACAGCATTTTTGCTTTCTGTTGAGTCTGGTGATTAATGGCCTGTGTCTTTCCTGTTTCTTCAAGACTGTTTATAACCAATAGTTTCACTTCTTTTGACTGTCTTGAGGAGGGAAGGAGGTAATTGCTATAAAAATGCCTATATTTACACTACTTTCACAGAGCTTTGCCAGACAGAAATCTATTTCAACCCACTGGAGAGATGGACCAAATTTCTACACACTTAGGAAAGCCAAGCAGATCCTATAGTAAAAGCCTCTTGAGGATTCACAAGTTTGGGAAACTGGTCTGTGGAAATCATAAGGCAAAGCTCAAGAACAGACATCCAAACTAGACAGGCTAGTTTAGACTTCATTTTTGATCTAGAATGTACACATTGATACAGGGAAACCAACAGAAGCAATCTAGGTGTAGAAAGTATCCTAGAAAATAACCTAGCTTTTTTTTTTTTTTTTTTTTTTTTTTTTTGTCTCTTTTATCATGATACACCATCTAAAGGAAATTGGAAATTTTAATTTTCACTGGTATTTTGTATTACCAGTGAGTATATTCAACAATATAGTGAGTACTGATTTTGCAGGAAATGAAATATATTCTAAAGCAAAACAAAACAAATAAAGGATGTAAGTATACAGACTAGAGCTCAAGGTATCTTATTCTCTCTTGAAATTAAATCAAACCAAACAAAAACTTTCGTTGAAGACATCATGACAGTACATAAGCACTGCAGTCAACATTTGAAGTTTAGAATTTAATCTGGAAATTTACATTTGTGCTCTGTACAGTTATTCTTAAGCTTTTTCAATAGGACACCTTCTTCAGAAAGTTTATGATGAGGAGATCAAGGTCTGACCACAGCAGTAGGGCAAGTGCCCTGGGTTCATGCTGCCTTGTTGTCACCACACACGAGCAGAGTCCTCAGATCAAAAGGAGTAAAAGATGAACAAGGGGGAGAACACAATGCTGTTCATATACATGATGTATAGCTTCTCAAACAAGACCCACTTTAGGCCTCTGAAAAAAAGTCAAATGGAAAGATAGAGTGGGTCTCATTGCCCTATATAAAAATAGTTAAGGTAAATCCAAATGTTACCTGGTTTACACCTGTTTTCTTAATACTGTAGAATTCTTCATAGCTGTAACTGATTAAAATGCTCAGTAGTATATTTGTGTTAACCTTACAGAAAACCAAGAGGAACTTCTAAAAATTAATTATATATCACTCTGGACTAAAATAACATACCTTTTAGAATGGGAAGAAATGGGAAGCTCTCAGAAAAGCAAAATAGCTATTATTAAAATGAATCAATCCCTAAGTTATGCCATCTACTTATATAAATGAGACAATATTTTATAGATTTGACTAATTGTTTTAATGAAGATATGAGTTTTCTAAGATGGGATATCAAAGCTGCCAACATATTGATATGCTGTCAGCTTGTCCAAGTGTTATTAACTGACAAGAATTAAGACTTATTCATAAGATATTGATTCATGTAGAACTAGAATGGTGGAAGAAACATGTTTCTCAGGTGGATCACTTTCTTCAAGTTCTTGAAAATCCCCCAGCTGCATATGAAAAGACTTATCATCTTGCATCTCCCACATGAAGTTTAAGAAAAGCAAGTGACAGATTCTACACCTGGGGCAGGACAACCCTGACTGTACATGCAAACTGGGGGATGAGATGGTGGAGAGCAGCCCCTCGGAAATGAATCTGGGAATTCTGGTCAACAGCAGGTTGAATATGAGCCAGCATTGTGCCCTGGCAGCCAAAAGGGCCAACTGTACCCTGGGGTGCATCAGGGACAATATTGCTAGCTGATAGAGGGAAGGGACTGTCCTGTTCTGATGCAGCCTTACCTCAAGGACCGTGTGCAGTTTTGAGTATGACAATAAAAGGATATAAAACAATCAGAGAGCTTCCAAAGGAGGGCAACAAAGATAGTGAAGGCTCTAGAAGGGAAGACACAAAGCTGAAGTCACTTGTTTTCTTGAGCCTAGAGAAGTGACTGAGGCCTCATGGCAGCCTGCAGCTCCCTTACGAGGGGAGCAGAGGGACAGGAGCTGAGCTCTGCTCTCTGGGGACAGAGACAAGACCTGAGGGAACGACATGGAGCTGGGACAGGGGTGGGTCAGGCTGCATGTTAGGAAAAGGTTCTTCACTAAGAGGGTGCTCAGGCACTGGGACAGGATCCTCAGGGCTGTGGTCACAGCACCTAGCCTGTTGGAGTTGAAGAAGTGTTTGGACAACTCTCTCACATATATGGTCTGATACAGGTGGTCCTGTGCAGAGTCAGGAGCTGGAGTCAATGATCCTTATGGGACCCTTCCAATTTAGGATATTCTATCGTACTATGATTCATTCTACCAACTCACTTGGTTAAAATAAGAAATTCATGACTTCTGTCTATGAAACTGTTGTGGTTTAACCCGGCCGGCAGCTAAACACCACGCAGCCGTTCGCTCACCCTCCCCTTCCCTCTCTGGGACGGGGGAGAGAAATGGAAAGTGAAGCCTGTGAGTTGAGATAAAAACAGTTTAATAAGACAGGAAAATAATAATAATGATAATGATAATGATAATGATAATGATAATGATAATAATAATAATAATAATAATAATAATAATAATACAATGGTGATAATAGTACTACTACTAATAATATGTACAAACAAGTGATGCACAATGCAATTGCTCACCACCCGCTGACCGATGCCCAGCCTAACCCCGAGCAGTCTGGCCCCCTCCCCCCAGCTAGCCACCCCTATATATTGTTTAGCATGACATCAGATGGTATGGAATACCCCTTTGGCTAGTTTGGGTCACCTGTCCTGGGTCTGTCCCCTCCCAGCTCTTACTGCACCCCCAGCCTGCCTGTTGGCAGGACAGAGCGTAAGGCTGAGATGTCCTTGGCTTGGTATAAGCACTGCTCTGCAACAATTAAAACATCGGGGTGTTATCAGCACTCTTCTCATCCCAAGCCAAAACACAGCATTTCACCAGCTACTAGGAAGAAAATTCTGTTCTAACTGAAACCAGGACAGAAACATATAGCTCAATTTCTGTCAGTATATATTCATGTTGCCAATTAACACATCTCTTTTCAAAGGAGGATCTGAAATCTTGACAACAAATTTGAAGTTGTCAAGATGTGATTAAACTCACTCTTTCCTTTCCACAAAACAAAAATTGTATAATAAATATTAATCTGAATAATTCTTATTGGTATCTTTATCCCTCTTAAGTATATGATATACAGAAGATAAGAAGGCAAATTTCTAAAATATATATAATTCAAATTAAAAAGGAGATGTAAGACAAGCAAATGAAAGGTTGAGAAAGGCTGAAGAAAACAATATGATCTGGAGCAATGGAATAACAGAGATAAAGTGACTATCAATCTATATATTTTTTGTGGATTGTTTTAAATAAATGCCCCACAAATGGCATCTGACTTCAGATAACATCCATTGTTATCTTAGAAGTGATGCATTATGGTAGAATTGTTGTAGAAGTCAGAGTACCCAATAACCTTTTAGATTCACCTAATGCTTTAATATTTTGTCCATGAAACAATCTTTATAGAGTGGTTCACCTTGTGCAGATTCAGTAAGATTCATTTTTTCAAATCCATTCTTCTGTGAGTATTTTCACTTCCACAACAAACTTACATCTCTAGCAGATGAGGAAGTGAGCCCTGCCATAGCCAGTCATCTAATCAGACCTGTGTTGCATATTTGTGCCCCTGCATTTCTTTACCCATCCTTCCCTCAGTTTGACTAGGAGTCAATAACACTAAGAAAATTAGCAAAATTCAAGTTTCACCAGCCAAATTAAATTTGTCACCCTTTCTCTTCAGAACTTGATATAAAAGATATATGGAAAAAAAATGCAAATTAATAATAATAAAAAATACTAAATAAGATTTTTAAACAGGTTCACTTGTTTGATTTGTTTCCAGACACCCTCTTCCCAACCCTCTCCCCTCATCCCCCTCACTTACACAATCAAATATAAAATTTTGCCATTAAAAAGAAAAAGAAAAATCAAAACCAGGACTTGTTCCCAGTTAACTTTCCTGTTAGTCCAAAATCTCCCTCCCATGCTGCCTCTACTCAAAATAACTAAACTCCTGTCTTTGAAGCATGAAAAGTTTATGTTATTAAATAAAAAGCCTCTGCGATTTTAAGCTCTAACTCATGTCAAAACTTAAAACATAATAATATTTAACGCTGAGTTCAGCGAACTTTATTGTATGGTTGCTAATCAATGCAAAATAAATTTATTCATCTCTACCTGTTTCTACAAAGATTTACATTTATGCTTCATTGTAATCACAAGAATTATCCCCCTGAATCAATGTAATTGGTCTTATGTTTAACTTTATATGAATATTTGTGAGGTTTGCATCTTAAAGAAGGTTTATAGCAACAGCACCAGGCATTTATTAGCATGTCTGTATGAGAAGAAGTTGGATTGAGGACTAAAGTTTGTTTGTTTGTTTGTTTGTTTTTGTTTTTGACATTGTAGGATTTTTTTCCTTTAGCAGTGTTTGTCTTTAGAACTTAGCTCAGCTTTTTTTCCTGTTGCACTCACTCGGGGCAGCTATTATATCATAGCCAGGAAAGATAATTGAATGAAGAATTGATTTTTATTGCCTGTAATAAAAAGCAGTTCTTATTACTTTTACAAATTACTCATAATTACAATTGTCTAGAGAATGTCTTATCACCCTGAGTGGAGCTGAAATAAGCTGGATGCACTATAGTACTTTTGTGTCTGTGATTTAAAACTTGTGTTCTCATTAATAGCAATGTAAATTAGCACTATGGCAAATTTACATCATATCATTTTACTGGGCAGATTCTAATACTGTAGGGGAAGAATCTTAAGCAGAAGTGCAATTTATTTCTGAGTAGCATCATTTCTGTTGGAGCATGTGCACTGAGTCTGAGAAGTTTCTTTAATTATTAAGGAAGCAGAATTGTGCAAGTTACACTTCAGGAAACATTTTGATTATGTCTTTTAGAGCCCAGGTGCTGGAAACTCTGAAGTGTTATAACCAGTTATCAGACTTGTTACATTGCAGACATGCAAAGCCAGTTTCAGCATTAAGATTGCACTGATTAAGTTCAGCAGATATATATTGAATGGCCTTTCCTAAAGTCTTGTCTTTAGATTTCACACAAAAGTAGGAGTAAGATTGCATCCGTCACATCTGAATTCTTTTTTTCTTGTTTATCATGCAGTAAGGCTAATATATCTAGCTTTTCTTCTTCTTCTTCTTTTTCTTCGTCTTCTTCTTTTTCTTTTTCTTTCTCCTTTTTTTTTTTTTTTTTTTTTTTTTTAAGTAAAACATGTAATTCTGGGTCACTTTCATATACCTGATCTGTTACAGGACAGAGAAGGAAAAGCTAGAATTAATCACAACCTCTCTTACCTCCCTAAAGAAAAATGAATTGTTAAAACCCCCTTGGGCAATCAGTCTTCATTAACTTCTATTACATAGTTTTGTGCCTTGTTTAAATGTGTCATTCTGATAAATCAAGGTATTGATCTCACTTGATTATATAGAAAGTGTCTTCTAAGAAGAATGAGAACCAGTTTTGGGAAGAGAAGTTGATTTTTCTTCTGTGACAACATGTTGTATGTCTGAGATAACATCTGGTCTTCTTATACATAGCGTGTGCATAGATGAGGGTTAATTTTCTAAGAAATGTTTTAATGCTAGGTTAAATTTGCTAATTTTGTTCATGTTATACTTGATATTTCATGTGCATTAACTCACTCATTTAAAACTTACTACCTTTAAGGCAAATATTTATGCTTACACAAACTGTGCAAACTAGGATTCATGATTATTTTTACTACTTAACAAGTACTATTAATTCACTAAAACCTGCCTAAGGATATAATCAGCAATTTAAAGAACAGTTGATACATTAAGCTTGCATACCAGTTATCTAGACATAACCTAACCACACCATGCTACACAAGCCAGCAGTTTATGTAGACACGTGCTGGGCTTCTGCAGTTATTCAATAGCAAAATTAAATTATCAAGCTGTTTATTAATGTATATGGTATTTCTAATGCTCTTTGCCTGAAGCTTTTGTACAAATAAGAACCTTTCATTTCCTGTATTTCCCAGAAAAAAAAAAAAAAAAAAAAAAAAGTTTAAATCATTTAAATCATCAAAATTGTTCACACATATATATATACACATAGAAAATTAAAATAAAATAATAAAATAAAATAAAATAAAATAAAATAAAATAAAATAAAATAAAATAAAATAAAATAAAATAAAATAAAATAAAATAAAATAATAAAATAAAATAAAATAAAATAAAAATAAAATAAAATATAAATAAAAAACATTCCTAAGGCTACTTTCAGGCCATCCTACCTAAAATTTCAGTGAAGAAATATATATTTAGACTTAATAGAATCTTCAAATGTCATTCAACAGAAGAATTTTTGGCTGCTAATGTTAAGGGAAACAAAATGAACTATAACCTCAGAAAGGAGAGCTCTTCTAGTCCACTTAGTCCTGGGAACCTTGGAGAAGATAAACTGCTCCTTTGCTGGATTCAGCAGACTGCTATGGACTCTGAAGCTTCTTCTGAGGTTTCCCATGGCTTCCTCCTGCTCTTCATCATACAACACAACATACAACATCTGAGAAGACAATCCTTTCTTGTTCCTCATAGACTTGTGCCAGCAGGTTCTCAATTAAAGTAAATCATTTTTATGCCATCATATATATTTAGATATCAATCTACACTACTGTCCAGACTCCCCAGTTGCTTGCCCTCCAGCCCAAAGTGGTCTAGGTAGGCAACCTGGAAAGTTCTCCTTGGTGTGGTCAATGTGCTGAAGATCTGTCTTTACTTGTCCTGTAGATGTAGGTAACTTCTCCTGTCCTGTCAGTTGTCCCATCTCAAGACTACCTATGTTCAGCAGACCTCTACAAAAGAACCATAATTATGAATGATTTTTCTGTCCCCTCCCAACTTCTTGTGCACCCGAGCCTCATCTCTGGCAGGGCAGTATGAGAAGCTGAACAGTCCTTGTGTGAGCACAGCTCTGCAACAACTAAACCATCAGCGTGTTATCAGCATTATTATCATCCTAAATCCAAAACACAGCACCATACCAGCTACTAGGAGGAAAATTAACTCTATCCCAGCTGAAACAAGGACAGTGAAGTAACTCTTCAGTCACTGTTACTGCTACCACAGCTCACAAGGAAGGACTGACACTGGCCCTTAGATGAAACCATGGTGTATAGGTTAATGTCTGAGAAGACCTATGGAAAAACTCTCTGGGAACTAAAAACCCCTTTGGGAAGCCAAGATGAGTCTAAAGCTTGCGTCAACAGAGCAGCACTAAGTTTGGAAACAAAAGATAAAGAGAAAGTCATTACCTGTGAGAAATGACTGAGCTTATTATGGTTGTGAGCTGCACTTTTCCTTTTTAACATGATTTTCACAAGAAAATTTGATGTCTGGTCACCAGGGAGTGACTCTTGTCATCAGGGCAAGGCTGAGTGTGTAATGGAAGTTCCAGAACCACCTCTGCAAGGGGTTCTCACCACCCCTCAGATGCAGCCCACTTCCAAACTCAGACCTGGTGATATTCTCCAGTATATGATCTTCCCAGACCTCTTCCATAGTCAAAGAGATGGCCTCTGGTGAGTACATTTCTGCTGGAGGGGACATGGAGCATGCATCTGGGAGGCATGTGGTTCCTGCTAAGGGACCAGACTATGCATGTGGCACTCTGGGCATCACAACTGCAGGAATGTCATATCAGGTTATTTGTTTATTTATTTATTTATTTGGCTTGAAACTCCCCTCCATCAGTTCAGTAACTGATACCCTCTCTGAATTGGTCTGGACCTCTAGGCACATAAATAAAAAAAACCTTCCTTTAATAGAACAACAGAGTAGCTAGCTGGAAATTCTCCAAGCAAGCAGTTGTGTCATGACAAGAAATGTTATTGCCTGACTTTGCCAGCCCCATGCACTTAAGTGTTTGCACCTCTAAAAAGTCTGGCCATCTCCAGCCTGAATAGATGACTCCAGCCTCCAGTGTCTTCCTGTTTCTCCCCCTCTTAACAGCAAAAGTTTGTCTGAGATTACGCACCTGGTTCTGCCTGTCAGAACTCTTAAGAGACAGAAACCTATGATCCAAAAGAACACAAAATCAATTAGTCATAGAATTACATCATTATCCAGTGATACATAGCAGCAACGGCTTTTTTTCACCCCATTTTCTCACTTGCCTGTCTAGACTCCAGTCATGTACCACAGAGTCACCCAGCCCATCAAGTTCCATTTTCTGCTGATGTTTCCAGGCCTGATAGTAAACAAAGACCATTAGGAGCTCATCCTGTGTCAGATCACAATACTGCATATTGTCTCCTTAGCAGGATCTTGATTATTTCTGAAATCTAGGGGTACTTCTACATATCTCCTACACTGGGCAGTGGTTTTACTAAGCAACTGAACAGTGGCACAGTAACAGCATAGTATGTCAAGAATGGGACATCACTCTGTTTCACTCATCTCTTTCATGGATTCCTCCTGAAACAATATATTCCTACAGCAAAAGCAGGTCAGCTCCATCATTCTCTGCTCCATCCCCAAGAGCATAAACAGCAGATAACAAAAATGCTAAAGGTACTCAACCACTTCTACTAGACTCCCAGACATTTGCTCACAGTTTTCTGACATCCTTCTTTTTGTATGATCTCCAAGGTAACACAATCAGGTTTGGGCTCCAGATGCAAAGATGCAAAATCTGACCTGCAGGTAGTTGTCTGAGTTGTCCATGTCTACTTATTTATGCAGTGTATTATCTTCTGTCATCCTGATCATGAAAGACATGGCTGTTTTTTGTTGTTGTTGTTATTGCTGTTTAGTTTAGTTTAGTTTTGTTTTGTTTTGTTGTCTTTTTTTTTGGGTCTTTTTATTTTTTCTTCTCACAGATATATCTTAAGATATTGATCCCAGAGATCTTCCAGACCATGGAAATTCCAAAGAAATTTTGTCTGTTCAAATGAACAAAGAACAGATGTCATGGCAGAGAAGCTGCAAGAAAATTAGAAGACTTAAATGAAAGGCTGGGCTCAGAAGGTCTGTGAGGATTGAGCTAAAGTAGGATTGAGCTGAACTGACAGCAAACTGGCCTATGAATCAAAGGAAGGAAGGAAGGAAGGAAGGAAGGAAGGAAGGAAGGAAGGAAGGAAGGAAGGAAGGAAGGAAAGAAGGAAGGAAGGAAGGAAGGAAGGAAGGAAGGAAGGAAGGAAGGAAGGAAGGAAGGAAGGAAGGAAGGAAGGAAGGAAGGAAGGAAAGAAGGAAGGAAGGAAGGAAGGAAGGAAGGAAGGAAGGAAGGAAGGAAGGAAGGAAGGAAGGAAGGAAGGAAGGAAGGAAGGAAGGAAGGAAGGAAGGAAAGAAGGAAGGAAAAAGAGAAGTTAAAGGAAAGGAAGGTAAGGAAGGAAAAAGGAAGGTAAGGGAAAAAGTCCAATGCGTGGCCCTGTAGGATTTTTCTCCACTGAAGTTTTTTGCACTGCATGTTTTGGGCTACACCTTCAGTCACTAGAAAACTGGGGGTAGTCTGGCTTCTCCTTCAATGACTGTGGTAGGTAGGGACCACATGCACATTCTCTGAAACATGCTATGTGACTTGTTATTTTTCCTTCAATGATGTAATAATACCTTTGTGGTCATAATCATTCCTTGTTCTTAATGTGCTCACAACTGACCAACATCTACTGTTTATGAAAAAATAAATGTGTTTCAGCTGTTGAAGTTGTTGGCAGAGTCTTAAATTTCTATGCTTTTTTCTGTGCCCGACTGAATTTTCATTCCCTTTGGGCCTTCTTGCTAATAAGCATCTGTCCTACTTCAGTGGACAAGAGGAAATGCAGTTTTCACAATCTATTCAAGATGTAGCATTATAGACTCCTAGAATATTCTGCGTTGGAAAGGACCCACAAGGATCATGAAATCCAGCTCCTAGGTCTACACAGGACCACTCAAAACCAGACCCCATGTCTGAGAGCATTGTCCAAACACTTCTTGAACTCCAGAAGGCTCCATGACCACCCATGACCACAGGGAGCCTGACCATCTCTCAGTGAAGAACGTTTTCACATAATCACAGAACTGTGGGGGTTGGAAGGGACCTCAAGAGATCATAGAATCATAGAATATCCTGAGTTGGAAGGGACCCTTAAGGATCATCAAGTCCAACTCTTGGCACCGCACAGGTCTACCCAAAAGTTCAGACCATGTGACTAAGTGCACAGTCCAATCTCTTCTTAAATTCAGACACGCTCGGTGCAGTTACCACTTCCCTGGGGAGCCTAAATACAACAGGTTGAGGACTGAAGTCTACACTTTTTCAGCCTTTATGCAAAGTAGGGTAGGTAGTACCTCACAATTTCCCACTTCCACCAGTGACGACACTGTCTTGCATACAATGGGACTGCACAGAATTCAAGGGAATGAGAAATTCCATCTTTTTTTTTTTTTTTTAGTGTCTTTAAAAAAATGAAACATTAAATTAGGCTGGTACCTTATTTCTTGCTATCACGAAAAGTTAATCTTGCAAAAATTACCATCTGCTTTCTCTATTCAAAAAATTTCTTCTCTACCCCTAACCAGCAAGGTAAGAGTGATACTATACCTCGTTTTGTGTAAATTATTTATTCTTACACAATAAAGAGATAGGATGCTGCAAGTAAATATCTTTTTTTTTTCTTTTTTTTCTTTTTTTTTTTTTAAATAGGCTGAACCAGCTGACAAGAAAAATACAAATTAAATTTTAAGAATTATTGTGTCAAAATATTTATATTGTTTATTCTTTCCTTCCTCTTCACAGACCCCTTGAAGGTAAAGTTCATAAAAAACTCACCTAATGCATATCCAATTATTTCTCAAATACTGTTCCGGAATGTATTTCATGTTCAGTTGTGGTTAGTGTTTTAATTAAACTTTTGCAGTGTATCTGCATGAAAATTTAGCCAGTGAGACAGACATACTTGTTCTATGGGAGCTGATTGACAGAAAGAAACAGATTGACTTGGCATGTTAGTAAGACTCATTAATCTTCTTCAAGTACATACTGGGAAAACATGGAGTTCTCTCAACAAGCTGTTACCAAAACAGAATTTCTCTCTGAACAGTTGGAAAACTAACAGTACAAGTGGAAGTTATAAGCAAAGAGTGAGATGCTTTTGTGTGATAAAGCACTGCAGTTTGGAGGGTCTGCCACTGTGTGTAATGTACTTTAATATTTAGCACAGAGTGATGCTTGTTAGAAAATAATCCATTATCACTTAGGTCTGAAGTTTCATATTCTGAGTGCAAAGCTAGAACCTAGCCACTGAAATCACGCTATGAGAATTGATCTATAGGTTATTATATTTGTGTCATATCGGACATATTCAGTTCTTAAAGGTATAGATAATGTGTTGTTGATGTTGATGTGATAAAAATATGGAAATGTAGATGTCTTATATGTAGTGTAATAGAATCTTCAGGTGTCTGAACTTATTTCTGGAGAAGTAAATTAATTAGGAGTGATCAGCTTCTCATGTAGGCAGACTTTTAACACCCCTCATATGCTACTTGTATTGAGACAACTTTTTGTGTTCTGTATACTGAACAATTATCAGGAAGGGCTGAAATTTCAGATTTCTTAAATTAGTGAATAGGAAATATTTTAGCTATAGGCTGCAACAGACAATTCCCTGCAATCCATTCTTATCATTTCATTAGATCTACTAACAAAAAATATATCATCTGGGAAAAAAAAAAAAAAAGTCTGTTTTTTGTTTGTTTGTTTTAACACAGATTGCAGAAAGTCATTCCTGATGGGGTATATTGAGTGGAGCAGTGTATTGAGATATTCTGGGGCAGATACATACACAGGTACATGTATATTTATGATGTGCCCCTGAAATTCATCTCTGATCCAGATGCAATCATTGTAAAGATCCTAAGCTTTCAAGGGGCTGTGAATACCTTTTTTACTCCCTGTAAACTCAACAGGATGTTTGGTACATGACAGAGTTCCCTCAAGACAGAATAATACTCAAGAGCCCAGACAGGAGTAGCTATAAAGAGGAAATAAGGTTAAAGTTCTTTCCAAAGGTGTCCTTCACACTTTATAAATTTAATTTACGTACATCACAGGTTGAAAAGCTAAGATGATCTGAAAAGGTGAGTACAAGTGGTCTGTAGCTTTTTTCTGTTAGGTCTTTTGCTTTTTTGCTCTTTATTTTTTTTTTTTTTCCATTGCATTTCTCTGGAAATATGAAGGGGACTGAACTTACAGAACTCCTTGCTATTTCAAACATATTACTTAGTTTTCTGATTTATTTTTCCATTTGTAAAATGAAGGACACTTTTTACTGATGCTGTAAATAGTACAGGCAAATTAGATGCTGTCAAAATCCCCATGAAACATTTAGAGCAGCATCAGCATCTACTTTGCATACAATATACTGTAAAAAGGAAGTTTCCACTGCTTTCTCACAGTAGAGATTTTTATGTACATTCATTGCATTTGCAGAGCTTTCTTTTCCAATGCAATGTCAATTGAATGGTTATACACTATAAATCTTAGCAAGCATACAAACATACACAGTAATAATACAGACTGAAATACACTTAAGCATGGGATATGTATATTGGAGCAAAATTGGACATCCTTAATAGAAGTTTCCTGGTAACAGAACTGCTGTAATATGAATTTTTAGTCACATTGGTTTAGCGGGCATGCTCAGGGTGTCATGCTCAGTTCTGAAATGTAAAGCTGACAGCAAGATACAATGCACAATAACACTGCGTATTTCCAAGGGAGAACTCTGCCACATCTTCCTTGGTCCTCTATTAGCATAGCTGTCTGCAGTTCTCTACACTTTCAATTTTCAGCTCATGAACATATCTTCCAGACAAGATGGGTCATTGATATGAAATTTATAAATCAGAAGAAAGACATAGCTATTTTTAGTGATGTTCATCAGCACTGGCTACATCTTTTTGGGACATTCAGTTGGGTTATTATATCTTGCACTTTCAAAGACCATCAAGGGTCTTCAGCCACCTGGAATCGGCAGGACCATTAAGGTCTTCATTACTTTGGGAAATCAAGTCCATGGTTTCAGCTGAGCATAAGCTCATATATATTTGATAGGTGCAACTGAGGCCTGCTTGCCAATGAGAAATGGGTCCCTTTACAGATTTGATTAAAACTTTTTGCACAATATTTGGTAAAATGCTCAATTTAATTCATCCTAAATCTTTGCAGGAATGCATCTGGTGAGCTTTTGTTAGATAGGTTTTATAAATTTGCAATACTTAAGAGGAAAAAAGAGAAACTAAATTAAAGTAAAAAAGGCTTCATTTCACAGACAATGGTAGAGCAAAATGTAATTCATAGTTGCTCAGAAATGTCTATGAGGACACTTGTTTTATGGCATCTTACTAGACAGATAGTAACATGCATATTTTGTTGATATCACAGCTTGGATGAAATTTTGGAAAGAAAATTAGTAAGTTTTCAGTGCCATTTATGTCTGATTTGGAAGGTGTTTCATTAATTTTTATTTATTGATTTATTTATTCTACATCTCATGACAATACCTAATCCTCTACGTGACACACTAGATATCAAAATCAGAGTTGTTAAGAAACTGGTCATTGCCATTCAGGAAGGTTTACCACAATTGGTCAACTAAACAGTGTTGAATGTATCTTCTCAAACCCATATCAGCATCCAGTCTTAAGCCCAGTGTTTTTGTCTGTGTTTTGCCTTGGCTCTTGTCATTCATTTATTATGATGCATGTTGGATCATTCCCTTCCTACCTTCCCCTTTCTCCCACATTCTCTTTTCCTCCTTTGATAATTCAATGTTAGTGTCTAGACCTCTCCACCACAAAGCAAAGAGTTTTAAATTTATTGTGTGACAATCATTCAATCTTTTCAATGACAAATCATACAGGAAAAGAGTCCTATTGAAACACAAGATTAAGAGATAAGGATTGGTGCATTTCTACAGATCTGAGATATAGAAATTTGGAAATTCTCCCTGAGGCCCTTTCATATGCACCCAAATAACAGAGAAATTCTGTGTTGTTAAAGCAAACAGTTTCAGCTAAGTACAGTGCAGCCTGATCTGAAGTACAACAGACATTTCAGGAGTCAGCAAAGATATGTCCTTATGGAATTAGAGGCTTCATTTGAACATATTTAAGAGAGAATTTGGCTTGGACCTTAGTTCATTTTTTGCCATTTGTCATTTCTTGTGCAATTTCTATCCAAGGTTTCAGATCAGTGCTCTGTCCTTATCCCTCCATCACCTCCCTGATCTTCCATACATCCTGGGAAGCAGAGACAGGAGCACAGGAAATGGAACAAATGTTTATGTTAACCTATTAGTCTATATTCAAACTGAAACAGGGTGGAAGAGCAAAAAGTACTTCTAATTTGGTAGCATGATGAAATTTTCCCAACATTTCAAGGAAGTTAACTGTGAAGCTTTAGGCACGGGTATTGTAAATCAAACCCTTTGGGAAAGAAGTTGACATTAATACCAATCAGGAAAATAAATATATGTTTTAAAATAATAATAATTTAAAAAAAAAAAAAAAAAAAAAAAAACCACTTTAAAATAATATCCATATCTAGGGTACTTAGTATTGTTAACATAGCCAAAATATTTTCAGAAGCATTAAAGCCCCGTATGCAAAAGCAGTTACCTGAGAAACTGCTGTTGAGTTCCTATAACATTTTAATAGATTGACGGTAGAGGCTGTTATGTTAATTCAGAGAGTGCACAGTAATGGTTTAGTTATTACCAAATAATTCCTGTATTGCTAATTACATGGAGCATTTTGGATAAATTATTCATACACAATTTAACCTTTCTAAAACAAATGTTTTTAATCTGTTTTTTATCTGTTGTATGCAACCTCCACTTGGTTCAAGTGCATGATCCCAGAGTAAATAATACTGATGCTAGTAACTAATATGGGGTATTTTGGGAGAAGGATATTTCAGCTATCCTATTTAGGGGCATCTGGTCTGTTAAGTTGTAGCAAAGACTATGCAGTAAGTAGATTCAGCAATAAAGTACCTTACCTTTAAGGTACCTTTATAGGTATCTTAAAGAAGGCTGTAGTGAGGTGGGGATTGGTCTTTTCTCCCACGTGCCTGGTGACAAGACGAAGGGGAATGGGCTTAAGTTGCACCAGGGGAGTTTTATGTTGGATGTTAGGAAGAACTTCTTTACCAAAAGGGTTGTTAGGCATTGGAACGGGCTGCCCAGGGAAGTGGTTGAGTCACCACCTCTGGAGGTCTTTAAAAGACATTTAGATGTAGAGCTTAGAGATATGGTTTAGTGGAGGACTTGTTAGTGTTAGGTCAGAGGTTGGACTCGATGATCTTGAGGTCTCTTCCAACCTAGAAATTCTGTGATTCTGTGATTCTGTGATTCTGTAAAACTAACAGTAAATTAACCAAATGTTGTCTTTGTCACCATGATGGATCATGTACAGTCAAAGATCTGACACATATTACAAGTTAGAATGAACTATTCTTCCACCTTATTTTCTCTATTTCTCTGTTTTTCAAAGCTCATATGACAATTGGCCTAGAAAATCTCTAAACTGTTAGCTGATAGACTTTGTAAGTCTGTTTTCACTTGACATTTGCATTGTAGTTGAGGTACTATGAAAAGCTGCCTAACTGTCCAGGTGCTGAGCACTTTTGTAGCACAGTATAAATTAACTTATTGGATTACCAATGATTTATATGTGCTTTTCCTAGTCTTTGGTGTTTTGCTGTGATTAGAATTTCAGTTATTATTTATTTCCACATCTCTGCAAAGATAAAAAGTACATTATTTATTTCAGTGTCATAGACTCATATGGTTGGGAGGGATCTCAGAGGCTTTTTCATCTATCCCCCTGCCCTAAGTGGCATCAGCAGCAGATGCATTAGTCTTGACAGATGCTTGTTTGAGGTCTTTCTCATAGATTTCCAGTGATGGAGTCATCACAACTTCCCAGAAAGCCTGTTCAACGTTTCTCTGTCCTCACTCTTCAAAAGGTTTTTTTCCTAATGTCTATACATGATTTCTCCTTGCTTTAGTCAAAATCCATTTTTTTCTAATCCTTTCCAGAACTGGCCTGAGGAATAGATTTCTTTTATGCTCCTTTCTGACTGTAGCAGTCATTTCTGTAGCTGATGACTGCTAGCATTCCGATATTATGTTATCGCTTCATTTCATTCACTCTTTTCTCATTGACCATATTTTCACTATTTCTCTAGACCTTGTGTCTGATGGCACAAAACACTTCTACAAGTCACATGCAAATAGGTGGAGGGTTACAGAAAGCCCATGGAGATCAGTACAGCCAAGCTCCTTCACTGTTTCAGGTCTTGGACAAATCCCTTTATCTTTTTATCTGTGTTTCCTTTTCTATCTCCATCCTATAAGATTTCTGAGACAGAGATTGTCTCTCTTTCTACATTTCAGTTTCTGCTGGGACTTCTAAGTGGTATTTGAAACCAATTAATAATTAATAGCTTAATATTAATAATAATATTAATAATAGCTTATATTTATAACAAAGCTGACATTTACAGAGATAAGCTATTCCTATTTTGTTGTAGAAGCATGCTAGATATAAGGCCAACTATATTCTACACCAGGATTACTTTTAACCAGAGGGATAATTTCTGGCCTATTAAAGAAAGTGTGCTTTTGTTTTTTTCTACCAAGATTTTAACTGAAATCTGCTATTACACACAAAAAGAGAAAACTGTGATGGCAAGGTGCAAAATACCATGTTTTTTATAATACAACTGCACACTTAGATACAGAGGAGAGCCTTGTTAGGTTTTAGAGGATTTTTAAATGTATTGTTCCTCTGGCTGAGTCGGCAGTATAGTATCTGATTCTTATAAGTTTAGAGTTCATCTTATATCATTACTTACGTCTGCCTATGCTAGACCTAAATGCTAGGAAACATTCTCTGTTATTGAGTTTGCATGTGGTTTGGTTTTTGTTGTTGTTGTTTTCCTTTATTCATAGAAATGCTCTGTTAGAGCTTCATTTTAAAGGATTCCCTGTTACATAGAAACTAATGCACTTTTCTTTTTCTAGCATTTGGTATTAAATGCAGATAGCAATCTTTGCATTTTGGGGGGAAGAGGTTATTATTTCTCTTTCTATCACATGTATATTTGTAAGTAACATGTAAAAATTATCTCTTCTCTTGTAAGATTGTAGACACATAGTGCTTTGCTGCAAAGCTCTGTAATTTTCATGTGTTTTTTTTTTGTTTGTTTGTTTGTTTGGTGTGTTTCTTTTTAATACCCTGCATTTAAAGTTTCACATCTGCAGATCTGAAAAGGAGGATGTAAAATAAAAAGCACACAATGTTCTCAGGAAAACAAAAGAGGAGTGGGTGGCTTTAGATAAAACGATTGCCTTGTACCTCTGACACTTATTATTTTGTTTGGTGGTGCTTAAGGCTCTAAAGGAGTCCATCTGGGAGAGACATCCACACACTGAAATTGCCCAGTACAATGGGCTACATGTTAGTCTTTGGCTGAATAAAGAATTAAGATAAATTCAGATAGAAGTGAATGTTCAATGTTAAGCAATGAATACTGCATTCCTGAAAGGATGTTAAATGATGTGTAATGCAGCTCTAAAGCATAGCCTTTAAAATGAAAAGATAGTATTGCCTCCATGTCCTGCTCGTTTATTCTCACTGAAGCATCAGTGACAAAATATGGATTGTTTCTCTGATTCTTTCCAAAACAAGGCTTTGATTATCCTGAGCTGACAGGCAAACTAAACCCCAGGTATTATCACAAAGCAGACATATTTTCAACATGAGACATCATTTACACTGAATACATGGTCAAAACATTTATAGTTGGCCTGTGCATATGCAGAATCAAAACCCAGGCACCCAGGATATTTTTCAAAAACATTTTTCAATTTATTTATTTATTCTATATTTCAATATAGACCTCAAAAGACACGTTTTCTACAAAAATTACAAGGATTTCTCAGGAAAGAGCTGGTCATTTGTGTGGAAGTGAGGAATTATAATATTTCACTTTATAATCCCATAAAAGGGATTGCATTTTTTCTTACAGGTCAGTGAAAACAAGGTTAGTAGAACTTCTTGTTGAATAATGGAAAAATAATATATTATATATCCATGTAAATCTTGTCTGATTCAATATTTGCTTTAATTAGGCTTGTTGCAGTGCTTACAAGGGCTAGTGATCCCTTCAGAGATTAGGATTCCACTGAAAGACTTTCTGTACTTGTCAATTAAAAAAAAAATCTCTCACCTTCTTCTCCTTTTTCTTTTTTTTTGCACAGAAAACAAAACAAAACAACAACAACAAAAAAAAAAACACATTTTAAGTACTAAAATAATATTTTATTATTCAGTACTTGAATTATATTATTGAATTATATTGAAAAATAATTCAAAATATAGTATTCTGCATTTTTAACACAAGGCTAATCTAATGGACAGAGAGGTTAAATGATTTAATCCAGATAATGTTACATATTAAAAGGAGGATCAGGACTGAAATGTAAAAAAATATATGTACATTTCTGGTGCTGGGAATATAGATAAGTACCTTATACTTAAGAATAGCATGAGAACTAGCTTCTGCTGGTGTTTTTTTGTTTTGTTTTGTTTTGTTTTGTTTTGTTTTTCTCATAGTTGGAAATGGGTGGTGTTAAGGATAATTCAGACAAAAAGTAATGTTACCAATCCATGGGGGATTTTTATTTTTTTAATTTTTATTTTTTTTCGTAAAAGACTGAATTGGTCTGAAAATGTTTTATGTCAGAATTTTCTACAGAATAGATACTCTCAAAAAGGATTGAAATTGGCAGTCTGACTACATACATTTCTACTGTGATATCATGTTTACTGAGCTGCAGAATGGATTTCATAAACTGTCTGGTTTTAGGGCAAATCACTTAGGAAGACTATCCCAGAAATGAGGACCTCATATCTCCAAGATGTCAGTACTTGGAGATATAATAGTACTGTAAGTACTATTCTGGCTTACAGCTAAACCAGAGTTGGAGGTGTCCCACAGAGGGCTGAGGTATCTAATATTTTTTTGCTAATTTTGCCTAAAAATTTCCAATCATTGTTAGCATTAAGGATAATAGAAACCTGTTTTCCTCTTCTTCAGTTTAAGATGATTACTGAATAAGCATTGAAAATATCCATTAACCTACCTTACAAAGATTAGTTGCCCTATGAAATAGCCTTCAGATGTCACAGCTTTAAATAACACAATAAAAATTTCACCATGGTGATTTTTTTTTCATACCATTGCTAGGATAAGGACTTTTAACATTCATAATTTCAATATCAGGCAACACAATAAAATCGATAGATGCATTTTTTCTAATGTTTCCAGAGCATTCCCCAGGAAATATATATACTGCTAAGTAATTATCTCTGCTTCTTTTGGGTGAGTAAAGATTCTGCTTTTGAATTAAAATCCTTGCCCCTCTAGATATGTAGACATTTACAGGTCTGACATTGAAATGTATCCTTCTGGTACATTGCTTTTTGCATTCCACTTTCTAAACACACTGTGTCAGAAATACCAAGGGACTGGGCTTTCTCCTAGTGGTCTTAAGCAAAGAAAATATTGTAGACATTGTTTGTCCATTCCTTGTCACTCTTGATGTATAGCAGAAATCGGGCAAAACAATTGAGATAGAAACAAAATTGGAAAGATAAGAAAAGGAGAAAGGAAAAGAGAGCCTGAATGAAAGCCAAAGATGTAGAAAAACACAACAACACAAAAACAAAAATGCATAAATAAAAAGGAAATACACTAATAGAAACAGAGATAACAGCTCAAAATGAGAAGAGAAAGAAGAATGCTGCTTATTTTCAGTGTGTTCAAGGAATGGTAAACTTAAAGTGTAAAAGTTCAGAAAAATACTTGAAAGAAGAAAAAAGAAGCCATAAAATGATGGGAAAAAAAAATAAAACCAAGAATTGCTGTAATAATTCCAAACATCTTATTTACAGGAAAGTGCTTGTAAATATGCCTTCCATATGCTTATAAATATTAATGTTACATATTGAACATATAATAAAAAGGCAAGTAAGGAAAAGGATCTAGCTTTAATGTGATTGTGGTTTTCTAAGCTGTGACACTTTTAACATTAACATAATACACCAGGAACCTAACTGAGCATGAAACTTAAGCATATGACAAAATTTAAACATTTCAAGAATCCTATTCACTGCAGTAGGTGATTAAACCATGTATATGCTTAAATACATTGCTGGATTAAGGTTTCTGGGGGCTGGTTAACTTGTAGCACCTACAAAAGAAGATAATGTTTTAAACAGCATCGATTTCTCTCATTCAAAGTCTTTCTATGACAGTCTTTCTACATATCTCTGTGTAGATATTTGGGATCACATTTCAATTGTTTCTCTTCCCATATTAGTTCATTTAACTGAAGAGGAAAACCAGTTTTTCAGGATAGACTTTTTTAAACTGTGATGCATCTTATGGTCCCATTGTCGTTCTGTTCACAAAATTTTTAATTAAGAAAAAATGATTTACAAGACAAAATCTGCTGTAGACAGGGAACATTTTCACCACCACACTGAAAATTAATGAGAATGCAAACGATGGGGCTTGGAAAATGTAGAGCAAAATTGCACATACATAGGATTATTACTTCAGTACTTTCACTAATTAATCATAAAAACAAGGTGATAGCAAATACCAGATTTCCTTGTATCTGTTCTTGTTTGCTGGCAGATAACTCCTTAAATCTTGCTTATATTATGACTTCTTTGACACAACACTCAGATAGGGATATATCAGCTACATCAGTGCCAAATTGCACAATTAATCTAAGGTGACCTGAGTAATTCAGCTAAATGAGGCATGATCTGAATATGACAAGGTAGAAGACATGCAGGAAAAAAAAGAGAGCAGAGCACGATAGGAAAGGGTCTTAGCTCAAAACAAGATGCAAAGATTCCAATTCACTATTTCCCTGCACTTTTTATATTTATTTGCATCTCTGTGCAAAGTGGATGTTACATGATACAAAAGAACAAGCGAATGAAAATGCCTCTCAGTGGTACTGTTCAATGGTAAAGTAGGACAGGGCTGTAATTTCACACACAGGGACAAAGCTATGCTAAAATGCAGCCAAAAAAACTGCACTTTAGCAGCTCTGTCTCTGGTCTCTCAGACCTCTTCACTGTAACTTCAAGCCTCACTCTCACAGATTTGTATAAAGATGACAGTCAATTGAATTTCCCTTTCAACAGCCCTAATAGCTCGTCATCTTTTTTTCTGTCTGATTCATTTGTGTCATTCCATGGTACATTTTCTCCTGCTGAAAAACCTGCATAAGACTTTCTTACCCCATCATGCCCCAGGCACCTCCAGCCCATGTCTCACCAGAATAATTCAATACCTCTGTTCTAGCAATGCAGCTTTTGCAGAGCTGCACTATAACTCAGATTTTTGAAATGAGCTGAGTTTAAAAAAAAAAAAAAAAAAAAAAAAAAAAAAAAAAAAAGTCTAACTGTGTAGAAAGAAATGTGACGTGAGAAGGAATAAGGAATAAAGAATTTAAGGAAAACTAGGAAAAAGCTGAAAATCTTCAAACTTTTGTGAAACTACATCCTGAAAGGATGACATAAAGGCCAAATAGCAAAAGAAAAAACAGAGCTGAATGACAAGCAACTACTCAATGTAGAGAGTTTAGTAAGCTGTCTAAAATTAGTAAAGAAATAGAAAAGTCCTATTTTGTGAATCACAGTGCCCTAATCAAAAATCATTATTCCTCCTTCTACTGATGTAGCATTCACAGGAATGGATAATTCCTCAGGTTTTCTGCAATAGGAGCAGGCATGCTCTAAAGCAACAACATTAAATACCTTTGATGATGCTGGGACATCTTTCAGTTGATTGTCTCTATTCATACTGTTGTTATTAGGATAACTGTTTAATTAAGAGTAATTTTAAAGCTATCTCCTTACATCTCTTCAATAAATCTTATCTGCTAGTTTGGGAGAGAGCAGGGGGGTGGAGATGTTTGTTTTATGAACCAAGGTAAAATTTACAAGTTACAGTCCATCCACTGCTGGAAACATGCCTTTTTTTCACATTCATTTCAGTAAAAACTTTTTTTTTCAATTTTTTATTTTATGATGAGAGCATTTGCAGTCCATTATAAGCTGCTATCAGAATCCATTAAACATGGCACAGTAAAACTGCAGAACAAAGGACAGAATCTTTGCAAGATACAGTATGTTCAATTAATTATTCCATTGTGAATTAGAGGCAATTAAGATTGAAATCTTTTTCATTGATTTCTGCTAGTTTATCTGTGATTGAGCCAGTAGATGAATTGCATAAAAAGGCATGGGGAAGAAGAAGTGAAACTACTTTTAAGAAACATTTAGCTTATTTTAATTCTCTTAAGGTCAGAAACTGTACAAAACTTTTCTCATACTTGAGAACTGAAAAAGAGATTGAGAATGACTGAGGTGAAGAAGACTAGCTCCTAAATACAGAAATTCATTGTATATGACAGGAATGGGCTTTGGCCAAATATGAAGTGGTTTTGGTGGAGGTTTGCACTGTGTTCTGGAGACCATGAGAGTCATAAATATTGCCTGTAAATAATCCATATGTAGAGAACATCTAGGCTTTTAAAATTATATTCCTATGCAGTATTAAATGCCTTCAAGAAGGTTATGATGGAATCAGCTCATCTGCAAGTCAAACTAGGAATTTTTGTTTTCAAATTGAAAATCAGGTGCCTAAATCACTGAGCTGTGAGGAAAGAGACCATAAGACCTACATTAGAAAAGGTTAATAATAGGCTGGGAGTGGAGCTAACACATGCTAACTTGTTTTTTCTGCCAGTAACACACTGTTTCTCAGCTATTTATCTGACCTGTTCACAAATCTGCCAGCTATACATTTCCTGAAGAGACAATTTTTCCATCATATACTTTCCATTTGGTGGACTGTAATTTATTCAACTATCCTGACCCAGCTCCTGAGCTGCAACTAGAAAGCAAGATCATGATGTTGCACTTGACAAAAATACATGCACAAAGGCAGTCCTCAAGATATTTTACGTACAATGGGTAAAGTACCCATAATAAAATGCCATTATCAGGCTTTTTGTGGACTGCGAAATGTTTTGAATGCAAAGGGAATTACAATATTTCCAAACACTGGAATGACCTCAGTTTTGCACTCTCTGAGAAGTCACTAATGCCAAACAAGCAAATATTAAAAAAATATTAGTTACTTACAAGATGCCGTATTTATGAATGCAGGAGGAAACAGGCTATTAAAAAAAATAATAATAATAATAATAAAAAAAAAAGATACTTGGCCCTCAACAGCTATGAATCAGTCAGAAGTTGTAACTATCCAGTGTCTGTTTAAGAAAGTAAGTGAAATAGTCCACATCCCTTTAGGCAGTAAAATAACATGTTAATAACTATGCTATAGCCACCGCTGTTATTCCTGCTGCCATTCTCAACACTTAAGAATAGAAATGGCCTTAATTTTCTCCCATTGAGGCCAGGTCTTCAGGATGAGCTGCCTTGACATGTCAATGTGGAGAAATGTGCACTTGCCTTGATATACATGGCTTTCAGAGCAAAGCAAAGATCTCAGAATCCAAAAGTTAGCAGCATATGATATTCTACCATCACTAACAATGCATACAATAGAATCCCATCTTTATGGATGTAAAGTGCATTTATATATACATGTAGCTATCTGTTCAAGATAGAGATTTCACTTGGAAGGATTTTAAATAATCTCTGCAACTGTTTCTTCACTTGCTTGTTTCTCTTCCTCTCTATTTCCTAATGTGTTAGCTCCACTTATCTGAAAGTAATGGGCATGGGTATATCATAGGTGCCAGGGTAGGAAAGCGCAGGTGGATCCATTACAGCTTTGATCCATTAGAGCATAGACCTACCCAGAGCTGATGAGTAACTAGTTCTCTGCACACGGACTTTTTAGGACCACAGCTGTAGTAAAAGCATTGTTCCCTCATTAACATTTTAAGTGCAAAGGGCAGTGCTGTCTTGCTGAAGGACCAAAGTGTGAGCATAATGAATTGCACTAAGCTGATATATTACTGTTCCTTTTTGCTTCTGTAGAGATGCTTTTCTTTTATGTTAGCTTTTCACAACTCATAACGATACTTACAAATAGTTATACCTACTATACTTGCACCTATCTCTTTTTAAATACATGGTCATATATCTGTATATTCAAATATGACTCTCTATATATGATATGCCTACATAGTACATAGATCAAGATATAAGAAATACCTAGATGAAAATAAATTCTTGTGCATTCACTAATTTGCTTTTATGTATTTATTTTAATATATTAGCAAATAACATTGCAATTTCAGAATATATTTTAGGATAAGTAATGTGTCATTTCATAGATATGCTATAATACTCAGTCTAAGAGTAAAGGGTAGGATTTAGGACATTTTCAGCATTGGTCTTTCAATACACATTGGTGTGGCTACAGCTCCTACAACGTAAATAGAACATTATATAGTAAAGCAGAGTAGAATAGAACAGTTCAGTTGGAAGGAACCTACAAAGAGTCCAAAAAGAGTCCAAAACCCTTATGACTTCAGAGCTAACAGAGTTGAAGAATATAATTAAGGGAATTATCTAAATACCTCTTGAACGCTGGCAGTCTTCACACAAGGTGGGCATCAACCATCTTGCTAGGAAGCCTCTTCCAGTGTTTGACCACCCTCATGGCAAATAAATTTTTACTAATATCCAGTCTGAACCTCCCTGGCACAGCTTTGTGCCTTTCACTCATCTTCTATATGTGATTTCCAGGGAGAAGAGATCAGTGACCCCCTCTCCATTTCCCCTCCTCTGGAAGTTGTAAAGACCAATGAGCCTTGGCCTCCTTTTCTCCAAATTAGACAAAGCAAGCCTCTCCTCATAGTGTATGCCTTACAGCCCTTTTATGCCAAGCTCTCACCAGAGCTGCCAGTGACAAAAACGTGCTCTTCTGTGGGTTTAGGCCCTGGAGGGAAGAAGGGCCCAAGAAGTCTGGTTAATATTCAGGATCACCTTCTCCAAATTCAAGAAATTTTCATCCCAACAAAGAGGAAGTCAGACAAAAGTGCCAGCAGACCCACATGGATGAATGTGTAATTCCTGGCCTAAGTCAAATGCTAAAAGGAGGCATACAGAGGGTGGAAGTAAGGACAGGTAACTTGAGAGGAGCACAGAGACATAGTTCACGTATCCAAGATGCAGTTTGAACTGAGATAAAGCCTAGTCTGGCCAGGCACATCAAAGACAATGAGAAGAGCTTCTAGAGGTTTATCAGTAGCAAATAAAAGACTAGATAAAATTTGAGCGCATTGATAAAAAAAAAAAAAAATAGGGCACTTTTTTTCACATTACCTAATGTCTTTTTTGTCTGTCTTTACCAGCAAGACTGGCCTTCAGGAATCTCAAGTCCCAGAGGATAGGGGATAGTTTGGATCAAGCAGATGTGCCCTAGGTGGAAGAGAATCGGGTCAAGGATAAAATTATAAAAAGGTTGACAAAGAAATTGCACAAGTGAAAAAATACATTTAGAAATTAAAAAGTGTTTGTACATATATATACATTTGCATATAGGTTTTTTTTGGTTGGTTGGTTCGTTCGTTTTTGGGTTTTGGTTTTTGTTTTGTTTTGTTTTGTTTTGTTTTGTTTTGTTTTGTTTTGTGGGGAGTCCAGTCCTGGCAATGTCAGTTAAAAACACTCTCCATTAACCTACTAGCCTGGACAACTGGAGGAGCTGAAGCACTGTCCAATTACCTTACATGGAATTTAGACAATGAATTGCTATTCAGACCACATCAAATAATAGTACGTGATATTTCTGGATTAATTTGTAGGGACAATTAAGAAATCCCTCCAGCAAAATAACTTTCTGCAGATAGTGGGTTTAGGCACCTTTAAAAGTAGACAGCCACTGAACTATGGCATACTAGAACCTAAATTTTACCCACACCTTAGTTTAGTTGCCAAATGCCTTCTCTGAATCTTACCCTGCATGTTCATATAAATGTCTTGTTTGGGGTGTGATAATTGAATATCGGAAGATGTGCATCAACTCTACATATTGTCTATTATCTGACTATGTAAGTTAAACAAAATACATACTGTGTGTAAAAGTATATTACATATTGCTTTGTATCATTTTCTTAACAAAATAAAAAAAAAAAAAAATGGAAAACAGTTATTTCTAAACTTTGCTTTTAAAATTATATGGAAAAATGGTTCCAGAAAAATAATGTGTGTTTTAAATCAGTTCCCCTGCAAGGACTATAGATCTCTGGCATCTCAATGACAGTCTCATGCCTTCAGTTAATCTTTTGCTTAAATACAGCATGCTTGGGTCTTCTTTCATTTCACTGGAGGGAGCTAATCATTCTGCAACAGGAAATTCAGCCTACCATTTTCAAGTCTTCTCACTATAAATCTCAGAAATCTTGTTTTGAAGCATCTTATGGTCATTTTAATTGTGGTCACTCATTCCGTAGCACAATGGCCCCACAGAGTATATGTGTTTTATTAGATCATTCCTTCAAGCTCTGACTGGAGCTCCCAAAAAGTGCTTGTAGTCTGAAAAGTGACAGTAAAAATGACATTGTAGGTTCCTATATGTCTTCTCCCTATGGATTCCAGATCCAATTTTCTCACTTTATGAGTGAAAAGATGCTTATTTTCTTTCCTCCTACTTGCAAACACAGCCTGTGATCTGAAAGCCAAGCAGGGTTCTTTTTGCCTCTTGCCTCATTATCAGTAATAAAGATTCTGCAAGCAGAGTTCTACCTTTGTAATGATGAGAATACATTCTAATTTGGTCTTCATTCCTGTCTTTGTTCTCCTAATTTTACCAAGTCTTTTCCCTGTCAACAGGATAAACATAGTAAGGGACAATGTGTGAATAAGAAGAGGTCGTTTTTACAAAGTTATATGTCACAGAACAACATAGAGATTTGTTAAAGTGTCAAGAGAAAATTGATATTTGGAGGTCTTCACAGTTTGTTTTTGAATTTCTTGGCTTGAAAGATCAATTTGAAATAGCATCAGAGCTAGACTCTAATGCCAGGAGGAGACCCACTAGTTATATCTATTTATATGATTATAAAGAAAGAAAGATCTAGAAGAAAAAATATTTTAGTTTAGTTTAGTTTAGTTTAGTTTTAGTTTTTAGTTTGTTGTTGTTGTTGTTAGTTTGTTTTGTTTTGTTTTGTTTTGTTTTTAAGAAGGGGATAGTACTATGTTTGGCTTTAAAATTTTGATGGTTTTGATGGCATCATTTTTATTGAATCACTCATCATTTTTCCCCCTATTTTCAATGAACTAGTGTGGAGAGCAAGTGGTTCCCTTAGGGCAGTGCAGGGTAGCCAACCGGGATCACTCTAATGGGATCACAAGTGACATTTCACTGGCCCTCATTCCAGGTGGATGTTTCTGCATCAGCAGGCTCTTTTCAGTCCCTCTTTCTTTTCTCAGAAAGCCAAGAAGCTGTTACCAACAATTACCTTGACCACATCTGAGGAGGCCAAACTGTAGTCAGTTCATATTACCCTGTCATCTTGCCACTAGAGTTGGGTGAAAACTGGATTTGAGAGCAACAGAGGAGAGAATGCAAAAATGAATATATCACATTATTATTAGCAATAAAACATCACACAAATATAGTCATCTGTTTGTGACTATTTTTAGTCACAAACTAATAACAAGAGGGTGTAATACAAATCCTCTAATCTTCTTGCTTCACATCACACTTGTATTTTATGGTAGATTGCACAAAATGTTCTTTGTGTTCCTGCAGTTGCGAGATTTTTTATTTTTAATGTGTATATTGCTGTTAACCTTACAGTCTCTACAAAATCTCATAGTTCATTGCAAAATGCAGTGTAATGCACTTCACCATTCAGATTAGATATGGGTGATTATAACACAATAATCGTGTGCATGTGCTATACATCTATATGATCAAGTCATTCTTTTTTAAATATTAAATGGCCTCTTGGGGCAAAAAGTAGGTTAATCAAAATAATACTGTCAAGTAGAGAGTACAGACCTTTTTATAAAAGAAAATTAAGTAGAACTGGTAATTATAACTGGTGTACAACCTTTCAATGTAGTCAATAAGAAAGTCAATTTGCTTAAAATAATGAGGTATTCTGGCATGAACAATCTGTTCATACTTTGTTCCCAAGAGCCTCCAGAGGGAATCAGAGCCCTAGCTGACATTTGATACTTTCTGTCAATTTATCAGCTCGGTGTCAGTCTGAGTTTGTAAGATGGTGGTAGGAGGATGCTTGGGGACTGATACAAAACTCGGAAAGCACAGTTGGTTTCTAGCGCCTGATCTTGTCCTTATTAAAAATAAATAAATCCCTCATATTTCCATCCAACCTCACTCCAAAATTGACTTAGGATATTTAGATATGGTATTAAACTAACAACAATAACTAGGGTAATAATAATAAAATATGCTTGCTATATTTGGAAGAGACAATGAGATCTTAAGCTTCAGGCTTCACTAGTGGAGATTCATTTGCAAACTAATAAGTATGGCAGAAAGCAAACTACCTCTAATTTGCCAGTTAGTTTTGAGGTCATTCCTGTGCTACTAGGAAAGGTGTCAAGTGCCAGTCTTAGTAAGACAAGGTACAGGATGGTCAATTTGCTGGCCAGTTCAGAACAGCATTTTCTATATTCAGCAGTTTCTATGGATGTAAGCCCAAATCACAGAGGCTGGAGTTCCTTTCTGCTGCCTTCCCTCCTTCCATATTCACTTTAGGAAGCTCTTCTTGGAGGATAGAAACAAACAGCAAAGTAATCTGGGGAAGGCTCAGGGTCACAAAAGGCCACAGTTATGACAATTTTTTCTTCTGTTTTTGATACACTGCAGACACACAATGCGTAGAAATTCAGACTTCCCCCACAAATCAATGGTGCTCCATCACAAAACAGTATTATGATGAGAGTGGTCTGGAAAACAGGTATTTGTACATGTTCCACATAAGGGTCACAGATAATTAATGGCTTGTGGTTAATGAGAATTCATAATGATTCATGAAAATACTAGTTCATTAAGATGTTGGATTGCCTGTTCAAAGAATTTACAGAATCATCATCATATAGCCAGTCTTCAGATCACCAAAATCAATTTGTCAGATGAAGAGTGGCAGTTCTTTGTTTTTTGCCAAGACTGCTAAAGCAGCCCACCAGAATGATTGTCATTACTACTGAGCAAGACAAGTTGCTAAAGGAAGGGCAGTAGCTGGTCCACAATTTTACATCCTGTTCAGCTGGGGCCAGGTGAGAATGTCCAATTATCCTGTGCTGAGGAAGCTCACAGTAGAGACAAGACAAGCCATTGCCACCACCATTTTTTAAAAATGACCCCTGATGCCATGACTATAACACTAAAAAGGTAATGCTGCATTTCTTCAGTAATGTCAAATTCAAAAACAAACAAACAAACAAACTTCTTCAGTATTGGTGAACATACTGCCTTTCTCTTAAAGTATCAAAAAGCAGACAAACCTCAGCTATAACAAAAAATAAATAAAATAAAATAAAAAATCTGAAAAGACAGTAAGGTCATTTCTCATTTCAAAGGCTCTCTAGATAGCTGAGCAATTCAAGCAGGTACTCAGGAGTAAGGTAATTACATTTTGGGCTTCTTGCACACAGCCTTGCCCAAATATCCCAGCTGTTGCCAGTTTGCATGGAGCCCAGTTCAGGACAAGGGACCTGGGGAACAAGCAAAATAATTTTCACTAGTGCTATGTTAAAACTCCAAAAAAATCTGCCCATCTTCGCTTGGTCTCTGCAAATAAGCTGCAAATAAGTTTGCTTACCTTGCCAGAGCAGAAGGTAAAAGAATTTATTTGTATTTCCAGGGTTCCCCACAAGCAAACTGGGAAGGCTCAGTACATGCCAAACATCCCCAGGAATATGTAGAGCCATGCAAAATTGTGCTGCATCTTACCTTTTCTACATGGATGAATAAACTCTCTGTAAGATATCCCTTCATGAAATCATGAAATCACAGCCTTCCTGAGAGGAATTTATTTTCAAATAAAGGAATGTTTGTAGGCTGTGTACTTTTCTACAGTAAAGTAAAAGAAAGGAAAAAAAAAAAAAAAAAAAAAAAAAAAAACTTAAAGTGTTACTTTTTTTTTTTTTTTTTTTTTTTTGTCTTTTAGCATTCTAACATTTCTTTCTGGATTGACCAAACATAGAAGGGATCAGTCAGCAACATCTTACATAACTACAAATATGAAAATGTAAAAAGACCTGATTTGTCAGATGATCCTTTTAAAGCTTTCCACATGAGAGAACAAGGGTTGGAGGTTGGACCCGATGACCTTGAGGTCTCTTCCAACCTAGAAAATTCTGTGATTCTGTGATTCTGTGATAAAATGACTTACGATGGCTAACAGAAATTTCTGGTGCTGCCAACAGTGTACATTGCTTCCACTGGAGCACAGAGAGCCAGTTATTTTTCTGTGTCACATTGTCCCATCAACAACAGCAGTCTGACCATCTCCTATGAAAACATGCTGTCAACCTACAGCAAGTCACACACACTCCCCTAATTAATTCCAAGGAGAGGCTGAAGTTTGACAGGAATTGATGTGAGAGTGGGAAATATTTCCTATGTTCACTACCGTGGGAGGATTAAGAGAGAAAAGGTTAAACCTTCTCACTATTCTCACATGTCAAACACAGACCTTGAGTCCTTAAAAATGCAGAGTAAGTGATGGAATTATTTTCTACAAACACTTGCTCAGTTATTTTTAAGATTAACCCCATCTCTTGCTATGAAATTTCAAGGAGAAAGAAATGTTTTTTTTACATGAAACTGAAGTTACAGGGGAAATCTTCATGCAGTATACAACTGGTAGTGGATTCAGATTCCAGCAACTAATTTGGTGGTGTATTTATACTTGTAAGACAGTTTATGTGCAAACCTAAAAGGTGTGCACATAAACTTCAAATCCCTAGAAGGGATTCAAAAACTTCAAATCCCTAAAAGGGATTTGAAGACTTCTGGACAGCTTTTACCTCTTTTTGTACATACATATATAGCTGCTGATTGGGGGTTCTTTGATTCTGGAAAACTTCCTGAAAATGCCTTTAACGTGTTTGGTTCTTAACAGGCTATGGGTCTCCACTCATTGACATGGGGCCCCATTTAAGTTTCTCAGCTTGAGTACTGTAACTACTAATTGAAAAGTACAAGCTGCTCTTGAAAATGCTTACGGTGTAATTTACAAGAAAGAAAAGCAAAAAGGTTTTGTCTTTCATTATGTGGGTACAGCACAGAGTGGATTTTCTCTGACCACACAAGTGTTCCTGGATGTGCACAGACACAGGTAAAATATTGGTTTTAGCACCACCAAGTAAACTCCCTTTGTAGAGAGACAGTCAATACTTCCAAGAGTCTTAGCCTATTTTAGACAACTACATTTCATGAGATAAGTCTCCATCTAATCTCCACTGACTTCATGAAGCCTAGATTCTCATAGTTCTAACACCTCAGCTCAGAGATACACATTCACCTTAGTTAGAGGAACACCAATTCATGTTTCTGACCTGATATTTATCTAAGCTGTAAGACAAAAAATCTATTTTTTTCCTCTTGATAAAATTAGAATTTATTCTGTTCCCTTTGGGTGAGGGTTGTCTAGTCCTAAGGAAAAACACAGTTCAACCTGTTCACCTTACAAGGGAATTATTCATGCTGGTAGGTGTAACTGATTACAGACACACCAATCTTAGTGTGTTTTCAGGTCTTTTCCACACACCAAATTGCCCCTTGATAGCAAGCAGTCTGATTTCAGCCTTTTACTGATTTCAGCCTTCTACAACTTCCCTACTCTTTCCATTCCCAATATGTAACTTTCTGTGCAATTACCTACATGGAATTGTGACATTAGCTTACAAAATTTCGATGTCTGTTCATCCAGCTTTGTTGTTAATAACAGGTTAAGTGATTTCACTTGTCCACTTTGTGAGTGAGTACCAGAAAGCCCACATACCTATTCTCCATCTGGATGAGATGGAGTAATTCTCCATCTTATGCTTCTAACTGCCAGTGAACTCTGCCTCTTCATGGCATGATGAACACAGGCATTCAGTACTAAAAATCATTAACTACATCCACAATCCTCTCAACAAATGTCTTTCACTCTGCTAGATTTCATTGCTCAATTATAGCCCAGTCACTTATATTTTTCTGTGCATCATCAGAGGCTTCTTATCATATGTGGCATTTGCTTATTAAGCTTAAGATTTTATTCCTAGGATTCAGGCAAGGGTTAACATCAATAGGAGTTGCACCCTCATCCTGAAGAAATGTCTTTCTGAAGCACAACTAAAATGATCATCTCCTGTTAGAAACTTGCCTCTTGAAGGAATGAAAGCAATTGTCAAATAAAAATGAAAACTTCCTAAATTTCCAGTTAAACTAACATACCAGGCATGCATTAAACCAAGTAGCTGTAAAGCTAACTAAATCAAACTATTTCACTTTTCTTTTTTATAAAGAACACAGACTCCCCTTTGCATTTTCTATGCTGCCTGAATATTTAGTGTAGTCAAAATGCTGAAATACCCAGTGACTGATTTGTGAAACTGAAGATAACATACCAAAAAAAAATATATATATATATGAGCACATTTATCATGTTATCTTGAAATATCTCTTATAGATTTGTCAGTCATCATTGCTTCAAAGACACACTCACATTTACCACATTTCTTATGGAACTTAACACTGTGCTGAGTGGAAGAACTTTGACTTGTGTTGGACCACTGTAAAAAACAATATCAAAGCGCTGAACGTACTGCAATGGGAAATGCTTATTAATGTGTAGTTGAGGGGAGGAGTGAAAATGACCCATCTTAATGCTGTTGACAGCACATTTGTCTTGGTGTCTTATTGGTTTTAATTTGTCATCTGATAAATGTCCATTTATGTAATGGAGAGTTAAGTGCTCATTAGTTTACATTTAGCTTTGTGTCTAGAGTCAGGTCAGGCTGCTGAAACTGATGTTACATGAAAGCTATTAATAGTCACAAAAGGTTATTTCAATAAAAATAACTGAAAGGAAATATTGTATTTGTAACTGTTTAAATAAATTCATCATTTGAATGCTTGATTGACTCTAATGTCAACACTATTTTCTTACTGTTTTGTCAACAATATTTTCTTATTGTTTTTTGGAAAATGTCAAATTTCACCAAGATGTCAAATTTCTAAGATTTTTTACATAAAATGTTGATCAAATCAGTTTTTAGAAATATGAAGGTAAACCTATAACCTTTATTACGGACAAGCATAGTGAGTGCTGAAAAACATCTACATAAAATTATCAATTTAGTGTGGTGGTGTATGGTCTCTAGCGCAAAACCACCTATCTTCTGTCTCTCATCTTCTCAATTATTATTTGTGTTTGCTCAGTATTTCAGTGGAGTTATAATTGCTATTTACAGTGAATAAGTTACAATAGAAGTTATTATTCTTAGGGCTTTTATCTGAGACCTGCTTTATCTGATGAACAGCAATAGATGCATAGACATCTGGTATAATCTAAATTCGTTCTTTGAGGTATCATAGATCTGGGGAGAATTTCCCTTCTGAAATGTTTGTAACTGTGAATATTTTGCTATCTTTCCCTAAATATCTTAATGAAATACACTCAACTATTTTCACATTTTAGCATTGGGTGAGAAAGTGCATAAGATTAAATTATATAGAGAGCCGTAGCCTGGGCAGCCATAGAGCTATTTCTAAACCAGCCCTGCCAAGCACATCAGTTCTATACTCACCTATTAAAGCCACCAAATCTGTTAAGGTCCAGTAAAATACCTTTGCCAACATCTCCTTGTAAAGTTTGGCTTCTTCCACCTTGCAACAAGTTATTACTTTGCTGTACACGTGAACTCTGACTTCTGCAGCTGAAGTTAAAATAACTTTAGTCACAAAGCCTTTTAAACACAGGAAGATATGGGAGAGCTTAGTGTGTGATGCGCAACGTTACCGACACCTTAAAACAATACCTGTTATGCTTTAAAAGCAATCTTAGGCCAAGCTACATACTGACTTCGAAACCATTCTGCAGCTGTGTTAATCATATAGAAAAAGCCAGGATGCTTTTGTACAGGTCTGAAAGGTGAAAAATGAACAACAGGGACAATGAACTGCAGGGAGCATTATACATTTTCCATGTATTTTTGAAAATCTAAGAAAGGTGTTTCATCCAAATGACCACTCCAGTTAGTACCATGCTGCTGAAATCCTAACCTCAGCTTTCTCTTTTATTGAACATGGTTGACATCTTTCATAAAGTACCTTGGTTTACACTGATGAAAAACACAGTGTAATAGCTACATGGTGCTATTTTATATCCCACAGGTCAGTGAGTACAATTTGTGCCTTATGCCACTAAGCCACGCTTAATGAGTATCTGTATTAGCTTTCAGATCTGGCCCTTTGACTTAATTTCTCTACTAGGGAGACCTTGTTTTAGTTACAAGAGAAGCCAAAACTTCAAAAACAAGGAGGGAAGTCACAGGATGGTTATTAAGGATGGGGGGAAACATGAGAAATCAATAATCAATTCTTATGTTCTAGTTATGTGCATTACTTGATCTTGGTTGTTGGGTTGAAATAAGAGGGCTTGTTGTTTCTGTTTCTGTTTCTGTGGTGTTTTTTTTTTTGTTGTTGTTGTTTTGTTTTTGTTTGTTTGTTTGTTTTGTTTGTTTGTTTGTTTTCTTTCAAAAGGTGGTGTCTATTATGCTTTTTTTTAATCTCTTCCTTCCTATTGGCCCTATAATAAGACTTTAATGGTCTTATCACATTTCATTCCTTCATTTTGCTCAAAATTGTTCATATTAGTTTTCAAACATTTCAATACATTTTAATCACTTCCTAAAACTGAGAAGGGTGTGATAGAAAACAGTTTTAATTTCAATTACAGCCTTAAACACATCAACTCCTAGCTGGTATCAGCAGTCTATTCATATATGCTTGCAAAAATGAATGTTTTTATTACTACCTTTGAGACAGGAATGGAAAAACTAGAGCTCAGAAATTTCCATAAATCCAAAGAGTTGAGATTTGAAGACAAGACTTCTGTCTGTTTTCTAGAGCAAGACTCCTCAGGCTTTCACCTGCTGTGCTGAACCTCTAAGTGTACAATATTCCTCAGAGAAACAACCCATGTCACCTCACCTCTTATCAAGTTTCAGTCTTTCAGTAATACTCACAATTTCATGAGAAGTCAGGACTTCTTCATAGAAAGTGGGGGGATCAGGTGAGGTTATATTTTTTGCTGAAACCAAAATGCAAAGCCATATTTTTCAATGAATGAAATCCTTGTCCATTTCTTTATAGCCAAAGTACTTAAGCTCAATTCTTTGTTATGGATTTACTTCTGATAGTTATGTGATATCATAAATGTAAGATATAATGAGATTTTTATAATTTTAAGACTGTATGGTTTACCTTGCAGTACTGTTATATTTCTTAGTGTCATTTGAGGTATTCACACCACCATCAAAGATTATAAAAATGTCATCTGGACAATCTGCACATAATTAAGTGGAATCGACCTGCACATAGTTATATGAAAAACTAGTAAACAACAAGTACACTGAAGTATTTGCAAACATCTTAATTTTTTTTTTTAGTTCAGAGACCTATAAGCAAACCTCACCCAGTCCATTAATTATATGTTGGCAAAATAAATTTGATTCTGCATCTCAAGTTCTTCTGACAAATATCAAAAAGTAACTAAACACTTGAGATACAACCTCCAACATCAAGTAATGGTTGTCTGTAGAAGAGTTTTCTGTATTATTTAATATATGAACTGGGCAATTAGCTGGAAGTAAATAGTCATTCTCATTTTCCATGAACATGCAAACAGGGTGGTATCTCTTAAATCAAAAACTATTATTCCCAGCTGCAAAACATAAAATATTTTTTAAAGATCAGTTGAAAATGAAAGAAGTATCTCCAATAGTGAAGATGATCTTCTTAGAACATAAGTCATTTCAGACAGAAAATTCTCCATATTATGGATAGCAATAAAATACAGACCATATATAAATTTCACAGATTTGAATTAATATAAAAATAAGTAAAGCATCTGATAGAAGAGGATACTCAGAAGGATCAGAAAGTAATAGTGAACAGTGAGGTCTTTTAAATAACACATCGATTGCTGCAACATGGAAAATAGTCTCATGTAAAAAATAGAGATTGTAGCACAAAGGCAAGGCTAGACAAAGAAAGCAATTATGTTCTTATCAGCTGACAATTGCAAAAGGAGAAGTCAAGTGTAATATCATGTATTAGAAGGCAAAGTACCAAACATGAGGCCACAGCAATAATTTTTATTTCAGATGTGTAATTACATGAAGTTGTAAGACAACACAAAAAATGAAGTCTTTCCTACTGCCCCCCACTCTGCATCACCCTCCTCTCCCCCCCCCCCCCCCGTCCTTTTTTTTTTTTTTTTCAGCTTTGTGATTAGTTATTGTTAAATCACTGTGTTTCTTTGGGTTCAATTCTGGATGGAAATAAGTTTAATCAACAGGTATGTTTCTCAGCTTTGCTCTGTAGAGGTCTGGTGTATTTATTAGCTTTCCCCTTATCCATGCAACAAACCAAAGAAAAGCAGAGAGCGATTCTAGTAAGAAAGATTCAGTCACTTTTAGTTGGATATAAGTTACTTCTTTTAGAATGAGAATTCCCATGATCTTTATTGGTAAAACAGGTTGCATACTTAGCTACA